>NW_020951637.1:0-26201 GCF_900497805.2 Vombatus ursinus
TTGCAAATAACAGATGATGTTGTTATTTTGCCAAGAAGCATGCAATAGCATTGTGTATATGCACTCTTGTTGTTGTATGATCTAAAAAAAGGATTCTAATTAATCTATCATATTATTAAAAATGTAAAATTCAGCAGATGAAACACTGATGAACAGCACCATTAAAAGAGACAGTGGTATCAAAGGGACTGTAACAACTTTTCATTGATTCATTTGGTAAAGTTTCCTCCAAGCACAACCTTCCAAATGTTTTCTATGATGAAAATATCACTTGCATACTCCCTTGGTCTACGAAGTAATGATACGATGATGTCTTTAAACTAGTCAGGTTATTGTAATTCTGTTCTGTAGGTTACAAAAATGACATGTTATAATGAAATGACAAGATTTTTAAATTGGCAGGAGTAGGATTAATTATAAAGAGTTGTGTGGGCAGAATTTTCAGCGATGAAAAAATAGGGTAGAAGAAGGGGAAAGGAATCATGGGTGAAAAAATTGCCAAAAGGTAATGGATGACTCCAGGCTAAGGTAAACATTGAATATTTACAAATTCATCATGTAAGCAAATGCAATATCCAAAGTCTTAGGGAGGGAAAAAATGTGTCAAGATAATGACAGTTGACATTAATATAACCCTTTCAAGTCACAAATTGTGTCACATACATGATCTCATTTGATCCTCATAATATCCCCCATTTTACTGATTAGGGAACTTAAGATCAGAGATGTTACATGACTAATACAAAGTCATACCTATTAAGTGGAAGACCTGGAATGCAAATCCAAGTCATCTGATTCTATGACTAATGGTGTTTCTATTTCCTTATACTGTTTCACATGGTATTTCATTTTCATTATGCTGATTGAATGAGTGTGTGCACTCACTCACTAAAAATGAGTGCACAATAATGTCAAGTGCATTTCTTTCCACTCTCTTAGAGATCCTGCCCTTCAAATGGTTGAAGACTGCTAATTTTGAATGACAATATGCACTTAAAACCTTCATTGAATAACTTCCCTCCTTTTCCTGGAGAGGAGGAGTTCAATGGGTACAGAGTGCTATGTGTGCTATTAGATGTGGTTGTGCTGATTACTTTTGGTTATCTGGGTTTTTTTTATTTTTCACTGGGAAAAGATCACTGAATAATGGACATGTATTCAGAAATGATCAGAATATAAAATAAAAAGGATTGATGAAAATCTATTTTTAAAAACACATAATTGTCTGAGAGTGAAATAGTAGCTACAAATACAAGATTAAAAAAAATTAAAGCATAGTTTCAAAATATTGATGAAGTAGCCTGAACCAGTGCTGAAAGTATATACGAGTTAAGCTGGGATGAATGGCATGAAATCGGGTTCAGTGGTTTCTTCTAAATATTCAGGGTAATATTGTCACATAGAAGGGTACTGTCTGGAACACATCACCAAAGCTGAGATACACCAAAGAATTTTGCCAATTTAGAAAGAGAGGGATGGAGGGGGAGAGAAAAGTAGGGGAATAAAAGAAAGAAACAAAGAAAATGAAACTAATAATTAAATGTTACAAAAATTATGGAGACAGGATTTTTTTTTTAGTGAACTGTCTTGATATAATGGTGAAACGCAATCATAGCAGGTGAAGCCTCATGAGTTAATATATTGGGAGTACTTCAAGAAAGTTTCCATTTTTAAGCCATAACTAATGTCATCTACAGTTTAGTATAATTGATTTTGAAGATAAAGACATTTAATGTCAGTGTCCTAAAATAGAAATAGACATAAGGGGAAAAATATTTGAAAGAAACTTAAATTAACCAGTAAACAATTCAGAGCTGAAAACCCTACATTTTCAAGAAATTGGAGTGTTGAAAAGCAATGATCTAAATGCTTACCCTTGGGAGAGGAGATTGAATGTCTGACAAAATACTGACTGCCTAGTGATCAGGCTGCATTTAAAGATTGTCCGCCAAGTCTTTTCCTCATCTCCAGAGAAACTTGAAAATCAATCTCATAGCAGACTTTTGTTATACTGTCCCTACTTTATTGAAACAGGAGGTCAGATTCCTGGAATTACAACTGTCAATAAAGTATTTCTTCAGCTAGTAATATTCAAAGTTTCAGCTGCCAACGTATTAACTATTTAAGGAACTAAAGAGAAAGGAGAGTACAGTCAAAAGATAAGGAATGGGATGCATATTTGACTGTGTGATGGAGAGACATTTAGTATAGCTGAATGAGCAGTGGAGTTGGAATCAAAGAATCTGTGTTCAAAACCCAAGTTTAATGCTCAAGTACAGCATGTCATGTTTCCCGGTCTCAGTTTCCTCATGTGTAAAATTAGGTAGTTGTACTAAATGATCTATAAGGTCCATTCTAGGTATAAGCACTATGATTTTTCCACTCTTAGGGCAATATATTTTAAAAGACAGGGTAGTATTTTGGCCTATAACTAGTAATGAGGTAAGTTAAAATATGTTAACATTGCTCTATGCCTATCCATTTTCACTTGAAAGTAATATTTTTTTAAATGTGTTCCACAGGATCCAGCATCCAGGAAGAGAGGCTCAAATAATTAATCACTTTTGATAGGCATAACTTGGAAAAAATATCTGTGAACAAGGAAAGTGATTTGACTTTAGGTCATGTATTAACTTACTGCTACCCTACAACTTAGTGCTACCCATGATTGGGGAACTAGACTCAAATAAGAATAGTTATTCAAAATTTAGTCAAGAAAGAGAAGTCATGGGTAGAATCAGGCCTGAAATCTGAGGGAGAGATAGCCTGTTAGGATAGAATCTCTTGAACAGAATAGAAATTCCCCTAATAGCTTGAAAGCACCTTAAGTATGACATTTATTTTTTAAACAAATTTATTATTCATATTAAACATTTATTTAAAAAAATAAGTTGCAAATTCTCTCCCTCCCACCCTCCATTGAGAACCTATGATATAAAAATAAAAATCTATTTAGCTTCCATATTGTAATATCTTCAGTCTCTAGCACAGTCTTTTGCACATATAGAGACTTAATAAATGCATATTGAATCATTTTTTGAAGACTGTGAGAAACAAACAGCTTAGGCTTTATACACATGTAGAATGGTTGGAGAAGGAAATTCTAAAGGACTGGAGTAGCCCCGCTAGTTGCGTTCACAGTAAGAGGGCTAGAACAGAGGTAACATCAAAGATAAAACCTGACATATGATTAAATAAGAAAGAAGGGAGGCAAATAAAGAATAGTTACTCATTTATTATAGTTTATAGGATAGACCAAGAATAACTCATCAAATGTGGAATGTCTAGCTCTCCCACACTACTTCAAAATAGTAAGAAATGTTCTCACAAAAGTAAAAAAAAACCAAAAACTACCTATTCAAAGAAGAGGAAGAAAGGGAATTTTCACAAGGTAATCCCCATAGAACATTGGAAAAAGCAGAGCTGCACTATCAGTTCTGTACATATACTTAGTCTTGATCCTTCATGCCACACCTACCTAAGGGCTCTCTGTAGTGGTCACTTCAGTGGCTCCAGAGACGGAAGCATGAGAGTAATGGAAGATAGAGAAGAGAAGCCCTGAACCTTCACCTTAAATTTTTCACTACTATGAGCTCCAAGGGGCAGTTAGGTAGCACAGTGAATAGAGTCCAGACTTGAAGTCAGGAAGACTCATCTTCATGAATTCAAATTTGGCCTCAGATATTTACTAGATATGTGAACCTGGGCAAGTCACTTAACCCTATTTGCCTAAGTTCCTCAATTGTAAAATGAGCTGGAGATGGAAATGGCGAACCACTTCAGTGTCTTTGTCAAGAAACCTCCAAATGGGGTCACAAGGAGTCAGATGTGACTGAACTGACTAAATAACAACAAATGAGTTCCACATTATCTTTTATGCCCTGGGTACAAGAGAAAGTGTGTTGGTTATAGAGTCAGAAGACCTAGATTCAAATCCTAACACTGTCAAGCTCTGCTCTAACTACAATCCTTCATCAAATCCCTTAAATTCCTGGGTCTGAAGTTGTACATCTATAAAGTGAGGAAGTTTAACTAGATTGGTGGTATTAAACTCAAATAGAAATGGAGGCCACTAATTTGTACATTAGGAATTCTGTGGGCCACATATTGACTTAGTTTAAATGTAATTGTCTATATTTATTGTATTTTTATTTTTTGTTAAATAAGAGTCTCCTGGGCTACATGGTCTACAGGCAAGGTATTTGACACCTTTGAGTTAGAAAACCTCTAAGGTTCCTTCTTTCTAATATAAATCTATGATTTCTGAGTTCTTTGTATCTACTCCCATCCCCACTTAATTCAGAGTGTAACAGATTTAATTTAGTGGCATCTTTAGATGCTCCAAAGTTAGAAGAAAACTAGAACTAAGGTGGAGAGGAAGAAGGGCAATTACTTACCATGGTCCTTTACCAGCTACTTCAATTTAATTGATATTATAGATATCTTATGCTTTGTGCTCTGAAGTCTATGTCCCACTCTTTTGTCCCACTCTTACTCTGGAGCCTGTATTATGAGTTTCACATAATGGCAGCTCCAAAGACAGGAACAATCCACAGCAGGAAAGAACACACATAAAGGAACTGTAGTCAGATTTATATAGGATTATGTATCAACAATGAGAAAGAAAGGAAGCTATTAGAATGACATTTTGAAAATCCATGGGAACTGGCTTGTACCTAAGAACAATTCATTATGAAATTCGAGCATAGTCTTTAGGAAGACAACAATGGACTTTTAACAGAATTGATTATTTCTAAGCATTGCTTTTGAGAAAATTAGTTAAAAAAAAGCACAGCAGATGATAGAAACTTAAGAGAATTGAAAAAACAAACAAATAAAAGCATTGAACATCTGTAAAGGGCTAAGTGTTTACATTCTGGAAAGGAGAGAAGATATAATTGCTAGGATTTTGCTGTCTCTTAAAGATAAGTGATAAAACGGAGAAATTAAGGGCATGGTCATTCAACAATTAAAATAAACAATAACAGTAACAACACATACTCTAAGGAAAGAGAGGAGAACTAGGCAGCAATTTATCATTTGTTATAATTGGAGTATCATGAGAGAAGATTTGTCAAACATAGAGGTGGATGTGGGAGGGAGTAGAGTTTTCTTCACTCTTATATGACCTGGGAAGGTTTTAAATATAAAAGATCTTAGCAACAGAAATGTGATAAAGTAAGCAAGACACTGGGTTGATTCAGTGAAGTGAAGAAATGGACAGGAGGGGGGAGGTAGAATCAGAGAAGAGATTACATAGAGGAAAATGAACTATAGCTTTCAAGACTTAGTTATGAAAGAACAAAAATAGAACAGGAAAAAAAATGACTCAGTGATTTGGATCTGAGCTGGGACAGAGTGAGCAGAAAAGACAGAGATTAGATTATTCCAAGCCATATGGCTGCAGATACTTAGTGGTGATTTCATTCTTTTTCTCCCTTTCTTTTTCCTTATATAAAAAAAAGGATGACGTAGGTGGAAGAGAAATAATATGATAGGATTTGTGATGGTGAAAACAATTTTAACAATCATAAATGCAAAATGTAAATAGGATTAACGTATCCATAACTTTGAGACAGTTAGGTGGAGCAATGGACTTTAAGTCAGGAAGACCTGAGTTCAAATCTGATATTAAACATTTACTAGCTGTATGATCTTGGACAAGACACTTAATTGCTATCTGTCTCAATTTCCTCTACTATAAAATGGTGATAATAATAGCACCTGCTTCCAAGGACTGTTGCGAGGATTAAATGAGATAATATTTATAAAGTGCTTAGCACAATACCTGCCACATAGTAGGTACTTAATAAATAATTATCATTATTTTTGTGCTGTTGTTTATCCTTGATTTTCAAAGGGGACCAATGACATCATGGAGTGATATCTTGACTTGCATGTAAATGGAATTTTAGTGAGTCAGAGTTGCACAAAGTGATCAGCTTCATTCTCTCTTCCAGATTCTTTGAAGTCCAGAGGCAAAACAAAAGTCAAGACAACTGGTGATGACTGAGGATGCAGTGAATGACCTTCACATCTTCCATGTCTGACCAAGCTTTAAGTGTTCCACAGAGCCTGCTTCAGCTGCCTTCATGGCCTTTGGAATAAATTGTTCTTGTCTGCCCATTCCACTGGGGGAAATCTTCACATGCTTGGGGTAGACATCCCTCTAACTCACTGATCATTTTGAGGCTTGCTGGTTACCCTCAACCTTATTTATCGCATCTGCAGAGATGATTTTTACCAGGGTGTGGCCACTGTGCATGCTACAGCTTTTTGGAGCCACAGGTAAGAGTTATTATTGTAAAATGGAGAATAGCAGAATGAATTAGGAAGCAAAACCTAATAAATCCCCATATGAAATACCCTTAAATAATAAGAACCTCTACTTAACACCCACTTATCTCATATGTTCAACAGTAGTTATCTATCATGTAGATTACAACCCAAACCATTACTACTTGTACTGTGTGACTTTTGTCTATGCCTTACTGAAAGTTTACCACAAAAGGGTCAATCCAGGCTCACAGAGGCTTTCCTTACTTTCACCTGAAATTTTGAGGGTAACAGTGTAACACTTTCTCTCTTTAATTCTTTGTACTGACCATATGACCATATGATTTCTTCCTATTATTAAATTTCTTATTGACATCTTTTACTCATTCTCATCTTCAGGCCTTTTCACTGGTTATATTGGGCAGCTAGGTGGTATGGTGGATAGCGTAAGGGACCTGAAGTCAGAAAGACTCCTCAGTTCAAATCTGGCCTCCGACACTTACTATATTTTGACCCTGGGCAAATAACTTAACCCTGTATACCTCAAAGGTCCTCATCTGTAAAATGAGTTGAAGAGCAAAACGGCAACCCACTCCAGTATCTTTGTCAAGAAAACCCCAATTGGGGTCATGAAGAGTTAGACACAACTGAACAAGAACAACCTCATTTTTTCCCCAAGCATTTGTTATATTCTGCTTCTTCAGATATGTTTTACCTGATATCCAGATAACTGCAAATATCTTGATCAATACATGGCTTCCAGCACAGATCACCTTTATATACACTTAGTCCAATTCAGCCAATTTTCTTATCTTTGTTCTCTTTAGTACCACCTACTTTGTGTAGTGTTTTTTCTCAAAGGAGAAAAGTTTAGCTGAACAATTTTTGCTAATCTTTTACATTTTTCTTCTGTTTCTAGACTTCCTCCCAGCTTTATCATTGATTGGTCTTGGAATGACGTTTCTTAGTTGAGAGGCAAATTGTATTAGTGTAGAGATTTCTGGAATTGATTAGACCTATTTGATAAATGGAGAGATATGGAAGTCACAGGCAATTTGAGATTAGAATATAAATTCATTTGGAAAATCTTATGAAGACAGATGATAGAAAAACTAGATAGAAAGTGAATAATTATTGGGAACTTCATTCTTCTTATTTCAGAATAAGACAAATCTGGAAGAAAAGGAAACAAGAACAACAACAAAAACAAATTAAAAATCCGAACAAAAATTAGAATAATTAAATAAAATAGATCTTTAATGATTATTGAATTAAAATCTTAAGGGCTATACCTATTATTTAACATTTAATTGAAGCTTTAAAATTATTTATCATTTCTTTTTATATAAAAAAGGGAAAAGGGGAAAATATTAAATATATCCTTTCCAAACAATAATGCCATAATTGCAATCATTTTGGAACACATAAAAATGACATTTAAATTACAAATAAATAATGTTAAATTATGAAATGGATGAGTTAAAGAACAAATCACAGGAATGGTAAATAATTATATTAAAGGAAATAATAATGAGACAATATACTATAATTTGTGGGCTATAACTAAAGTAATCCTGAACATTTTTATCAACAAAGGTGGACATAATATGAATGAGTTGAGCAAATATTTAAAATTCAAAAAAATCCTAGAAATTCAATAAATGAATATTCTCAAAAGAAATGAAATCAGAAATATCAAAATTAAACAACTATTGAGATAATAAATGTAATAAAGTTATTTTTAATACCAATAAAGCATTAAACAATTAGTTGATCATGAAAGAGTGAGGGAAGAGGAGAAAATAATGTGCCAAAATTAAAAATGAGAAGGGAGAACTTCACAACAAATAGAGGGAAAAATAAAGAAAATTATCAGAAACTATTTTACTCAGTTACATGCCAACAAACATGAAAACTTTCAGGAAATGGATAAAAATTTACAAAAATGCAAAAGACTCAAATAAACAAAACAGGATATATAGAATCTAAATAATCTTTCTCAGAAGCATAATCTAAGCAAAGCACAAATGAACTCTCCAAGAGGGGTGAGGAACAAATCCAGATGTATTTATAAGTGAATTGTATCAAATATTTTAAAAAAGCCTATCTTCTTAGCTTGTGATTAATTGTGGGAATGCTTGTTATCAAGGATAATTAGTACCAGGGGGAAAAAAAAATCCACTTAAAGCAAATCCACTAACATTTCATAGTAAATAGTGAAAACAAAATGTTACTTTGGAACTTCATCTTGAAAAAAAAGAAACTAAAAATGTTGAAAATATATCATTTATATTTAACCAAATTCAGGTTGTAATTGCTATAATGTTCTAGTTCCTAGAAGGAACAAAGGAGGAATAAAATGCTGATGACTTTTCATGCATTTTTTCTGAACAAAATCCTATGACAGTATGATACAACAACCTTCTTTTCATATTTGACTTTTGCAGAAAGATAATATAAAGTTTCATCGCTGCAAAAATATTCTGTGACCTCATTAATTTTCCCAAGGGCTTCTCTTTGATAGAAGTCAAATTGTACTCTTTTGAAAGTACACTGACAATAAGTAGCAGAAAATATGTGGACATATGTGGGTATAGACATTAGTGCTAAGCAGGGAGGAATATTTGAGTAGGCATTCATTTTATGTGGTCATTTCATGAGGGAATAGTTGTGTTTTATGAAAACTTTGACTTTCCTATTGAGAAAAGCAAACTATTTTATATGTTATTTCATGTTATAATTGATTTTTTCTTACAACTTCCTAAGTCATAGTTCTTTGTCTCTGAATTTAGTTCAGAAATTTGTCTGGCTTGTAATGAGTTAAGTTTAGAAATCCAGTTCTCCTGTTAATTTCTGTTCTTGCCTCAATGAAAGCTGTTATCCTTGAGGGGGGCAGGTAGATATCAGGAAGTCTGGTCTAGTATCTTTATACCACTGAGATAAGGATATCTGATTTGCTATCCAAAGAATTTGTCCTACTACCTCTAACCTGGCAAATGACTCCAAAAATGAACTTTTCTTAGCCACGGGAGGGAAAGAGTGGGTTGTTACTAGCCCCTCATTCCAAATTTCCAACCAATCATATTGTTCCCCCATACCTCAATTCTGTAACCAATCATGTTGTCCTCACCCCCATGATTCTGCCTACCCTGTAATGAATTCTATTATTTCCTCACCTACACTGTTCTATTTTGTTCTATTCTTATAAAAAGAAGCTGCTTCCTAATCAAGGGTCTTTTGGCAAACTGAGGTAGTCATCAGACCCACTCTATTGTCAGGTTTGTGCCCTGTTAATAAACTATTATCTTGCTTAAAGAATATCTGCCTCAGTCTGCTTTTATTGAATTTCACTGGTGACACTATGCAACCTTATGGGGAGGTAGAATAGTATAGTGGGAAGAGAGCTGAACTCAGATGACTATAGGAAGATATGAGTTCCAGTCTCCTTTTTGATGCATGTGGGAAAATCTATATAAGATACCAAACAGTTGAAGATTTGCATTAGTGAAGGACATTTCCTCACTACAAGTACTCTACAACAATGAAATAACAGATCCAACTGGATCTATTATTGAATTCTGATATTGAATTCTTAGATAACAAGGGCCCCCTCTGTTTCAGTCTAGAAAATCAGTAAAACTGTGACTGTGATGTGGCATAGTGTATTAAGACTTCAATGAAAAACTCTGGGGTTGATTCACTTCTACCACTAATTAACTAATAAGGTCAGTCACACAACTTCTTTGCTTTTGCATGATTTTTTTTTTCATGTGCACTCTATTTTTTGTTTTAAGCCATCTGTTACACCAATCCGCTTAATGTCTCTAACTCTTACAATGAAATAGAATGAGTTGCTTGAGTGTTTTTATCTTATCGATCAATTAGCTTGGAGTAGGTTTATTCTACACTTCTTGAAAGTCAGCATGGCATATTGGATGGGGCAATTTTCTTAGACTTAGGAAGACTCGAGTTGAAATCCTGCCTTTTTTACTATCTGTGTGACCCTGGGCAAGACACTGCTCTTCAGTCTCCTAATCTATAAAATAAGGAGACTTTGTGATCTTTCTGTTTCCATCTCACTCTATATCTGCAATCCTCTGACCTTCTGAAATTTTTTTTGCATATGGATTATAAGGGTGGAACATTATTTACTTTCATAAAAAATTATAAACAAAAATATACTTTTCCAGAGAGAGATGAGAATAAGAAGAGTGGGTGATAGGTGGTAAGGAAATCAGTATGAAAAGAGGAGGCATCAGAGATAAGGAAGAATACTTCTAGGTTCAGGAATGGCCTTATATTTAGGCTGAATAGGTCAACATCTAAATTATGTGAATTTTAAAGGCATGAGGAAAGGCCCTTTCTCACCTTAAAATTCCTCTCACCTAAATAAAAATCTCATTATAGAAACTTATTTAAAAAAAAATCTTAAATTGCCCTGGGAGGGGTAACCCTTTAGATCTTCTTTTGAGGGAAGGTTTTAATATGGGAAGATCATGAGCATGCCTAGCACCAGAGTAAAGAGGGAAGGAATATGGCTGGCCTTGGGCCAGCAGGGTACACAGTCCTGAGAGGCAGGTCCCACAAAGCAAACTTTACCACCTGCATTACCTTTCCTAGAGTAGTACCTGAAAAAGTCAGAGGTATCAAAGTATGTTTGATACATGCTGGTGAGCCTTTCCTCAATATCCCCATCATCATTCCTTCTATCCTGGTTCTTTACAGATTAAGTTTCTATGTTAAATATTCCAATTTCTTTGCACTTTGAATCTTCTTTGAATTTTTTTTTTCTAACTCCTGCTTATTAAGAGCTCAGACTCTAGCTGCTCGATTATACGAAGTTGTAGCTCATATGCCCACTGGCCAAAGGCAGGCTTTACTTGTTATTAAGAAGCTATGGAAATTTTCTCTTTCATAATGTCAATATTAAACCATTCTAATAGATAAGGTATGGACCGTGTATGGTTTTTCTCATATTTCTATGAACCTTTCCTTGTTGAGAGTATAAAGAGATGTTCAAATCATATATTTTCTTAATTCATGTCTTGGATTTGGACACCAGTCAGACTCCAAACTCAGTACACTATGCCATAGGTATGTTGATTTGTAATTTTAGAAAGGAAGTAAGCAGATTTTCTCTCTCTCCTGTTATACATTTCAAAGGTCAACAATTTGTACCATTAGTGGTCTGATAAGAAGGCATAAAGAGGAGAAAAAAAATTAAAGAAGTAATAAAGGACTTCTACATGCAAATTGCCTGAGAATAGATTCTAGAAACTGTGTGTCCATGAAGATAATATGTAAATACTCTTGTGACCCTTCTAACTATATCAAGCACTTGGATACGGCCCTTAATAAGCTAAACCTAGACACAAAGGCATAGATTTACATTAAATAAGTAATATTAAAGGCAGTGATACACACAAGGCAAAACTGAAAAGCAACATAAAAGGTTTTATTCAGGAAATATACTTCCTAGCCTTGTCTTTAAGTCTTTTGGCACCTTCCATTTTAGTTTCCTCTTTTTTTTCATTCTTGGAACCCTATTCCTCCCTCTGATACCTGCAACTCTACAGTGTTCTAATTGGAATCAAGAAAAACTGAGCTGAGATTCCAACTCATACTAGCTATAGGATCCTTGGCGTGTCACTCACCCTCTCTTGGTTTCACTATTTTCATCAGCAAAATGGGGATAGTCAAATTAGTAGCAATTTCCTCACAGGGTTAGTGTGAGATTCAAATTAGATACGATCTGGAAAGCACTTTTTGAATCTTAATATTTTATAGATACATCAGTTATTATCCTCATTGTCCATCATAATCAGCATAATTCCCTTTTTCCCTCTGTCCCTCTGGCCAGATACCAAGGAATCCTAATTTGGATAGCAGAACCAGGTCACCTCCACCTTGAGCAATACCTGTCTTTGCAGGTATGCACTTTTTCTCCCTCTTTTTATACTCACTATATAGCTATTTTGTGTCTTGGTATTCAAGGAACTATCATTAAAAGCTGTAATTAAAAGGGACTGATAAACTCATTATGAGAAACTCATATCTGATAATGTTACCCATTTGGGCATTTTTTTCATATAGACATGGAACAATTCTATACTTATGAAATGAATCTCAGATGATAGGTTTTCAGGGGCTGGCTGGTGAGGCAGATGATTTTGAGAGGTGGGACTTACCTAGTGTCCATCAAATCATAACACTTTACAGCATGAATGCTACAAATGCTCCAAAGCCTTTGGTAACAATAACTTTTTTTTGGGGGGGGGGGACATTCTTTAGAAGTGGCTTTAGCATCTGTAGGATCAGTCACTAAGCTGTATCTCCTCAGAGGTTGAATTTACAAAAATGAGTAATTAGTAGGTACCTTCCCTCCATTTTTCAAACTCTTTACATTAATTCTCTACCATAAAACCTCTCTTGTTCAACTAAAATTGTAGGAATGGTTTTCACCCAACTCTATCCTATCAGGATATGTAACTTTCATAGTTTATTCCTGATTCTCTTTTATCCCACATCAACTATAATGTAATTAAATTTGAAAACAATTCATTACCTACCATGTGTCTCATACAATGCTAGGTACTGTCTATAAGGGCTTACACTGAAGATTCTCATGAATCCATCATTTCATCTGATTTTCCACCAATTGAGATTATAGCTCCTCTCATCTTTTCATCTGGTGTGATTCCTGCCCGTGACTTTCCATAATTCTTCAATTAAAAAATATACCTAATGCATGATAAACCTTTCTCTGGTTCATTGAAAATCTCTAATGCCTTTGTAACTCTTGCCCTATCTATAATTTGTTTCATATTTTCATACCATGTTGCAGACATGTCTATGCTCCAAAACCAACCCATATCCTTTTGTTAGTCATGCATCTCCTTTCCAAAATGATTCATTCATCTTTTTGAATACATGTTGCTTGTAAACTAATTTATTTATTCAATAGGTCTGTTTGTCTTTGTGTCCATGTGCCTTCATACTCATAGGTTTACTAAGACAATCTCAAAATTTACCAGGTCAAATGGGGATAAGTACTATATTGATGCCATTAGGGACAAATATAATCTTCTCTACTTGGTATTTGAAACCTGTTATAATTTTGCTCTTGCCTGTTTTTCTAGCCTTACCACACATCATTCCTGTAGAAACTCTAAATTTCAACCAAACTGGTCCATTCATTGTTTCTTGTATACAACATTCCATCTTCAACTCCTATCACTCATGACCTGAATGTATTCCCTCCTCACTTCTGCCTCTCAGATTCTCTAGATTTTTTTCAAATCTGAGCTCAAGTAGAACTTCTTTAATGAAGCTTTTTTTGATTCTGCTCTCCAGGCACTAGTGGCCCTACACTAAATTACTCTGTATATGTTTTGAGTATATTTTGTTTTTACTTATCTGTATAGCTGTCCTCCACCCCCACCCCAGTAGAATGTAAATTCCTTGAAAGCAGGATCTGTTTTAGTTTTTCCTTTGTATTTCTAGCACCTGTGAGCAGAGAGCAGACACTTAACAAGTGCTTGCTGATTGATTTTACTCACTGATAATCATTTATTTTAAAGCTATAGTCCATTTTAAAAAGACATTAAATATTTATAATATTTAGAAAAAAGCCCCACTAACTTCAATCTTAATTTCTGAATATGCACTTTTATATTATGTGTTTGTATTATGTGTTTATTATGTGTCTATGCGCTCATAGACATGCACATACACATACATTTGGGATATGACTTCACACACAAACATATATATATGTATATATATTTATATATATGTGTGTGTGTGTATATATATATATATATATATATATGGGATATTTTAAAAAGCTATCAGATAAAAATATGGGTCTTTTTCCTGGAAAATCTGAAATCATTAGCAAACTCTTCAATTTTTTGAGGCCATCTAGCCTTCCCCTGTTTGTTCTCTTATTTAGTTCTGGGTCCAGCTCACTGTGTATTGCAGTGTCTGTTAAAGATTCATATACAGATTGATTAGCTCTATCAAATTATATATTATCTTCTGAACAATATATATTTTTTCAACTTTTTTTTTCCTCTGTGGGTAGTTCAGCCAAATTCTGTCAAGAGAACATAGGCAAGATAACCAGTATTTTTAATGTACTGCCTTTGGTGAATTTATAGGAACAGATGGACTAGCACACCACAGAATGGATCAGCATCAGTGGATTGAAATATGCATTGTTTGGAGTAAATACTCTCATCAATGTGATCACAAATCTGCTGGAGTATTTGAGACACATTAAAAAGAAACAAATACAAATTACCATGGGTATATAAGTGAAGAAATAAAAATCAGCTTTAGTGGTCTGATCATCTTCTAATAAGTACAGTTAAAGCTTTTTTTTTTTTGTCTAGGCAAAGGAGTTAAGTGACTTGCCCAGGGTCACATAGCTAGTAACTATCAAGTGTCTGAGTCTGGATTTGAACTCAGGTCCTCCTGATTCCAGGTCTGGTGCTCTATCTACTGCACCATCTAGCTGCCACCATTTCTAAATGGAATAATGATCAATTTTGGTACAACTATGACAAAAAATAAGCAGCTATCACATATTGTGACATTAGAAGAACAAGATATGGAGTCTATGAATAGCAAAACAGAAAGGCTTGGAGCTTCTGTTTGTTTCACTTTGACTGGACTTCCATAGTTTCCAATGGAATTAATGTGGGCTACAATTATTCCCATCCAACCCTGTCAATTGCCATCTCAGCACCTGTATTGAAACTAGTTTACTCTTACATTCTCCTATCTATGCATCTTGTGCTCCTCAAGATATGACACTTCTACACAAGGAACTAGTTTTTCATACAGTTCATTATTATATAGATAGATGATGTAGAAATATTGTATATCTATATAGATAGATTATATATATATATACACACACATATATATCCTCTATGTCTATCATCTCTACTAGTACTCTTAGTAATTTTACTAAAATTACTAAATTACTAAAATTTTACTACCATAATATATAAATTATATATGAATATATGTACATATATAACTTATTGCTATCTATCTCTATTTACTATCTCTCTCTATAGCCCAGTATATTTGTAATTTCACTTATCCCTAAGATAGGAATGTCCTTGTAAACCCCATTTTCATTATTTAAAGACTTTTCCTCTTCTATAATTCTACTTCAATGCCTCAAAGCAGTATGGAAGGGAACTCTGGTTCTAAAAAAGTTATTCTAGAGGGGAACAATCTCTGACAGATTCTTCCATTCTGAAAAGTCTTTAAGTAAGAGCCTGATGACAGGCTATATATCTATCTCACAGGGATCAGCTTAAATTCAGAAAAAAAATAATCACCAGAGGCCTGGCCTTCAAGTGATGAACACTGTTGGCCACAAAAATATATGGAGAGATTGTAATCTGTGCCATTAGATAGAATATCCATAAAGATAAAGTCTTGGATCATTGAAGAAGTTAAGGGTCTTCAGAAAATATTTTTAGTAAACTCGATGTATTGTACTGGGCAATAGGGGTTCTACTCCCTCTCTCTCTCTTTTTTTCCCTAGTAGCTAAAGCCTCACAATAAAAAAAAAGACTTGTGGTCACCTTAATTTTGTGAAAAGCATTATTTTATATAAATAAAAGTAATAATTCAGTAAATTTAGTGTGAAATTTAAAATTGATACTTGGGGCTTTCTCTTTTATCAGCTTATCAATGGCTTCTAATATTTCAAATTGACCCCTTTAGTTTTCCTCAGCATCCTTTTACCCTTTGACTCTAGTAGCCAAGCATAATCCAGAGTGTCCCACACTAGATTTATCCTTGGGGCTTTGTTTGCCATATACAGATATCAACAGCATTTTGTGGAAGAATATGACAACTTCACCCCAACCCCTACGTTTGGCAATGCTGGTTCTATTATCATTAATTATTCAGTTTATGTGTGTTTTGTTTTATTTGCTCAAAGGTAATTAGCTTCATGACCTGGATTTTTCCCCCCTCATAATTGTGATTGTTTATAGTACTCAAGAATACATTGTGTCTCTTTTTTAAACTGATAGTCACATATCTATGGGACTCAAGTTTAAGTATCTCATTTATCTCACTTGAGTTTCTCTGAATTTTCTCATAATTGCAAAAATAAATATTTCCCCAATGGATTAATAATATTAATCACATATATGCTCCTTTTAAAGTGGAATCATGAAATGTCATTCTGATCTTCCCAAATCCCCCCAAAACACCCTACATTTACATATCTTTTCTAATAATAGCGTTATTAGCTTCCCCAAGTTTTGTAATTGAGGATTTCAACACTTTGAACTGTTCTACAAAAAGCCTATGTCTATCTACTTGTAATGTTTTCCTTTTTTTCTAAATTTCCTCAAACCTCCAGACCTAGGGTTGCTATTCAGTGCAATCATTTCAAGATCCTTGTACTTAGAAACTGTGCAGACACAACTAGTTAAAAAATAAAAGGTTCAATTACATAATGAGTTGTTTTGTCTATGCAACAGCAAACAACCAATTGGATTGATTTATTTCACTGAATTAAATGTGTTTTTTGTTTTGTGCACTTGAGAAGCCAATATCATGAACAGACATTCTTTGCTTTTGTTTTCATTAAATCTATAAGATATAAAATTATATTTCAATATTCAAAATCTGATTTTTAACAATTTATTTTATCAATTCATGGAAATTAACTACTTCTTTGCTAAGGAGAAATATTTTCTCCATTCTTATTTCAAAAAATACAAATCATTTTATACCTACTATAGAGGATGCTGGGAGACACAAGAAAATGGGACTGACAAAAATAAATATAGGTAATATGTTAGAGTAAAAAGAATGCTTGGATTTGGGGTTAGACAAGTATATGGTTGACTCCTGGGCAAGTTACTTAACTTTCTTTGCCTCAGTTTCCTTATCTATGAAATTAGAGAGTTAGATTAGATGAACTTTTAGGTCCTTTTCAGATCAAATTTTATATTATTTCTTCCCAGTGTGACTTTAAATTAATGAGACCAATTTTCACATGTGACTGATGGAAATAAATCTCATTAATTTGTAATAACACCTCATATTTGGTTGCTATAGCTCAATATTTTAGAATTAAAATGTTTAAAGATAAAATATTTCTATAAAAGCATGCAATTCTACTTTTTGTAATATTTGTACAAAGGAACAAATGTTCCAATTCCCTAAAAATTGAAACAAATGAAGTTCTTAGAAGCATAATATTTTTTTTTAACCTGGAATTCTTGAAGGTAGAAATATATATAAGGACAGAAAGAACTGATCCTACGCGGAAACATTTGGAGAGAACTAGTAGGACAAGAAACAATTTCTGTTTGGCCTTGTTTGATAGAATGGACTGATTTGGGGCCCAGACCTGTGCTTTCATATCCATAGAGAACTGTTTTTGTGGAAAATCCCACCACTGATTCAAATTAACAATTTGTCAGTAATTTAGAATATTGAAGACTTTTTTTGGGATACTAAAAGATTAGAGTAATTGCTCAAGGTCACATAAAGGTGTCAGAGCTGCCATTTGGAAGCCAGTCTTCCTCACTCCAACCTCTTCACTTTATCTACTGGACCACACTGTCTCCATCTGACTGACTTAATTTTTTTTTCAAGTAAAGAACAATACACACACACACACACACAATTCACACTCACCATTCATTAGGCTCATAAGAATAGAACTGTATAGCTTATATTCTTAGCTTGAGCATTCCAGAAAAGGATACATGCCTTGGGGCATGTCCTGTATAAAAAGAGAAAACTAATACAGTCCATTGTGCGCTTACCTAAATTGAGCTTTTAAAGGAAAGCAAGCTACTTGAAAAACTTGTTGATGCACATTCTAAACAAGTTAAGTATCTTTCAGGCTATTAGCATACAATTTAGCAAGTCCATATCCTACGTCCAATAATTGTGAAATTAAGACCCTTAAAGGTTATGAGGGAAAGGACTTTCCCTTGGCATCCCCTACCACAGCCCAACACTTTTAGTGTTTAATCTACTGGTCCAGTAAAATAATACTATTCTTTTGTCTAAAACACCACATGTCATTTTGAGAAGTGCCTGATTTACAATGACTACCTTAGGGTGGGAAACAGTCTTGCTCATTGTCTACAAACAGATGGAGAAGACATCTCAATCTCTCACAACTACAAAAGAATACAATGTGTCTTGGTTTTCCTAGCCATAGACCCACTCCTTGAGGAAATGTGAAATTTGTCAAATGGACACAAACTAGGGAATTTTTAATGAAAAAGCTGAAAATAAAAAGTACTAAACTCAATCTTTCAACAAACTTTGATTAGTTAACAGAAACTTTTCTAAACATTTGCCTCCAAGTCCCTAGCCAGGAGTAAAAGATCTATCTGTATTCAGAGATATAGATCAGGGGATCAATTCACTGTCTTTATAAATTACAATTCACTGACTGTCTCTTCTGTTTTAAACTTCAACAAGCAGCACAGTAGCTAGTTGTCCCATTTCTGACTGGTATCTGTCAGCAAATGAAACTGTTAGTATAATTGGAAAGAAAACCTACAACGTAGCAATTGTGTCCTCGAAACAAGGCTTTGAGAACCATTAAAAAAGAGTTTTCCTCTATACTCCCTCTTTTCCTCTTTCCCACCTGTCTCCCTCTTTCTATTTCTTGCTTGCAACAGAGAAACATGCAGTGCATCCTATCAAGAATGGGGAATTTCTTTTGCACATAGCTTTAATTTGATTGTCTCTGATTCTGTAGGCAAACACCAGAACACTGAATCTCATACAACGTCTGCAGTCACATCATCTGTGGCTACAGATGGAAAACAGCCTGCACAAACAGGAGGTATTGCTAACCAGGTGGAATTCCAGTTTCAATATGTTTGAACAAATCATTGGGTAACATAAAGCCACTGGCAACTGTGTTGTGCTGGAGACAGTCCACGAGAAGGTCCTTTTAGGTCCTATGAGTTCTTTAAAAAAAGAAAGGAAACCTTTAGTATTATTCTAAAATCTGTAGAATATTACTACCTGTTTATTTCTGATATTATTTCTTCATTTACTTGCTGGGACAACCCTGTCTTTTACCACCACCACTACCACCACTGCCCCACCTTCTTTGAGTTTAGAATCACCTTCGACATGTGCTGAGTAATGCCACAAAGGAGAGACAACATGGGTAAGGAACCTCAACTCTGAGAAGGGTTCAATGACACATGCTTAGAAAGGCTGTCATTTGCACGAGGTCTAACCTTGTTTTTTATTACCCTTTATTTTAGCAAAGGATTTTTGACTTTGACAATTCCAATGGCTCAATCAGCACTTTTGGATAAGGCATAGTTTCCTGTAATTGTCCTTCTCCTTTCTTTCTCTACAATTTCTTACCAAGTGACCACAACAACAAATCCCTGGTATACTTTGATAATCAAGGAATGCAGGTATGATATTCATGAATCTCTGAACTGCTTAATGACAATGGTTTCTAACCCTATCTTATTGCAGTGATATTGACCTTGAAGGATTAGATAGGTTGTCCTGAGCCAAGGAGTGAGACTACATAGAGACCAGTATTTTAATTTTGACCTTCAGTACCACCTCAGGAGTGAGCCATGTAGCAGGAAAGGAAAATCTGTGCTGGGGTATGGAATTTTTCCCCCTTAGCTTAAAATGTTTCTGACTTCTAGCAAAATTCCAAATACAGCTCTAAAAGGGGAAAATGTGTTAAATGTTTTAAATGTATAATATTCATCCATTTGTTTATTTATTTATTTGTACACATACATGTTTTTACTTTGTACCCTAGTATCCCAAGTGGGGGAAAACAGACACACATACATAAGCAAAATCTCTTTTGATTTCAGGTTTCACACATCTTTCTATACATCCTATATAATACTTTACCTTCTGATGATGACCAGAATGTCAATGGTGGGGAGAGAAGAAGCAGCTTTTTTCTTTATCAGCTGGAATCAACCTTTCTCTCAAAGCCTTTCCATTTAATGCTAGCAGAGGATTGTCTTTTTTCCTTTAAAAGTTAAATCCACCTTCATCGCACAATGAAAGAAGAAGTGAAATTAAACTGCAGTGTGTTCCAGAGGAGAAAAATCTACTTTATTTATCTCTCAGTCCTACTTTAACATACACTGACCTAATTACAGCCCACACCAGGAAAGCTAGGAAAGCCAAAGGAGTGCTTCTGCCACCTAGTGGTGTTTTTTCGCCACTGTCTCTTAAGACCTCACTCCAAATCCATCCCCCCACATCCTTTTTTTGTTTTTTGTTTTTTTTGGTATGTCTAGCACATAAGTGCAAATGACCTTCTCTAGTCTCTCTGCATGAATACTAGAGATATGCATTCTGCACTGTTCCATCCTTTTGGAGATTCAAAATGAAATGGTTTGACTAAAGAACTATATTTAGCAAAGGTTAAGTTATCTCCTTTTAGGAGGAGTGATAGCTTGAAAGCTATTTTAATAAGGTTCTGTGACATTTCTGAAAAGTTAAATTGAAAATGGCATGGCAAATATTAACACCTATTAAGACAATTTAAATACATATTATATATATATATGTGTATGTGTGTGTGTATACACATATATATTTGTGTGTGTATATATATATGTATAAATATATATATATGATGCATTGAACTTCAAATGTTTAAAGTCATTAACATTACTTCTCTCACCTATCAGCCTTACCCACCCCCAAAAGAAAAGTAAGTATTCTAACACAGCATTGAGGACAACTCTAGGTGGTTTATTTGTGTGTCACTTTTTTATTGCTTGTTTGGGGTAGGGGTGAGGTGGACATACATGATTATTTGCTTTTCTTTCTTCTTTTTTTCTAGCTTCATTAAATAATTATTGATCAGTTACTTGAAAGAAAAGCTTAGAGGAAAAGAGTAGTCAGCCCTTAATTAACCATGCTAATTAAGACCTGGGAAAGGATGGGAAAAAATGAAGCCCACTGATAACATTCAAACCTATTGGAGTTAACTTTGTCCCTCACCAAATAACTGTAAAGGCAATGCTTCCTCCAGCAGAGGTACTAATAAACTCTGAAATATCCTCCACGTAGGACAACAATACTGATAGAAAGCAGAAAGACAAAAAGTCTGACAATATAAAGTATGGATTATCAGCTCCTGAGTTATCCCAATGAGAGGTACATAAAACCAAGGTTTCCTGGGAAGCTGACCGGCTATCTTATACAGCCATCCCTCATTTAAATCCAATCCACTTGCAAATCATGAGATCACCTTCCTGATGCCTGTGATCCTCTTAGAGAACAAAGGACAAACAACAACAACAACAAATCAAATAAGAATCACATTTTGCAATACAAAGAATATCTTTCCTTGGATTTAATTTTATCAATGTGTTGTAGTCCTGGCTAAATATAATCTTTAGCAGATTATGGACAGAAATGAATTGTTTTCATCAACAATCATCCAGGCAATTAGTTAGAGTGCTGGACTTAGAGTCAGAAAGACTTGAATTCAAATCTAGCTGAGGTAAGTCATTTAAACTCTACCTCAGTTTTCTCATTTGTAAAATGGTGATAATAATAACATCTTACTCCCAAGGTTGTTTTAGTATCAAATTAGATAACATTTGTAAAGTGTTTTGAAAATCTGAAATATATATAAATATTATTATTATTAATCAGTAGCAATAGCAGTTATAATAATGAGTATGATCTCAGGAAGGTGTCTAGCAACTTGGGAGGTACAAGTTTCTGTTAAGTTCATGGCTTGTAATCTCATTAAGTTGATTGAGAGACTTACTGAATGGATCAAGAGGTTTGTCTACTCTCATACTAGTATGTGCTAGATTCTGTTCTGGGAATGGAGATTATATATTAATAGAAATATATATTTATCTGATGGATTTGAGTATTATTAACAACTGGTTTGAATATTTCAGTTGGGAAATTGGGAGATTTGTCTGAATATTCAGATTATATATTCTGCTTTTATTCTCTATACAGTTTTAGATTTTCTACTTCACATTTTACTTTGCAGACCTAGTATGCTGATCCTGAATGAAAGTCATGATCTCATGGATATTACAGAAATCGTAGGAGGCAAGTCAGTGTGAGACTGATTCTAATGGTGGAATGTTCTCCTACTTCACATTTTTCCCCCTACTCCAGATAATTGTCCTACTGTCCAAATGCAAGGAGTAAAGTAGTAGATTGGAATTAAGGTTCCAGACATCTCTTTTGTCTACTCTCTCACTGGCCAGCATGTTGATGACAGATAAGGATGAGGAAGAAATGGGTCAGAAAGGCATTGTGTAGTGAATAGGAAGAGAGATGGTGGTAAAAGTGGTAAGTGAGAAGATAGGTGATAGAAAGAAGCAGAATCCAAGGAGAACACTTTAAGTGTAACAACAGCTTATCTTGGTGTTTAAGATTTTTGACCTTGGAGGCAATGAAATGATCCTGTTTCCAATCTCTATTTTTTCCAGTTCATCTATTGCAAAACTGCCAGTCATTTTCCTCAAATTTCATTCTGGCCATATCAGTGCCTTGTTCAATAATATTTCATTACTACCTACAAGTTTATCATTTAAGCAGCTCTGTGAGCTAATAGAGAAAGGGATTATGTATTTGCCTTTCTTTGAATCTGCAGATCTTAGCATAGAGCCTGGCACATGGAAAACACTTAATAAACGCATGTTGACCTACTGACTGAGTGACAATTTGGATCCCACCAATGTCTCAGTCCTTTTTTCATATTACTGCTTTTTACAAACAAGCTATAATCTCTGAACTCTTGATACCATCTTCTACATCCATACATGCATGGAAGTTACAACCCAGACCTGGAATGTTCTCATACACATCTGTCTCTAAGCATCATTGTTTTCCTTTAGGGTTCAGCTCAGATGCTGTCTCTTTTAGGAAGTCTCCTATAATCTTCCACACCTCCCCCCTATTTTCAGTGTATTTTTCCTCCTTGTTTTTCCAGTAATTTATTTATTTCTGTATGCATTGTATCTATTTCCTCACCTTCTAGTAGAGTTTAAGCTCCCTCCAGGAAATTCTGTGTTCCCTGTATACCTCTGTATCCCTAGCACAGTACCTTGCAAAGTAAGTAGCTTAAAAGTGTTTGTTGACTTGAATTATGTTTAAACCAGTGACTTTGACCAGTGGAGACAGAAATATGTAATTCCTTTGATGCTTGAGGACAGTATTTTTACTTGAAGTGACTAGGTAATTACTTTAACTCCACTTCTCTTTTTTTCTGTGGGCAAAGCCCAAGAAACATTGGAGGTTCCATGGCAGGAGTCTTCAATAGTTTTTATCTTCACTCCTAACTAACTCACAGATGTCCTTGGAAATCATTTAATCTTCCTAAGGCTTTGTTTCATCCTAAGTAGCAAGAAGAAAATATATTTTGCTTGTGAATCACTCTAATTTCTTTGGGGAAAAGATGTCATGGAAAAATTCTAAGGTTCTTTCCAGCTATAATCTATGACAATGTGAAGAAAGTGATAATATTGTTATGTTTTATTATCTTTTGAAAATATTGATTGTATGTCATTAATCTCTTTTAAAGTAAATAAAAGGTAAATAAGAACCTATTATTACTAAATATATATGTTCCCAAACAATAGAAATGGTCGTTTAGTCTTGTATTTTTCTATGTTTATCTAGCTCAATACTGATTTTATACTTTTCATTTTGTAATTTGATTATACATTTTTCCTACTATGCAGGATAAACTCATAGGACTTCTGTACACTTAAATCTCTCTTTATCTGTGTATTATTGCATGCATTTAAAAATCAATAGAGTTTAAATCCTTAGCCACAGGGCAAAAGATGACTGTTTAGAGCATTTACTATACTTCTTTCCTTGGTGAGTTCCCTTAGCAATATGCAGCATGGCATTTGAGTCAAGGGGTTAAGGGCTGAAAATGATCTCTGTCTGTGAAGAGATTTGATTTTTTTTTTGTTCTTTGAGATGAAAACATGAGCAGAACAAGCATCCTTACTACTGAAGAAACTCACTTAAATCTATAATAAATACCCAGAAAGCAATAGCACATTGGAACCACTAAACCAACTAGACACAGAGATTCAGCTCAGATCACATGATCATGGAATGAATCCTCTTACCACCAGGTCCAGCATCTGAAGTCTGCTCCCTTCCTCTTGTGGTCACTGAAAGCATTCCCCATTGTTTTCTATGTACGCTGCTTGGAGTACTTTTGTTATGGATATTAAATGTAGCTAAGCATCAGATTTACAATAAAACAAAACTTTTTTTTTTTTTGCAAATATGACCTGTTTTAAATGGGAATATGTCAGTGTATTGGTGTGTGAATAAACAGTTAGTGAGATGTTCACACATGAGGAAAAGTCAAAAGGAAAAGGTAAAAATTCTTCTTATACCCGGGGGCAATTGTCCAGAGTTCTGAAAAGAGTTTTTGTCATGGACCTTTTTTCTTTATCTTCCTTCCCTTCCTCCCCTCCCTCCCTCCCTCCCACTCCTCCCTCCTTTCCTCTTATCCCTCTCTTCTTCCCTCTCTCCCTTCTTTCCTTCTCCCTCCCTTTCTTTCTTTCTTCCTTCCTTCCTTGACTTCATTCTTTCCTTCTTTCTTTGTTTTTTTTTTCCTTTTTCTTTCTTTTTCATTTTGGCTGATGTATTTATAGACAGTCTACCTAATACAGCTCAGTGCACTAAGTCGAGGTATGTGAATGAGAAACTAAGGATTCCAGACCCAAATTTAACATTTTAACTTTGGATATCCTTCAGCCTCATTTGATGGGAATTAAGAATAATAATACTAACAATAAATAATAATAATAATAATAAACCACTCATATAGCCCTTTAAGGTTTGCAAGATTTTTTAGAAATATTATCTCATTTGATCCTCATGGTGATCCTGCAAAGTAAGTGGTATTATTATCCCCAATTTATAGATGAGGAAACTAAGACAGATGAGATTAAGTGATTTTCCCAAATCAGAGAATAAGTGTCTGAGGCCAAATCTGAACTTAGGTCTTCCTGAGTCCAGGTGCAACATTCTATCTGCTACTCTATCTAGCTTCAAGAATGACAACAATATCAGACTAAGAAGAAGGTTAGGTTAGAAAAAGACATCAGTTCGAGGTAGTATGGTACACTGGAACCATGAGACAAAAGATCTGAGTTCCACTTCCAGCTCAGCCACTTCTTAGTTGTGCAATCAGAATCTTGTTTCCCTCCTTAACAGAAATGGTAGTAATGATACTTAACCCACCTACCTCATAGGGTTTCTGTTAACCATAAAGAACTAAAGAATGAGATCTATTAATTTGATCTTTACAAAGAAGCATACCATATTGGATAAAAAAGCTAGCCTCAGAGAAAAGAAGACTTGATTTCAAGTCTGATCTCTAACACATTCTAGATTTCTAAAAAATTACTAAACTACTCAGGCTCCCAAGTTACTCTCTAAGACTGTGATTTGCAGAGCAAGTGCCTCACACCAATAACATCGCAGTTTTTTTAGGTTCTTTTTAATACAAATTTATGAATAATTAAAAATATTTTCAAGTCAACACAACCCAGAGCAAAACCAACCACAATATAAACTTTCATACTAGGGAATAAATATTGTGAGTCATCACTTGGGGCTATTAATTGGGTATTTCCCATGAGCATAGCCATAGAGGATTAACAGAGGCTGAGATTTAGGGGAGTACCAATGTGGAGAGAATGTCAATGACTACACATAAGGCAGTCTTCAGGCTACAGAGCTCTGAGAATACACATTTATTCAGCTAGCAAAGACAAGCTCCATGCCTAGCTTTTGTACAATTGTCATCCCTGTGCCTCTGTTCATTTTCATTTTCCTCATAATATGTCCTAGAACTTCCTCATCAAAATCTGTGTACTTATACACCATTTCCC
>NW_020951638.1:0-3199 GCF_900497805.2 Vombatus ursinus
TATATATGTATGTATGTATATTCAATGTGCTTTAGGTAGGGCACCCACAACTGTTTCTGATTCGTGTGTGTGTGTATGTATATATGTATATATATATAATATATATATATATTATATATATATAATGTGTGTATACACATACACATACATATGTATGTATATATACATGTGTGTATGTATGTATATTCCTAAATGCAAGTGACCTCTGTTTTCTACTTCTTAACAGTATGAAATTTAGGTTGATCAATGGAAGATAAGCTTTCAGGTCATTGATTATATGAATTCTTCATGTAAGAAAGAATAAATACTCACATCACCCACTTTTCTAAAACCCTTTGTAAACCTGGAAGTGATATAGACATTTAAGGTATGGTGAAAATAATAATGATAATGACCCTGGGCAAAACACTTAACATTTCAGTGATCTAGACCACATTCTAAGAGTAAAACCTCTAGAGCATATGTGCATTGAGAGAGAAAAATTTCTCACTGGGAGATCTTTACATCATTGAAATCACAGATCTGATTAAGAATAACAGCAATAATAAAAAACAATGATATTATTAATAGTAACAATATTAGTATTTTATCTATGCAGGCAAAGCTATTCTTCCTTACTAATGTCTTGTTTATAAAATTAAAAACCCCATTGAAAATGAATACTGATTCCTTGCAGGCTAAGAAATAATTAATAATGGCAAACACCAGAATTAAAGCACACCAAACAAAGAAAATACTACATAAATGTTAAATATTAAAAATTGAACAATATGTTAAAGGCATAAAATATTTTTTGTAATCTGGTTTAAATATTTAATGCAAAAGCTCTTACTCCCAAATAAATTCATTAAAAAGCAATTCTAAATTGATGTGATTTTTTTCTTTAATAAAGATGCCAACTTTAATTATCCTCATCTAAATAGTTAAGTAGGTACTGAATGTTGCATTTATTCTAATATTATTTTTTATGTTGGATTACCTCCATTGATAGCAATTTAATTAAAGTGTGCCTTGGCAAGTTCCAAAATGGTTTAATAGTTTAAAACAAAATTTTACTTAATCATTTCCAAATCTTAGTAGCAATTAAACATTCCAAAGTGGTATTCTTTTTTAATATTTCAACTGAAATTATTCTATGAAAACAGGTGAAGCGATCAAATATAACATAGCTAAAATAAAATATCATTTAAATTTAAAGACTATATAATATAGTTCAGTAACATTGCAATGAATCAATTGGAAAACCAGTCATTTGGGAAAAGTGATGGTCAACATGGTTTAGAAGATGGATGTCCCATAGCTTCTAATGGCACATAACAATAAACCTCTAGTTTGGGTAGAAAAACCAATTTAGCCTAATCTCATCTAATTTAATTACTTTACCAATTCACCTCTTACACAAATAGAAACACATAAAACCTATCCAGCTGGTAAGTGATATGCCTACAAAGTTAGAGAGATTTAACCAGAAACCAAAAAGGACATAGTTGGGGACCAAACATACATATAAGAATCCCTCCTCCAGAGACCAAAAAAGGTACTTAAGATAATTTATGTTCAATATGTGGAAATACTAGGCCAAAGAATCCCAAGGGCCAGAATATGATAGTCTGTGGCAAAAAGTAGCTGCCTTGAAGGGATTTCTTAGAACTTCAAAAGTGTATAAAATTTAAGCAATTTTGAGGCTGTGCTTAGAATAATCCACAAATGCATATTTTTATTTTTGAGGGGTAAAGTTATTTTAATAAATATATTAACATAAGTGATTATGTTTCCTTTGCAGATTTACAGAATTTCAGAGTTAGAAGGGACTTCAGATGCAATTCTAGTCCAATCTTCAATTGAGAATCTCTTCAACGTCAGACCAAATAAACCCTTCCAGCTTCTGTCTGAAGACCTCACATGAGGGGGAATCTATTGTGTTCTTCCTTTGCAGCAGCTCATTCCTCTTTTGGATAGCTCTAGATAAGCATTCTTTCCATACATCAAAAATAAATATAGCAGATAGCTTAAGTAAGCAAATTATATTTTATCCATGAGCTTTATATATATTTGAGAACAAAAATATACATAGTAATTATGAGTTTACATATTTTTATCCTTCCTTTTCACTCACTGATGTGTTAGTCAAAAAGTACTAAATAACCTCTATCTCAAATTGGCCAAATAGTCTTGAAATGCTTACATGTGTGGATAGTTCCATTTCAGATAGTGTCTCTAATATGGTTGCACCTCAGGAATAATTTCCATTTTTAATAACATTAAAATCTATGTATACTCTCTGCCTGTTAAATACTATGTTGTCTTCCTGTTTACAATTAGTGCACATTGACATAGGGTGAAGACCAATGAACTAGAATCATAAGACCTAGGTTTTTGTTCTAGAAATCCCAGCGATATGTTAAACTCAGTATTTCTAAAACAGGATTTAGTATCATTTTCCATAAACCTTCCCACTTTCTAAACCACTTTTTCTGCTGAGGCTACCACCTTCCTTCTAATGTTTCAATTTCATTATCTTAGCATTATTTGGACTTCACAGTTTCCCTCACCTGTCTTATCTAATTAGTGGCTCAATATTGCCATTTCTAACATCTTTTATTTCTAGTTCCTCCTTTCTTCTCACATGGCTACCACGTAGTTCAGGCCTTCATTACCTCTAACCTAGATCATTGCAGTAGTCTCTTCATTGGTCTTCCTGACTCAAATCCCTTTCCATTCCAGCCCTTCCTACATAGTGCTGACAAAATAATTTTCCTGAATAATGGAATCTGATTGTGTAAATCCTCTAATCAACCAACTCCAATGGTTTCCTATTTCCTCTGAGATAAAATATAAACTTCTATGTTTAGTTTTTAAAATACTTCACAAACTGACCCAAGCTATCTTTCTAGACTAATTTATCATTTCTCCCCATCCCATACTGTATGATCAAGTCAAACTGGCCTTCTCTCTTTTCCTCACTCATGGCAATTCATCTTCCACTCGGACACTTTGAAAATGACCATCCCCCATTCTCAGAATGTACTACCTCCTTACCTCCACCACATATAATCTCTCTCTTCCTTTAAAATGTAGCTCTCACACCATTTCATTGCTCCTCTCCCCAAACTATTTTATATTATACCACTTTGTTTGTATACAAATGTGTATATATATATATATATATATATAATCCTTACATAAATGGCATATATAA
>NW_020951639.1:0-18580 GCF_900497805.2 Vombatus ursinus
TTTCTTTCTTTCTTTCTTTCTTTCTTTCTTTCTTTCTTTCTTTCTTTCTTTCTTTCCCTTCCCTTGGTCCACATAGGGTATCACACCCTTACCTGGGGGTGCTCAGCCCAAAAGGAATGTAAATTTTAATCTCTGCAACCTTTTTATTTTTGTTTTTTCTTTCTTAAAGACTATCCTTAACCCCAAATCACTTTGGCTCTCACTGATTAGCCATGCCCTACTTGGTCATTGTTTGGGCCTGGGATTGGCTCAGAATGAGTATAAATAGCAATTGTTTCTGTTTTGGCCAGAAACCCTGAGGGTCTTCCCCTCCCCGATCAATTTTTTTTTTTTTTTTACTAAATAAAGAGGCCATTCTCTGCCTTATTTCTTATTAAGCCTTAATCACTGAATGGGCTTTGCCTCAGTCAACCTGAGACCTGTTAAGATCTTAGCTTAAAAAGGCCAAGGTGCCCCACTGCATCCTGGGCCATCTCCAGTCATCCTGATCTATATCTGACCACTGGACCCAAATGGCTCTAGAGGTGAAAGTGAGGCTGGTAACTTTGCACAGCCCTCCCTCACTTAAATCCAATTCATTTACATGTCATGGCATCACCTCCCTGGTGTCATGGTCCTCTCTGAGAACGAAGGACAAACAACAATGAAACCACAACAAACCTGTAAGGTGGACACTGAACTGGATGCCCGAGAGAAATCAGAGCATTACACCCAACTGACATTAATTGAGAGCGCGTTTATTTGAGCCGGCCGGCGACGGACCCCAGGCGTGCATCCCAGGGCCGCGCCACCGAGGGTTTGATCTGAAATATTTATACTGTCAGGTTACATAACAGGGTCCGGTGGGGTGCCGGGAAGCCAGATCAGGTTATTTACAGAACAGGATGTTGCACCCCACCTTACAGGATGTATGCTAGAGGATCTCACCCAGGATGTTGCAACAGCCGTTAGGGGAAGCTGAGCCAGAGGGCCCGGGGCGTGGTGGCCTGGGGCCCTAACGGAGGGTCTATCACAGACACTATTAGGAAGAGAGAGATTTCTTTAATAAAGAGAACTCCCAGGTGAGAAGACTCCTTTTACCAATACATGCTGCCACCTTTTCTTCAACTTACAATCTTAAAGTAGTCTCCGACTAATATAATTTCTGTGTAGCATTTGCCCCACAAAGTTCTCTTTAAAATATGCCATGGCCAAGAAAAGGTTTTTATAGCGGAGGGGAAACAGGGGAAGGTGAGAGGGAATGAGTGAATCTTATTCTCATCGGATTTGGCTTCAGGAGAGAATAACATACACACTCAATTGGGTATGGAAATCTATCTTACCCTACAGGAAAATAGGGAGAGAAGGGGACAAGAGAGCAGGAGGATGATAGAGGGGAGGGCAGATTGGGGGACGGGGTAATCAGAAGCAAGTACTTCTGAGGAGGGACAGGGTCAAAAGAGAGAACAGAATAAGTGGGGGGTGGGATAGGATTAAGGGAAATATCCTTAGTTTTTCACAACAGGACTACTGTGGAAGTGTTTTGCACGACTACACATGTATAAGCTGTATTGAAGTGCTTACCTTCTCAATGAGGGTGGGTGGGGAGGGAGGAAGGGAGAAAATTTGGAACCCAAAGTTTTAAAAACACATGTCAAAAAATTGTTTTCACATGCAACTCGAAAATAAGATATATAGGAAATGGGGTATAGAAATCTATCTTGCCCTACAGGACAATTGAAGAGGAAGGGGATAAGAGAAGGTGGGGAGAGACAGAAGGGAGGGCAGATTAGGAGAAAGGGTATTCAGAATGCATGCCATCTTGAGGTGGGAGGAGGGACATGATGGGGAGAAAATTTGGAACTCAAAATCTTGTGAAAGTGAATGTCGAAAACTAAAAATAAAGTAATTAATTTAAAAATTTTTTTTTAAATTCACAACAAAGTTTTGGTATCCAAGAAAAAAAAAAAGAAAAAGAAATGTGTCATGACTGATGGATGGATGAGTTAGTGTATCTCTCCCAGTGTGGGGCTGGGTTAAGCAGTGGCTTGGGGCTCTCCTCATTGTCTACTGTCCAGCAGATCCTGGCATGGACTCCAGCTCCCAGACCTCTGCCACACTCTCCTGACCTTTAGAAGCTTACAGGGTTGTGGTCACCTCCAATCTCCTTCATCTAAGAACAGACAAAGACAAAAGCAACAGCAGGGCTATTCAGAGTGAGCTGTCCCAGAGTCAGAGAGGGCTGGAGCGCTGCTCCCTGACCCAGGAGTCCACAGCAGATCATCCTCCTTCTCCTTTGGCATCAGCCAGGCCAGAAGGAGTGAGCGCTAGGACACATGCCCTGGCTGGGCAGAACCTTTTGAATGAATCCCATTCCAGCTCGGCTGCCAATCAACAGTTCGTCTCCTTACCACGTGGTTAGCGGACTGGAACCACTTAGAGATTATGTGAGCAGGCTTCAATGTTCAAGCAGAGATACTTTGGATGAGCACACTGGACATGCTCGGGAGGACTGGGCCCATTGGCCAGTCCCCCTGGGGAAGGCTTTACAGATGGAGAAGCCAGCACGAGTGAAGGAAGACAGAAAGGAATACAAGACCTAAAGCTAAAAGGAAATTCAGAGGCTACCCAGTCCAAGCCCTTCATTTTATACATGAAGGAACCGAGGTTCACGGGGGTTAGGGGATTTGCCCAAGTTCATACAGGTACAAATATAAGAAGCAGGTTTTGAACTCAGGCCCTCTGATTCCAAAGTCAATCATCTATCTACTGTACCATGCTGTCTCCTAGGGCATCCTCTACTGCGGCACTCAGACTGAGTAGAGCTTCAAAATCCCAGAATCCCAGAATCCCAGAGGTGGAAGTAATTTTAGCAGGCATCTAGTCCAAACCACAGATGAACAGGACTTCTTGATACCATCTATATAGGCTTTGACCAAAAACCTCCAGTGCAGACTATCCCTTGACTCCCAAGTCATCTCATTCCACTTTCGGGCAGGTCTAATTGTTGGAACTTTTTTCTTGCCTTACATCCTAAATGTGCTTTTTTTTTTTAATCTCCTCCCCCCCTCCCATAGGTCTTCGTTCTTCTGTATGGGGCCTGAGTACCTGAGAAAGACCTTTGAAACACATAGGTGTTCCTCTCTCCGGTCTATCCATCACGCCACATTGCCACTGTGCACAGAGGAGAGAGAAACAGGTGTCAAGGGCTGGGTTAGCTTTTTAAGGAATGAGAAACTAAGGTGAAGACAAGGACTGATCTTGAGAGTAAGTTCATGGATCTATTTTAACACCAAGACTCCTGGAGGCATATTGGGCTCACCTTGCAGAAGATCTAAACCCTATGTCTTGGCTTTGAAACACAATCTGCCTCTCAGCTATCGGTCAGATCAGTTTCACCTTGTTCTCACACATTCTCCATTCCAAACTGTTCTATGGCTATTTTCCATATAGAATATCCTATCTCCCACCCCCACACCTTTGCTTCATACTCTTCCTCCTCACATCTCAATTAATCACTCAACAAGCTCTTATTATACAGCTCCGGCCATGTGCCAGGCATTGGAGAGACAGCTATGAATAGTGAAATGATTCCCACTCTCAAGAAGTGTCTAGCCCCCTCTTGGACCACCCCCATCCCTCAAGTGCTAAAAATAGGCCATTCCTGAGCTCCCCACTTGTGAGTGCTCTCCTGACAGTCTGAAATTACTTGGATTTCCTCTATGTTTCATGTTGACTTACTTGTGTGCATGTTGAAAGGCATACACAGCATAGGAGAGAGAGAGAGCTGGACTTGAGGTCAGAAAGACATGAGTTCAAATCCTGCCTCAGACACCTACTGAAGCTATGTGGTTCTAGGCAAGTCACTTTGCCTCAGTTACTTCATGTGTAAAATGGACATGACAGTAACAGTACTCATAGTATTTTGTGAGGATCAAATGTGATGATGCATGAAGAGGTTGGGGCTGACCATCTCTAAGGGTCCTTCCAGCTCTAAATTTATGATACATAAAGCTCTTTGCAAATTTTAAAATGCTGTACAAAGTGTCCCAAAAATCTTAGTGCACTTTAAAGCTTCCCAATAGTTTAGTTTTAAGCTATTAAAAAAAAGAAACACCCTTAAAATTGAACTAAGATTTTTGGAACACACTTTATAAATGTCAGCTTAGTATTATGGAGAAATAGAACATTGTAGTGGCTAGAGAATTTGCCTTAGAGTTCAGAAGACCTCACTGAGTCTAATTCCCATCTCTGCCTCTGACTCTGTGAGCTTGAGAACATAATTTCATTCAGTGCCTTGAAACAACTTTCTAAATTGTCAAACAGATATACATCAGCATTGGAGGAGGGAGTTTCCTGTCTGGGAGCTCCCTATATCACTAAAATCACTCATCCAGTGTGAATACACTCTCTCCCCCCACCTCTCTTTCACTCTTTCTCTATATACACACACGTACATATACAATACACATACATTCATGCACATTATATGTATACTAGGCAGCCCTCTCTAACATCTGAATTTACACAACAGTTGCCTGGAGAATATCCTCACTGGAAATCTCTTACATCAACAAAGTCCTAGGTCTTGTTTTCCCCAGATCATTTATTATTATTATTATTACCACTACTACTATCATTATTATTTAGAATGTAAGGTTCTTGAGGATAGAGACCATTTAATTTTTTATATTCATATCTCCAACCTAGCACAGTACCTGACTTTTAGTAGATGTGGATTTCTAGGATCCTTTTGGACCCAAACACACCCTTAAATCATCCTAAACCTACAACCTTCCTCTTATCAGAGGTGGCCCAAGTTGTCTGGTGTCTGGGGTTTGGGAGCTGAGGAGGTGACATTCACCCCATGACATTAGATAATAGAAAATGGATGCCCAGAGACAAATTGCCCCTGGGGCAGAGGTTACGGTTACCTTCCCTACCTTTTCTTTCCATTAGACTCTATGCTGGAGATAGACTCCTATCTGCTGGATCCATCTGGCTCTCAAAGGTAACAATGTCCCCCTAGGTGGCCAGGACACAGCTGGAGATAGAACCCCAGCTATTCAGGAAAAGGCTGAGCTGATTACTACCCCACAAAAAGGCAGCCCAGGTCCATTTACTCCTCTCCTTTACCCAACTGTGGGTGACCCAGGAAGGGTCATAGAGAGAAGGGAGTCTCCTGAGATATCTGTTGGAGCTTGTGACCACTCCTTATGTCACAGGAGTCTAAGGATGACAGGACATCCCAACCACAGCCCAGGCCACCCTGGTCATGTTTTCCTCAGCAAATCTAATCACAAATTGTGCCACAGAAGGCCTAAGTAAGGAAGGAGCAGGGAAGAGAGATAATCATCAGAGACCAGCTCACATTCTTTTCCTTATCCTGCATTCCAAGAGATATGAACTGACTTCAAAGGGCATTCTGCTCAGGATAGTGGAACAAGATGACAAATCCAGTCAGAAGACCTTTCCCCATGCTATCAAGACCTCAGTGTGCTATTTAATGCAAGGGGGTTGAATAGAGATAAGGGTCATAGAAAGTCTGTTGGAGGAGCCAGGGGAAGGCGTTCACCCATCTACCTTTCTCCAACCCCCACCCCTAGCCAGAATGGCTCCAGAGTGACTACTCTACCACCTCCCAATAGGTTTCCCCAATGGGAAACTAAGTCTGGCTTCACTACTAAGTAATCATCATTTTGTAATTTTGGAACAGACTTCATCTTTCATTCTAATAGTCAGTCAAAGAAGAAGCTTGTTTGGATTTTTAAATCCAAACATCATGATTCTGGATTTTCTCTGGCTGTCCTCCACACCTGGAATGTTCTCTCTCCCTTACTCTGCCTACTGACTTCTCTGGCTTCCTTTAAGTCCCAATTTAAATCCCATTTTTCACTCTTAATTCTACTCAATTACTTTTTAACATTTACTTTTAATTCTAGTGCCTTCCCTCTGTTAATTGCCTCCTATATACATCTTGCTTTGTATCCATTCATGTGTGTGCTTTCTCTTCCGTTAGAGTATAAACTCCTTGAGGATAAGGCCTGTCTTTTGCCTCTTTGTATACTCAGCACTTAGCAAAGTGCCTAGAACATAGTAGGTGCTTAATAAATGTTGACTGATTGATTGATTATATAGAAGGGAAGATGCTGAGTTTACTCTAATCTGTGGCTTCCTAGATGCATGTTTGCATACTGTAACAATGTGGGACAAGCAGGGCTTTGTCCCAGGGTATGGTCATCTGTTGGGGAGCAGAGAAACCACTGTCTCTTCTCCTCACCTTCCTTTCCTCCACTGGACTTTACCTCTATGTGAAACAACTGCCCCTGGGGCCACCACTCTCTGTTATGGAATATTAGCCTTGGGGCCCTTTAAGACCAACCCCCTCACTTCACAGATGATGAAACTGAGGCAAATATAACTTAAGTGGCTTGGATGTCTGAAACAAGATTTGAACTCAGGTCTTCCTGGCTCTAAGCCCAGTGCTGTATCTACTGCATCACCTAGCATCCTCTATAGCCATGTCACCCCTGTCTCAGGACCTGCCTTCCTCCAACTCCCCAGGAGGCTGAATGTACGACAGATGCCAGGTTGCCTAGTTATAGCTCTGCTCCTATCTATCCAATGTTCTACCTGACCCATGTGTTCAAGGAAGACTGACAAACTCCATCCCAGCCAAGACTCTCAGGTATGGATATAAGTACCGGCTGGGACTGGAGAAACCAGGCCAATACATTGAATGCGCCAAAAAGGCACTGAGGACTTGCCAGGCTGCAACATTTTAAACCCTGGGAAATGGTTCCTTCTAAAAATTCTACCCACCACGCTCCAAGGCAAAGCTTTGAAGGCAAAAACACGGGCAAAATAGCAGTCAAGTTATTAGAAACGTTAGTAGCACTGAAAACAGAAAACAAACCACCCCAAAATCTGTGATAACTCAGCAACATGCCCTTAACAACCAAGAATGTGAATGTTAGGAAGAAAAAGCACCTCTGGGTCAGTAGTCATGAGCCCAAGACCACACTGCAACTCATCAAGGAAGCAAAAACAAGAAGGGGAGAGGAAAATTCAATTCCCAGACAAAAAAAGGAACATCTGCAGCCCCCAGACATTCTCCAAAGAAATGGAAGAGAGCAGGAGAAAAGGTATCAACAGGACTTAGTGGAAAGATAACTGGATTTGGAGCTAATACACGTAGACTTATGGTTTTTTTATTTTTGTTTTTGTTTCTTTGGCTAGGCAATTGGGGTCAAGTGACTTGCCCAGGGTCACACAGCTAGTAAGTGTCAAGGGTTTGGTCTGAGGCTGGATTTGAACTCAAGTCCTCCTGGATCCAGGGCCGATGCTTTATCCACTGCACCATCCAGCTTCCCCCGATGTAGACTTTTGGATCTGCCGCTTCCTATGTGACTTTGGGCAAGAGATGACCTCTGAGGTCCCTGTCACTTCATCTCTCTGAACCCCTCCTGATTCCTTCATCCTGCCGTCCCCCAAATTTCTTCGTGCCTTTGTCCCCCAGTTACCTTGGATATGTTATGTACCGATTTCATGCCTTTGTGTGAGCTTGTTTGCCTCCCCTAGCAGACTGCAATCTCCTTGAGGGCAAAAACTGGCTCTATTTTCCTCTATTCCACCACAATGCCTGGCACATATGAAGAGTTTGATATGTGCGTGTTGATTGGTTGATGATAGTTCAGATTTACATTGCAATTTATAAAAACTTTCCTCACAATAATTCTGTGAGATGGGTAGCATTGCTCCCAGTCTGGCAGATGAGGGAACTAAAATTCGGGAAAGTTAGGCAGTCACATACAACATGTACGTGATAGAATCAAGACTAAAACCCAGGTCTTCCTGGTTCCAAACCTAGCGCTCTTTCGGGGACATCAGCCTCTCCCTATAACTTCAGATACTTAAGGGGACATCGGGAATATTCTTGGAAGAATGAAAGAATTCCAAGCCATGAAGTTACACAGGAGAGAATAGCTGGGGGAAATGCTTAGATCAAACAGTCAATCAACTATCAAGCATTTATTAAGCTCCAACCATCAGATACTGTGAAGAGATCCTGGAGATTAAAAGACAAGAATGAAATAGTCACTGCCTTAAGGAACTCACATTCTAGATGGGAAGAAAACATGTACACATGTCTACAAATCAACTCAAGGTCACGAATAATAAAGTAAATTTGCCATTTTAATTTGCTTAGGTTTTTTTTTTTTAAATGTCATTTAAAGTCATTTAAAATATGTCATTTAAAGTCATTTTAAAAAGTCACTTTAAAATGACTTTAAAAAAAGGTATTATGAGGAATTGAATTGTGGGATTTATGACTGGCATAGGGACTGGCCCTGTGGTTTAACTGGCATAGGGGACTCCTGTGTGAGGAAACTCCCTCCTCAGATCCAGGTCAGCACTGTGACTCTGTGACTTACAATCTTTGTTAGTTGCCTGGGTTTGCTGAAGGTAGAGTGACTCCAGATAAACACACTCAGTATGTTTCAGAGACAGGACTTGAACCCAGGTTTAACAGCCAGCTTCCTAATTACTTTGCCATGCTGCCTCTGGTGTAAGAGAATGAAAATGTACATCTTATTCAAAGGAACCAGATCACAGAGAAAGGACAGCTGAGTGCCTCTGAATACTAAGAGGATGCCCAATTTTGTGGCAATCTGTGAGCTTTGGGAGGGGCAGTGTATGGCAAACGGCAGAAACAGAAATAACATGATTGTGGCAAGAGACAGACTGACATAGCAGATTGAGTGCTGACCTCAGAACCAGAAAGACCCGGGCTGAAGTCCTATTTCTGGCACACAGTGATTGAGTGAACCTGGGCAACACACTGAAACTTCTCAGTTCCCCAGGCAACTCTCTAAGACTATAAATTGGAAAGAAGGTACCCATCTGTGCTGGTCAAGGACGTTCCTCACCAGGACTTCCCTACAATGATGAAACTATTGGAAGGACTTCACCTACCTGACCATCCACTGGAAGTCTCATTCCACTAAAATCAGAGCATCTGATAAGTGTTTGACTTGCCTTGATCGTAACTGAATCTCTCAGAAGATAGAGGAAGCAATCAAGGTCACTGCTTCCCTGAACAGAGGACCTGGTTATTTAAGCAGAAGACACAGGAGACCAAGGAGAAAGTGACCTCATCATACAATTCATGAGGATGGAAATAAGGGGTGTAGATTACCCATAATGGTGGGCACCCTATATTTTAGGAAAGAAGATCACAAAAAGTACTGAGGAAAGAGGCAGGAGCCTATGGTCTGAAAAACTCAAAGGAAAGATGGGGGGCTCTTACAAAAGAAATTCTGATCACATGATTGCAAATTTGCTGATGAGGAAGAAAGAAGCAATGCCAAGCCCTAATGTGACTACTGACGGAGCTCCCTCACGGGCAAAGATTTTCAAAGGACTTGTACCAAAGGTAAAAGCAGGGACGTAGAGGCAAAGAAGTGCACATGGGAGAAATGATGACAGTATTATCGGGAAGGTTAAAGGTTTCTGGAGGTCTGTGAGGAAAAAATGCTAACGACAACAAAAAGAGGTTTATCAGAGCAAGAATAAGCTAGTTCGGTGTTCACAGACGCCAGAGAGAGAGTTCACCAAGCTTCTGTTTTATTTCTCTCTTTTCTGTCAAAGGGAATGATCTTTTGAGGAGATGGGAGAGGGAAAGTATATAACTAATATGGTAAGAAGCAAATTGCAGTGCAAGATAGATGAAGAGCTATTATTAATCATCATTATCATTATTCTAAAGCTATGAAAAGAGAAGCTACATTCTCTTCTTGAGTTTAACTCTCTTGACCTCAGATGCATTGCATTTCAGGGCACTGAACACACTTACAGATGTGATTGCTCAATGGCTGTTGGTAATCTGGGGAGCTCTGGGGCAATGAGGAGATGTCCTGGAAGACTAGAGATGGGTGAATGTTCCCAAGCATCTAATAGAAGGTGATGGATTCCCAAACAATAGAGTTCAATGTCAATTTTTGGCAAAAAAAAAAATATTATTAAGTAAATGACTTGTGAGCACTTAGAAGGGGAGATAATGATCACTGCGAGCTGTATTATTATACTAAGAAAAGATTCTTGCCCAAATAACTTCATTTCTTTCTTCTTTTAAAGGAAGTTGACTTCACAACATAATGGAGAGAGAACTGGCTTCAGAGTAAGCAAGATCTGAGTTCAAATTCTGCTTTTAACCCTGGGAAAGCTGTTTCATCTTCCATGCCCCCAGGAAACTCTCCAAGACTATAAATGGCAAAACAGGTGCCCATCTGCATTGGCAGAAGAGGTTCCCACTGAGAATTCCCTACACCAAAAGATCTTGGAATCTTATAGGGCTATAAGCTCAAAATGAGTGAGCCATGAGGCACCCTCTCCCTCCCCCCCTCATCAAATTGCCTTTCTTTGCATCTCCAGCACAGTACCTGGCATATAGTAGACACTTGATAAATGCTTGTTGATTGACTCACTGACTAGAAGCTAACACTGTCCTAGGACGTACTGATGAAAGTTTCACATCCAGAACACAGGAGGTAGCAATTGTGTTTATTCCATCCTGGTCATGCCACGCCCGGAATGATGTGCTCAGCTCTGAGCACCCTATTTTAGGGAAGACATTGACAAGCTGAGACAAGCCAGTGCCTTCGGCAGGTAGAGAAACGCGAGCTTTCCAGCATTGCAGTCATCTACCAGCTTGGTGCTGGGTCACCTTTTTAAGCACCTGAGCTTATAATTCTACTTATATCATAAGAGCTGACTTAGGCTCGCAATGGAAAACATCATCACAACTGCAAGTGATCTCAGACTACTCCTCTTGAACTTTCCACTAATGGTTTGGGGAAGTAACATGTCATTTCCACTTACATCAAACTGTTACAGAAATGAGACAACAGATTGGCTTTCACTCTAGGAACACACACTTATCTACCTGGATCACTTGTTAAATCTATTTATAGCTCTGCAACTGAAGTACATTGTAAAATCTGATTGGCTGATCTCAGGATCTCACCTTGGACACCACCTTTGTGATCTCAGGCAAATCACTCAACTTCCTTGAACCCCAGTTTACTATAAAGTGAGGGGGTTTGACTAGATGACCTCTTCGGTCCCTTCCCAATCTAGAGTTTGACTCTTCTGCAAAGACTTCTTTCTTTCCCATCTTATTTCTGTCTAGAACAGGACCATGAGGCATCATATACTATATGGCAGACCCTGGCCCACAAAGCCTCACTATATGCCACTCTTTAAATTTTCCAAAGGGGGCAAATAAAAAAATGAGAATTTACTCCCAGAACTAACTGTTTTACTATGGGACACAAAGTAGACTTGCCCATTTCCCACTTGGAGTCACAGCAGCCTACTAATTCTATACCCTACATTTCTGTAATCTTGGCTCAGAGAGTTTTGTTGAAAGGTGGCAATGAGCTAGAGGAACAATGGGGATCATTCATCTTCCCCACAGGTTAACCCAATATAGAACAACTCATAAGTATCTCAGGGCCTCATTTTCTCCCCCCATTTAATAATAACTGACACAATAATATAACACTGTAAAGGCTGCAAAACATTTGGTGTGCATGATCTCAATGTATGAGAGTCTCCAAACTTTATGAGGTCGGTAAATGCCAATATTATCACCATTTTACTAGAGAAGAAACTGAGGGATGGAGTTGAAGTGACTTGTCCATGGTCATACAGCTAATAAGTGTCACAGGTGGGACTTGAATTCAAGTCCAAGTGGCTCAAAGTCCAGGATTTGAGCTTGTATGCATGCCAGAGTGGGTGGTGAAGGGATGGGTCCCTTTCCCCGGTGAGATAGAGGACTCCAGAAGCATAGGAGTAAAGAATAGCGGAAGAGTCAGGGCTTGTGGACAACCATCCTTCAAAGAGTTAATTCCATTTTCAAGAAAGGAAAGAGTTTTGCTGACCCTGATTGAGATGGGCTTAACTAAATTCAATTTCACTGCAGTCAACAGGAAAGGAAGAAGGAAAGGGGAATTTAACAAACCAGGCTTTGTAACAATTCCCCAGCAGGAAACAATCTTGGGGCCAGAGACTGACTTCGTTCACATTGATGGGGACACCCAGCTGTGTTCACAGCTCCTCCTCAGGGCTGAGTCTCCTCTGATTATTTAAAAAGCTGCTCTACTGGCTGGGAAACATTGCCACAGAGCGGTGTTCTGGGAGGGAATCCATGGGCTGTGCATGGAAGCCCGCACCAACTTCTCTTGGACCAGCCGTCAGCGGCTGGCCAACATGGTGGGAGGGCCGAAGGCAGCCCCTGATGCCAACAGACACGATCAGATAGAAATAGTTCACTGGTCCCTCCTTTCTTCCATCTGCCTCAGATTAAGCCAGTTAACTTTTCTAATACAGAGGGGACATAGGCAGGGACTGGGCTTGTGATTTTTACTGGCAAAGGGAACTCCAGGTAAGGAAATTCCCTCTACCAATGCAGGTCAGCATCTTCTTACAACTTAGAACCTCAGAGAGTTGCCTGGGGCCCTTACAGGTTAAGTGACTTGCCCAGGGTCACGTAGATTTGAACCCACATCTTCCTACTTCTGAAAAACTCACTCTTTATCCACTAAGCCACACTGCTTCTAAATACAGAGATATACATAAATAAATTCAACCACAGATTTTGATTCTAGTATTTTTTTTTCCTTAAAGAGCCTCCATTGGATTTTATAGAACACGTAATGCATCCTTTTGTCTGACCAGGAGTGGAGAGAGAGACAGACAGAGACAGGGACAGACAGAGACACAGAGAGAGACAGGGACAGAGAAGCAATATGGAATAGTGGCCTTGGAGTCAGGAAGACCCGGGTTTGATGCTTGTCCCTGACATTGGCCTTTCAGTGCCCCAGGCAACGCTGGAAAACTCTCAGTTGCAGAGATGGTGACCTACATTGGTAGAGAGAGGTGGCTTCGTAAATCATAATTCCAGGACACAAATATTTACATATTTTATAATATACATGTGTATACATATGTATGTACATGTATGTGACCTCCTTCTATGGATCCTAGCTGGTCCATACCCATGGCAGCTTGTAGTCCAGGACTCAAAATTAGATTTCTATCCCTGCTTACTAGTGTGCACAGACTGACAGAGTCTTAACTAATCTCTGAGAACCAGGAACAATACCTATAGAATATACCCCCAAATCAGTTTATTGTAACAAATTCAGTTACAGAGTACAGGGCTTGGGCACAAAATCCTAGGGCATCAAGCCTATGGATAGCTACCCTGGGGTTCAACCCTGGTGGGGGGGGGGTGGAGGGAGGAAGAAGCTTGCTGTCTGGTAGCTCTCCAATTTAGCTAATTATTCTTGCTAACTACAAGCTGAGCTAGTTGCCTCTGTCTGCTGATGGAATGTACATGCTGTCAGCACCCTCCATCCTTTGGTGCTCAGAGACAAAGCGATAGCCCTAGTTACATCTCTGCCCTCTGTCTTTCCTGACTTTGGATCCCACTGACTCATATCAAGGTCATTTGTCTACTCTCCTAAATGACTCTCCTGGACCTGGTTACTTCTATTTCTTCCTTATTCACATGCTGGGAAGGCAGAAACATTCTCATTTAATTTCTCACACCTACATGATTCCCTTCCACTTTTAAAAAAAGAAATTTAAAAATCTTTAAAATATTTATTTTTAATTTTTTTATTGATCTCTCTCTCTTTTAATCCTCCTTATTTCCCAGTATTTGCTCCTCTTTTCCTACCTAAGCAGTCATCCTTTATAAAAGAAAGGGGGCAGGGGGAGCAGAACAGCACAACTGCCAGGCACATCAGTTAAGACTGAGAGAGTATGTCATATTCCATCTCCGTAGCTCACCACCCCTGCATTCCCACATCTCTTTTTCAGTCTTTCTTGGTCCTCCAAACTGCTAATGCCTTCCCTATCTGGATGACCTTCCATCTACTCTGTCTATCTCTTGCTGGTTTGTACATTGTCTCGCCCGTTAGACTGTGAGCTCCATAAAAGCAAGGATCATTTTTGCCTTTTCTTCACATCCCCAGTGCTTAGCCCAAAGCTTGGCATACAATAAGTGTTTAATAAGCACAGTGAGGTGGCTCAGTAGACAGAGGGCTGGGCCTAGAGTCAGGAAGACTTATCTTCCTTAGTTCAAATCTGGTCTCAGACACTCACTAGCTGTTTGACCCTGAGCAAGTCACTTCATCCAGTTTACCTCAGTTTCCTCCTCTGTAAAATGAGAATGAAACGGCAAACCATCCCAGTATCTCTGCCAAGAAAACCCTAAATGGGGTCACAAAGAGTCGGACATGATTGAAACAAGAAGTGCTTAAAAAATGCTTGTCGAATGCTGATTCTTTGATAACTGTGGCAGAGTGGTAGACAAAAGGCCAGTGTCCTAAGACTTACACAATTTTTAGGTGATCTATACATAATCATTTAACCATTGGTATTCTAATTTGGAGATGCTTTCCTAACAGCTGATCAGTCCTTCCACTGAATCATATCAATATTGAAGTCTCGGCTGTAAATTAAAGCAGAAAATGAGCAACACTGACCGTGCAGAAGGGACACATCTCTGTGGAGATCAGAAAAGGGGGAGGGCCAGTCACAGGATGAGAGCAAAGGAGAGCCCTAAGGGAGGGGCCCTTAGCACTTTTTACCAAGGCAACAGAATTTAGAGGGTGCAGCCCAAGGCTTACACTGGGAACCCTCAAAGAGTCAAGGCCTTCAGCACGTTGGGTGTGCCCCCTTTGGAAGATTGTGGGAAAATGTAAACAAGAGGCAGAGGAGAAGGAAGCCTGTGTGGGCTGGAATGTTCAGCTATGCAAGGTTGTACCTCCATGTCTGAGATCACAGATGCACCGTCAGAAGGCGGTCTGGTCCTGTTCATCTCTCACTAAAGACTGCAGCTGTCGTGGGTACAAATGTGTCCCACCAAGACAGACTGGCCCTGCCTGAGGACGTGTCCCTTATGTGCTGGCTGCCCTGTAGGGTCTACGCTCCAGGAACACACAGACAAAAACAATACCAGTCAGATGCTTGTTGTGACGAGCGCCAAGGGAGATGTCTTGCATCTCTCTGCTGCTGCCAAAGACAAATTCAGCTCCCAATTTCCAACTTTCAAAGGTCACAGGAAACATTGAGAGATGGAGTTGAAAAGTCTTGTCTAGCAATTCCATTTACCTCTTTTGTCTCTCTGAAGAAGTGTTGCTAATTCAAACCATTGCAAAACCATGCTTGATGATGTGTGAGAATGAAAGCCCCAAAGCCCTGAGAGCCCCGCCCGCCCTCAACGTCCTCCAGGGCTGTATCTCTGGGAAGCAGTAATCAATTTAGCCTGGGCCGCCATGACCTAGACCACTAATGTGGACAGGAGGGCTCGCTGAGACTAGGAGCGTTCAGGCATTACTATTCTGGGCAGACAGGCTGCCATTCCCAGACTCCCCCCCCACACACACCTAGGTGCCCCACCTTCTCGATCATGGGTTTTGTTTGCTTGCTTCGAAACCGCTACAAATCTCCATTGTTTTGCTGAATTCTGATTTTAAGCAATTCTGATTTTCAGGCAGAAGAGTCTCTTTTGAAATAGTAACCTACTTCATCTTTACTGTACATTTAATTTAATTTAATTTAGGCCACTTTATTTATTGGTCTGGACCTCTGATTTCATCCATGTACAAAGTTCCTCATGTGGAAAGTGCCTCATCCAACATAGATTAGCATCTGTAATTTATAGTTATGGGATGAATGAATGCATGGATGGATGGAAAAAATGAGTGAACAAATAAATGCATAAAAAAAATTAACCGCTTACTATGTGCTAAGCACTGGGAATAAAAATAGAAAAACCAAGGCAATCCCTGACCTCGAGGAACTCATGCCCTAATTAGGTAGACAACACATAAAAGAAAGGTGAGCTGAAAGGCAGATGGAAACACCCTGAAATCCTAAGGGTGCAACAGAAAAATGAACGGAAAGGCCCAGGTCTCTCACCCACGACAATAGGGCATAAAGACAGGGCAGATAGTAAGGCATAGAGGGCCTCAGGACGCTATGGCAGTGCACGTGGCAAGGTCTGGGAAGGCCTCCCATGGAACCAGAAGGTAGTGTCGGTGATTCCCATCTCATCTCAGCTACGGGAGCAATCAGTCGGCACAGATGGGGTCTGGGCAGCTCGGGCCAGGGTAAAGGATGAGGGAGGAATGCAAAGGGTGGAGAATGCTTCTGATAGAGGCAGGTCCTCCCACTGCCTGGCCGGCCCAGAGGAGTTTTAGGTCATAGTCAGAGAGCTGGAAGGCACCCCAAGGCCATCTGGTCCAACCTCCTAAGTTTCCAATTGTGAGATTGAGGCTCAGGGACTTTTGAATGATTTCCCCAACATTGCCCAGGTAGCAAGCGTCACAGGCAGAATTTAAATCTGGGTCCTCTGCCTATGGAGTAAACGTTCTTTCCACTGTGCCAAGCTGCCCCCGACATGCAATCCCCATGGGGGTACATTGAACAGCTAGCTGGATACAGAGAGAGGTCAAGTGACTTACAACTAGGAAGTACCAACAGCAGGACTTGAACCCAGATCTTCCTGACTTCAAGGTTGTCTCTCTACCCACCATCTCAGGCTCTCTTTCAGGGTAAATTTTATAAGCAATTAATCCAAAGGATCTAAGATTTCCCCAATTCAGGAGTTCCTCCCAACCACACAGACCTGAATGTCCTGGGTGACCCTTCCTCCCAAAAGGTCACCAGAGGGGGTCACTCCAACATGCAGATAGCCTTCCTTGCGAGGGCGATATTGTGAGGGCACCAGGGAAGCATCTGGCCCTACCCAGTCACCCCTCACTCTCTCCTGTCACCTCATCTTCTCTTCTTGTCTATCCCTATCTATCTGACTCAATTCGATTCATTAAATATTTATCAAGCACCTTCTCTCTGCTAGGAACTGTGCTTTGATGACATCTTCTCTTCTCTTGTCCTGTGGAGTCAGTCCCTCGTTGGTAACATGTTTTGCTCCTCTCAGTTGGGAAGGGAAGAGAATAAGTATTTATGTGGTGCCTACGATTGCCAGACATTGTGCTAAGCTCATTAAAACATATCTCATTTCATCCTCACAACAATCCTAGGAGGGAGGTGCTATAATTATCCCCATTTTGCTATTATGGAAACTGAGGCAAACAGAGGTTAAGTGACTTGCCCAGGGTCACACAGCTCATGTGTGAGGTTGGATCTTCCTGACTGTAGGCCTATCACCCTATCCACCGTTCTACCAAATGCCTCCACATAATGCTCACCTTCAGTTCTTTGGAGGCACTGGTCTTCCAGGTGTAACCGCCAATTAACCACTCCAGTAAAACGTCTGAGTTGAAAAGATGAGCTTTTGCTGTTATGAGAGTCCTGGAAAAACAGGACTTACGTAAATCACGTAAGCTCATAGGACAGCAGCCAGGAGGAAGAAGCAGAGAGAGAACTGGTCTCAAGGCTTGGAAGGCCAGGGTTCAAGTCCTGTCTCTGACATACACTGTGTGGCCCTGGGCCAATCTCCCAGCTTCTCAGCGCTCTAGGAAACTCCTCAAGACTTTCCATTGCAAAGAAGATGCTGGTTTTCATTGGCAGAGGGATTTCACAACCTGGGAGTGCCTTATACTAATGGAATCAAAAGTCCGGTCCTTAGCTACCTAGTCCTAATAGAATAGCAAGGAGCTATAATTACATAATATAATAGCAATTATAGTATATTTCTTATACAATAGTAATGATGAGCTCAATAATTATAACGATAATAGCCCTTTAAGGTTCGCAAAGAACTTTCCTCAAAACAACCCTGTGGGGTCAGTACTGTAAGTAGTAACGATCCTATTTTACAGATGAGGAAACTGAGGCTTATAAAGAGAGGAGAGACAGGCCTGCAGGCCTCTACAAGAGTTGTCTACACTTGCTGCCAGCCCTTCTTTACTACCTACTTCCCTCTCAGCCACTTGTAATCTGGTTTCAGAGGCTAACATACAACAAAAACTATTATTTCCCCGGCTGCCAATAATTTCTTGACTGGTCAATCCAACGAGCTTTTCTCTAGCCTTATCCTGTGTGGCCTCTCAGCTACTTTGGATGCTAATTAATACTCCCTCCTTCCTGGATAATAACAACAATAATAATAACAATAATAAACAGTTAACATTTATATTGTTTTGTTGTTCAGTCCTTTCAGTCATGCCCAACTCTTTGTGACTCACTTTGGGGTTTTCTTGGCAAAGATCCTGGAGTGGTTTACCATTTCCTTCTCCAGCTCATTTTACAGATGAGGAAACTGAGGCAAATACAGTTAAATGACTTGCCCAGGGTCACACAGCTAGTAAGTGTCTGAGGCCAGATTTAAACCCAGGAAAATGAGTCTTCCTGACTCCAGGCCACGCTAGCCACTGTGCCACTTAGCTGCCCATTAGTATTTATATAGCGCCTACTGATGAGTCAGGCACTGTGCTAAGACACTGTACAAATACTATGTCATTTGATACTCTCTCCTCCCTTAACTTCCAGGACACTGTGGAGCAAAGGGGTTGGGGGGGGGGAACATTGTGGAGAAGACCAAGGAACAATAAATGTGTAG
>NW_020951640.1:0-18578 GCF_900497805.2 Vombatus ursinus
TTTCTTTCTTTCTTTCTTTCTTTCTTTCTTTCTTTCTTTCTTTCTTTCTTTCTTTCCCTTCCCTTGGTCCACATAGGGTATCACACCCTTACCTGGGGGTGCTCAGCCCAAAAGGAATGTAAATTTTAATCTCTGCAACCTTTTTATTTTTGTTTTTTCTTTCTTAAAGACTATCCTTAACCCCAAATCACTTTGGCTCTCACTGATTAGCCATGCCCTACTTGGTCATTGTTTGGGCCTGGGATTGGCTCAGAATGAGTATAAATAGCAATTGTTTCTGTTTTGGCCAGAAACCCTGAGGGTCTTCCCCTCCCCGATCAATTTTTTTTTTTTTTTTACTAAATAAAGAGGCCATTCTCTGCCTTATTTCTTATTAAGCCTTAATCACTGAATGGGCTTTGCCTCAGTCAACCTGAGACCTGTTAAGATCTTAGCTTAAAAAGGCCAAGGTGCCCCACTGCATCCTGGGCCATCTCCAGTCATCCTGATCTATATCTGACCACTGGACCCAAATGGCTCTAGAGGTGAAAGTGAGGCTGGTAACTTTGCACAGCCCTCCCTCACTTAAATCCAATTCATTTACATGTCATGGCATCACCTCCCTGGTGTCATGGTCCTCTCTGAGAACGAAGGACAAACAACAATGAAACCACAACAAACCTGTAAGGTGGACACTGAACTGGATGCCCGAGAGAAATCAGAGCATTACACCCAACTGACATTAATTGAGAGCGCGTTTATTTGAGCCGGCCGGCGACGGACCCCAGGCGTGCATCCCAGGGCCGCGCCACCGAGGGTTTGATCTGAAATATTTATACTGTCAGGTTACATAACAGGGTCCGGTGGGGTGCCGGGAAGCCAGATCAGGTTATTTACAGAACAGGATGTTGCACCCCACCTTACAGGATGTATGCTAGAGGATCTCACCCAGGATGTTGCAACAGCCGTTAGGGGAAGCTGAGCCAGAGGGCCCGGGGCGTGGTGGCCTGGGGCCCTAACGGAGGGTCTATCACAGACACTATTAGGAAGAGAGAGATTTCTTTAATAAAGAGAACTCCCAGGTGAGAAGACTCCTTTTACCAATACATGCTGCCACCTTTTCTTCAACTTACAATCTTAAAGTAGTCTCCGACTAATATAATTTCTGTGTAGCATTTGCCCCACAAAGTTCTCTTTAAAATATGCCATGGCCAAGAAAAGGTTTTTATAGCGGAGGGGAAACAGGGGAAGGTGAGAGGGAATGAGTGAATCTTATTCTCATCGGATTTGGCTTCAGGAGAGAATAACATACACACTCAATTGGGTATGGAAATCTATCTTACCCTACAGGAAAATAGGGAGAGAAGGGGACAAGAGAGCAGGAGGATGATAGAGGGGAGGGCAGATTGGGGGACGGGGTAATCAGAAGCAAGTACTTCTGAGGAGGGACAGGGTCAAAAGAGAGAACAGAATAAGTGGGGGGTGGGATAGGATTAAGGGAAATATCCTTAGTTTTTCACAACAGGACTACTGTGGAAGTGTTTTGCACGACTACACATGTATAAGCTGTATTGAAGTGCTTACCTTCTCAATGAGGGTGGGTGGGGAGGGAGGAAGGGAGAAAATTTGGAACCCAAAGTTTTAAAAACACATGTCAAAAAATTGTTTTCACATGCAACTCGAAAATAAGATATATAGGAAATGGGGTATAGAAATCTATCTTGCCCTACAGGACAATTGAAGAGGAAGGGGATAAGAGAAGGTGGGGAGAGACAGAAGGGAGGGCAGATTAGGAGAAAGGGTATTCAGAATGCATGCCATCTTGAGGTGGGAGGAGGGACATGATGGGGAGAAAATTTGGAACTCAAAATCTTGTGAAAGTGAATGTCGAAAACTAAAAATAAAGTAATTAATTTAAAAATTTTTTTTTAAATTCACAACAAAGTTTTGGTATCCAAGAAAAAAAAAAAGAAAAAGAAATGTGTCATGACTGATGGATGGATGAGTTAGTGTATCTCTCCCAGTGTGGGGCTGGGTTAAGCAGTGGCTTGGGGCTCTCCTCATTGTCTACTGTCCAGCAGATCCTGGCATGGACTCCAGCTCCCAGACCTCTGCCACACTCTCCTGACCTTTAGAAGCTTACAGGGTTGTGGTCACCTCCAATCTCCTTCATCTAAGAACAGACAAAGACAAAAGCAACAGCAGGGCTATTCAGAGTGAGCTGTCCCAGAGTCAGAGAGGGCTGGAGCGCTGCTCCCTGACCCAGGAGTCCACAGCAGATCATCCTCCTTCTCCTTTGGCATCAGCCAGGCCAGAAGGAGTGAGCGCTAGGACACATGCCCTGGCTGGGCAGAACCTTTTGAATGAATCCCATTCCAGCTCGGCTGCCAATCAACAGTTCGTCTCCTTACCACGTGGTTAGCGGACTGGAACCACTTAGAGATTATGTGAGCAGGCTTCAATGTTCAAGCAGAGATACTTTGGATGAGCACACTGGACATGCTCGGGAGGACTGGGCCCATTGGCCAGTCCCCCTGGGGAAGGCTTTACAGATGGAGAAGCCAGCACGAGTGAAGGAAGACAGAAAGGAATACAAGACCTAAAGCTAAAAGGAAATTCAGAGGCTACCCAGTCCAAGCCCTTCATTTTATACATGAAGGAACCGAGGTTCACGGGGGTTAGGGGATTTGCCCAAGTTCATACAGGTACAAATATAAGAAGCAGGTTTTGAACTCAGGCCCTCTGATTCCAAAGTCAATCATCTATCTACTGTACCATGCTGTCTCCTAGGGCATCCTCTACTGCGGCACTCAGACTGAGTAGAGCTTCAAAATCCCAGAATCCCAGAATCCCAGAGGTGGAAGTAATTTTAGCAGGCATCTAGTCCAAACCACAGATGAACAGGACTTCTTGATACCATCTATATAGGCTTTGACCAAAAACCTCCAGTGCAGACTATCCCTTGACTCCCAAGTCATCTCATTCCACTTTCGGGCAGGTCTAATTGTTGGAACTTTTTTCTTGCCTTACATCCTAAATGTGCTTTTTTTTTTTAATCTCCTCCCCCCCTCCCATAGGTCTTAGTTCTTCTGTATGGGGCCTGAGTACCTGAGAAAGACCTTTGAAACACATAGGTGTTCCTCTCTCCGGTCTATCCATCACGCCACATTGCCACTGTGCACAGAGGAGAGAGAAACAGGTGTCAAGGGCTGGGTTAGCTTTTTAAGGAATGAGAAACTAAGGTGAAGACAAGGACTGATCTTGAGAGTAAGTTCATGGATCTATTTTAACACCAAGACTCCTGGAGGCATATTGGGCTCACCTTGCAGAAGATCTAAACCCTATGTCTTGGCTTTGAAACACAATCTGCCTCTCAGCTATCGGTCAGATCAGTTTCACCTTGTTCTCACACATTCTCCATTCCAAACTGTTCTATGGCTATTTTCCATATAGAATATCCTATCTCCCACCCCCACACCTTTGCTTCATACTCTTCCTCCTCACATCTCAATTAATCACTCAACAAGCTCTTATTATACAGCTCCGGCCATGTGCCAGGCATTGGAGAGACAGCTATGAATAGTGAAATGATTCCCACTCTCAAGAAGTGTCTAGCCCCCTCTTGGACCACCCCCATCCCTCAAGTGCTAAAAATAGGCCATTCCTGAGCTCCCCACTTGTGAGTGCTCTCCTGACAGTCTGAAATTACTTGGATTTCCTCTATGTTTCATGTTGACTTACTTGTGTGCATGTTGAAAGGCATACACAGCATAGGAGAGAGAGAGAGCTGGACTTGAGGTCAGAAAGACATGAGTTCAAATCCTGCCTCAGACACCTACTGAAGCTATGTGGTTCTAGGCAAGTCACTTTGCCTCAGTTACTTCATGTGTAAAATGGACATGACAGTAACAGTACTCATAGTATTTTGTGAGGATCAAATGTGATGATGCATGAAGAGGTTGGGGCTGACCATCTCTAAGGGTCCTTCCAGCTCTAAATTTATGATACATAAAGCTCTTTGCAAATTTTAAAATGCTGTACAAAGTGTCCCAAAAATCTTAGTTCAATTTTAAGGGTGTTTCTTTTTTTTAATAGCTTAAAACTAAACTATTGGGAAGCTTTAAAGTGCACTAAGATTTTTGGAACACACTTTATAAATGTCAGCTTAGTATTATGGAGAAATAGAACATTGTAGTGGCTAGAGAATTTGCCTTAGAGTTCAGAAGACCTCACTGAGTCTAATTCCCATCTCTGCCTCTGACTCTGTGAGCTTGAGAACATAATTTCATTCAGTGCCTTGAAACAACTTTCTAAATTGTCAAACAGATATACATCAGCATTGGAGGAGGGAGTTTCCTGTCTGGGAGCTCCCTATATCACTAAAATCACTCATCCAGTGTGAATACACTCTCTCCCCCCACCTCTCTTTCACTCTTTCTCTATATACACACACGTACATATACAATACACATACATTCATGCACATTATATGTATACTAGGCAGCCCTCTCTAACATCTGAATTTACACAACAGTTGCCTGGAGAATATCCTCACTGGAAATCTCTTACATCAACAAAGTCCTAGGTCTTGTTTTCCCCAGATCATTTATTATTATTATTATTACCACTACTACTATCATTATTATTTAGAATGTAAGGTTCTTGAGGATAGAGACCATTTAATTTTTTATATTCATATCTCCAACCTAGCACAGTACCTGACTTTTAGTAGATGTGGATTTCTAGGATCCTTTTGGACCCAAACACACCCTTAAATCATCCTAAACCTACAACCTTCCTCTTATCAGAGGTGGCCCAAGTTGTCTGGTGTCTGGGGTTTGGGAGCTGAGGAGGTGACATTCACCCCATGACATTAGATAATAGAAAATGGATGCCCAGAGACAAATTGCCCCTGGGGCAGAGGTTACGGTTACCTTCCCTACCTTTTCTTTCCATTAGACTCTATGCTGGAGATAGACTCCTATCTGCTGGATCCATCTGGCTCTCAAAGGTAACAATGTCCCCCTAGGTGGCCAGGACACAGCTGGAGATAGAACCCCAGCTATTCAGGAAAAGGCTGAGCTGATTACTACCCCACAAAAAGGCAGCCCAGGTCCATTTACTCCTCTCCTTTACCCAACTGTGGGTGACCCAGGAAGGGTCATAGAGAGAAGGGAGTCTCCTGAGATATCTGTTGGAGCTTGTGACCACTCCTTATGTCACAGGAGTCTAAGGATGACAGGACATCCCAACCACAGCCCAGGCCACCCTGGTCATGTTTTCCTCAGCAAATCTAATCACAAATTGTGCCACAGAAGGCCTAAGTAAGGAAGGAGCAGGGAAGAGAGATAATCATCAGAGACCAGCTCACATTCTTTTCCTTATCCTGCATTCCAAGAGATATGAACTGACTTCAAAGGGCATTCTGCTCAGGATAGTGGAACAAGATGACAAATCCAGTCAGAAGACCTTTCCCCATGCTATCAAGACCTCAGTGTGCTATTTAATGCAAGGGGGTTGAATAGAGATAAGGGTCATAGAAAGTCTGTTGGAGGAGCCAGGGGAAGGCGTTCACCCATCTACCTTTCTCCAACCCCCACCCCTAGCCAGAATGGCTCCAGAGTGACTACTCTACCACCTCCCAATAGGTTTCCCCAATGGGAAACTAAGTCTGGCTTCACTACTAAGTAATCATCATTTTGTAATTTTGGAACAGACTTCATCTTTCATTCTAATAGTCAGTCAAAGAAGAAGCTTGTTTGGATTTTTAAATCCAAACATCATGATTCTGGATTTTCTCTGGCTGTCCTCCACACCTGGAATGTTCTCTCTCCCTTACTCTGCCTACTGACTTCTCTGGCTTCCTTTAAGTCCCAATTTAAATCCCATTTTTCACTCTTAATTCTACTCAATTACTTTTTAACATTTACTTTTAATTCTAGTGCCTTCCCTCTGTTAATTGCCTCCTATATACATCTTGCTTTGTATCCATTCATGTGTGTGCTTTCTCTTCCGTTAGAGTATAAACTCCTTGAGGATAAGGCCTGTCTTTTGCCTCTTTGTATACTCAGCACTTAGCAAAGTGCCTAGAACATAGTAGGTGCTTAATAAATGTTGACTGATTGATTGATTATATAGAAGGGAAGATGCTGAGTTTACTCTAATCTGTGGCTTCCTAGATGCATGTTTGCATACTGTAACAATGTGGGACAAGCAGGGCTTTGTCCCAGGGTATGGTCATCTGTTGGGGAGCAGAGAAACCACTGTCTCTTCTCCTCACCTTCCTTTCCTCCACTGGACTTTACCTCTATGTGAAACAACTGCCCCTGGGGCCACCACTCTCTGTTATGGAATATTAGCCTTGGGGCCCTTTAAGACCAACCCCCTCACTTCACAGATGATGAAACTGAGGCAAATATAACTTAAGTGGCTTGGATGTCTGAAACAAGATTTGAACTCAGGTCTTCCTGGCTCTAAGCCCAGTGCTGTATCTACTGCATCACCTAGCATCCTCTATAGCCATGTCACCCCTGTCTCAGGACCTGCCTTCCTCCAACTCCCCAGGAGGCTGAATGTACGACAGATGCCAGGTTGCCTAGTTATAGCTCTGCTCCTATCTATCCAATGTTCTACCTGACCCATGTGTTCAAGGAAGACTGACAAACTCCATCCCAGCCAAGACTCTCAGGTATGGATATAAGTACCGGCTGGGACTGGAGAAACCAGGCCAATACATTGAATGCGCCAAAAAGGCACTGAGGACTTGCCAGGCTGCAACATTTTAAACCCTGGGAAATGGTTCCTTCTAAAAATTCTACCCACCACGCTCCAAGGCAAAGCTTTGAAGGCAAAAACACGGGCAAAATAGCAGTCAAGTTATTAGAAACGTTAGTAGCACTGAAAACAGAAAACAAACCACCCCAAAATCTGTGATAACTCAGCAACATGCCCTTAACAACCAAGAATGTGAATGTTAGGAAGAAAAAGCACCTCTGGGTCAGTAGTCATGAGCCCAAGACCACACTGCAACTCATCAAGGAAGCAAAAACAAGAAGGGGAGAGGAAAATTCAATTCCCAGACAAAAAAAGGAACATCTGCAGCCCCCAGACATTCTCCAAAGAAATGGAAGAGAGCAGGAGAAAAGGTATCAACAGGACTTAGTGGAAAGATAACTGGATTTGGAGCTAATACACGTAGACTTATGGTTTTTTTATTTTTGTTTTTGTTTCTTTGGCTAGGCAATTGGGGTCAAGTGACTTGCCCAGGGTCACACAGCTAGTAAGTGTCAAGGGTTTGGTCTGAGGCTGGATTTGAACTCAAGTCCTCCTGGATCCAGGGCCGATGCTTTATCCACTGCACCATCCAGCTTCCCCCGATGTAGACTTTTGGATCTGCCGCTTCCTATGTGACTTTGGGCAAGAGATGACCTCTGAGGTCCCTGTCACTTCATCTCTCTGAACCCCTCCTGATTCCTTCATCCTGCCGTCCCCCAAATTTCTTCGTGCCTTTGTCCCCCAGTTACCTTGGATATGTTATGTACCGATTTCATGCCTTTGTGTGAGCTTGTTTGCCTCCCCTAGCAGACTGCAATCTCCTTGAGGGCAAAAACTGGCTCTATTTTCCTCTATTCCACCACAATGCCTGGCACATATGAAGAGTTTGATATGTGCGTGTTGATTGGTTGATGATAGTTCAGATTTACATTGCAATTTATAAAAACTTTCCTCACAATAATTCTGTGAGATGGGTAGCATTGCTCCCAGTCTGGCAGATGAGGGAACTAAAATTCGGGAAAGTTAGGCAGTCACATACAACATGTACGTGATAGAATCAAGACTAAAACCCAGGTCTTCCTGGTTCCAAACCTAGCGCTCTTTCGGGGACATCAGCCTCTCCCTATAACTTCAGATACTTAAGGGGACATCGGGAATATTCTTGGAAGAATGAAAGAATTCCAAGCCATGAAGTTACACAGGAGAGAATAGCTGGGGGAAATGCTTAGATCAAACAGTCAATCAACTATCAAGCATTTATTAAGCTCCAACCATCAGATACTGTGAAGAGATCCTGGAGATTAAAAGACAAGAATGAAATAGTCACTGCCTTAAGGAACTCACATTCTAGATGGGAAGAAAACATGTACACATGTCTACAAATCAACTCAAGGTCACGAATAATAAAGTAAATTTGCCATTTTAATTTGCTTAGGTTTTTTTTTTTAAATGTCATTTAAAGTCATTTAAAATATGTCATTTAAAGTCATTTTAAAAAGTCACTTTAAAATGACTTTAAAAAAAGGTATTATGAGGAATTGAATTGTGGGATTTATGACTGGCATAGGGACTGGCCCTGTGGTTTAACTGGCATAGGGGACTCCTGTGTGAGGAAACTCCCTCCTCAGATCCAGGTCAGCACTGTGACTCTGTGACTTACAATCTTTGTTAGTTGCCTGGGTTTGCTGAAGGTAGAGTGACTCCAGATAAACACACTCAGTATGTTTCAGAGACAGGACTTGAACCCAGGTTTAACAGCCAGCTTCCTAATTACTTTGCCATGCTGCCTCTGGTGTAAGAGAATGAAAATGTACATCTTATTCAAAGGAACCAGATCACAGAGAAAGGACAGCTGAGTGCCTCTGAATACTAAGAGGATGCCCAATTTTGTGGCAATCTGTGAGCTTTGGGAGGGGCAGTGTATGGCAAACGGCAGAAACAGAAATAACATGATTGTGGCAAGAGACAGACTGACATAGCAGATTGAGTGCTGACCTCAGAACCAGAAAGACCCGGGCTGAAGTCCTATTTCTGGCACACAGTGATTGAGTGAACCTGGGCAACACACTGAAACTTCTCAGTTCCCCAGGCAACTCTCTAAGACTATAAATTGGAAAGAAGGTACCCATCTGTGCTGGTCAAGGACGTTCCTCACCAGGACTTCCCTACAATGATGAAACTATTGGAAGGACTTCACCTACCTGACCATCCACTGGAAGTCTCATTCCACTAAAATCAGAGCATCTGATAAGTGTTTGACTTGCCTTGATCGTAACTGAATCTCTCAGAAGATAGAGGAAGCAATCAAGGTCACTGCTTCCCTGAACAGAGGACCTGGTTATTTAAGCAGAAGACACAGGAGACCAAGGAGAAAGTGACCTCATCATACAATTCATGAGGATGGAAATAAGGGGTGTAGATTACCCATAATGGTGGGCACCCTATATTTTAGGAAAGAAGATCACAAAAAGTACTGAGGAAAGAGGCAGGAGCCTATGGTCTGAAAAACTCAAAGGAAAGATGGGGGGCTCTTACAAAAGAAATTCTGATCACATGATTGCAAATTTGCTGATGAGGAAGAAAGAAGCAATGCCAAGCCCTAATGTGACTACTGACGGAGCTCCCTCACGGGCAAAGATTTTCAAAGGACTTGTACCAAAGGTAAAAGCAGGGACGTAGAGGCAAAGAAGTGCACATGGGAGAAATGATGACAGTATTATCGGGAAGGTTAAAGGTTTCTGGAGGTCTGTGAGGAAAAAATGCTAACGACAACAAAAAGAGGTTTATCAGAGCAAGAATAAGCTAGTTCGGTGTTCACAGACGCCAGAGAGAGAGTTCACCAAGCTTCTGTTTTATTTCTCTCTTTTCTGTCAAAGGGAATGATCTTTTGAGGAGATGGGAGAGGGAAAGTATATAACTAATATGGTAAGAAGCAAATTGCAGTGCAAGATAGATGAAGAGCTATTATTAATCATCATTATCATTATTCTAAAGCTATGAAAAGAGAAGCTACATTCTCTTCTTGAGTTTAACTCTCTTGACCTCAGATGCATTGCATTTCAGGGCACTGAACACACTTACAGATGTGATTGCTCAATGGCTGTTGGTAATCTGGGGAGCTCTGGGGCAATGAGGAGATGTCCTGGAAGACTAGAGATGGGTGAATGTTCCCAAGCATCTAATAGAAGGTGATGGATTCCCAAACAATAGAGTTCAATGTCAATTTTTGGCAAAAAAAAAAATATTATTAAGTAAATGACTTGTGAGCACTTAGAAGGGGAGATAATGATCACTGCGAGCTGTATTATTATACTAAGAAAAGATTCTTGCCCAAATAACTTCATTTCTTTCTTCTTTTAAAGGAAGTTGACTTCACAACATAATGGAGAGAGAACTGGCTTCAGAGTAAGCAAGATCTGAGTTCAAATTCTGCTTTTAACCCTGGGAAAGCTGTTTCATCTTCCATGCCCCCAGGAAACTCTCCAAGACTATAAATGGCAAAACAGGTGCCCATCTGCATTGGCAGAAGAGGTTCCCACTGAGAATTCCCTACACCAAAAGATCTTGGAATCTTATAGGGCTATAAGCTCAAAATGAGTGAGCCATGAGGCACCCTCTCCCTCCCCCCCTCATCAAATTGCCTTTCTTTGCATCTCCAGCACAGTACCTGGCATATAGTAGACACTTGATAAATGCTTGTTGATTGACTCACTGACTAGAAGCTAACACTGTCCTAGGACGTACTGATGAAAGTTTCACATCCAGAACACAGGAGGTAGCAATTGTGTTTATTCCATCCTGGTCATGCCACGCCCGGAATGATGTGCTCAGCTCTGAGCACCCTATTTTAGGGAAGACATTGACAAGCTGAGACAAGCCAGTGCCTTCGGCAGGTAGAGAAACGCGAGCTTTCCAGCATTGCAGTCATCTACCAGCTTGGTGCTGGGTCACCTTTTTAAGCACCTGAGCTTATAATTCTACTTATATCATAAGAGCTGACTTAGGCTCGCAATGGAAAACATCATCACAACTGCAAGTGATCTCAGACTACTCCTCTTGAACTTTCCACTAATGGTTTGGGGAAGTAACATGTCATTTCCACTTACATCAAACTGTTACAGAAATGAGACAACAGATTGGCTTTCACTCTAGGAACACACACTTATCTACCTGGATCACTTGTTAAATCTATTTATAGCTCTGCAACTGAAGTACATTGTAAAATCTGATTGGCTGATCTCAGGATCTCACCTTGGACACCACCTTTGTGATCTCAGGCAAATCACTCAACTTCCTTGAACCCCAGTTTACTATAAAGTGAGGGGGTTTGACTAGATGACCTCTTCGGTCCCTTCCCAATCTAGAGTTTGACTCTTCTGCAAAGACTTCTTTCTTTCCCATCTTATTTCTGTCTAGAACAGGACCATGAGGCATCATATACTATATGGCAGACCCTGGCCCACAAAGCCTCACTATATGCCACTCTTTAAATTTTCCAAAGGGGGCAAATAAAAAAATGAGAATTTACTCCCAGAACTAACTGTTTTACTATGGGACACAAAGTAGACTTGCCCATTTCCCACTTGGAGTCACAGCAGCCTACTAATTCTATACCCTACATTTCTGTAATCTTGGCTCAGAGAGTTTTGTTGAAAGGTGGCAATGAGCTAGAGGAACAATGGGGATCATTCATCTTCCCCACAGGTTAACCCAATATAGAACAACTCATAAGTATCTCAGGGCCTCATTTTCTCCCCCCATTTAATAATAACTGACACAATAATATAACACTGTAAAGGCTGCAAAACATTTGGTGTGCATGATCTCAATGTATGAGAGTCTCCAAACTTTATGAGGTCGGTAAATGCCAATATTATCACCATTTTACTAGAGAAGAAACTGAGGGATGGAGTTGAAGTGACTTGTCCATGGTCATACAGCTAATAAGTGTCACAGGTGGGACTTGAATTCAAGTCCAAGTGGCTCAAAGTCCAGGATTTGAGCTTGTATGCATGCCAGAGTGGGTGGTGAAGGGATGGGTCCCTTTCCCCGGTGAGATAGAGGACTCCAGAAGCATAGGAGTAAAGAATAGCGGAAGAGTCAGGGCTTGTGGACAACCATCCTTCAAAGAGTTAATTCCATTTTCAAGAAAGGAAAGAGTTTTGCTGACCCTGATTGAGATGGGCTTAACTAAATTCAATTTCACTGCAGTCAACAGGAAAGGAAGAAGGAAAGGGGAATTTAACAAACCAGGCTTTGTAACAATTCCCCAGCAGGAAACAATCTTGGGGCCAGAGACTGACTTCGTTCACATTGATGGGGACACCCAGCTGTGTTCACAGCTCCTCCTCAGGGCTGAGTCTCCTCTGATTATTTAAAAAGCTGCTCTACTGGCTGGGAAACATTGCCACAGAGCGGTGTTCTGGGAGGGAATCCATGGGCTGTGCATGGAAGCCCGCACCAACTTCTCTTGGACCAGCCGTCAGCGGCTGGCCAACATGGTGGGAGGGCCGAAGGCAGCCCCTGATGCCAACAGACACGATCAGATAGAAATAGTTCACTGGTCCCTCCTTTCTTCCATCTGCCTCAGATTAAGCCAGTTAACTTTTCTAATACAGAGGGGACATAGGCAGGGACTGGGCTTGTGATTTTTACTGGCAAAGGGAACTCCAGGTAAGGAAATTCCCTCTACCAATGCAGGTCAGCATCTTCTTACAACTTAGAACCTCAGAGAGTTGCCTGGGGCCCTTACAGGTTAAGTGACTTGCCCAGGGTCACGTAGATTTGAACCCACATCTTCCTACTTCTGAAAAACTCACTCTTTATCCACTAAGCCACACTGCTTCTAAATACAGAGATATACATAAATAAATTCAACCACAGATTTTGATTCTAGTATTTTTTTTTCCTTAAAGAGCCTCCATTGGATTTTATAGAACACGTAATGCATCCTTTTGTCTGACCAGGAGTGGAGAGAGAGACAGACAGAGACAGGGACAGACAGAGACACAGAGAGAGACAGGGACAGAGAAGCAATATGGAATAGTGGCCTTGGAGTCAGGAAGACCCGGGTTTGATGCTTGTCCCTGACATTGGCCTTTCAGTGCCCCAGGCAACGCTGGAAAACTCTCAGTTGCAGAGATGGTGACCTACATTGGTAGAGAGAGGTGGCTTCGTAAATCATAATTCCAGGACACAAATATTTACATATTTTATAATATACATGTGTATACATATGTATGTACATGTATGTGACCTCCTTCTATGGATCCTAGCTGGTCCATACCCATGGCAGCTTGTAGTCCAGGACTCAAAATTAGATTTCTATCCCTGCTTACTAGTGTGCACAGACTGACAGAGTCTTAACTAATCTCTGAGAACCAGGAACAATACCTATAGAATATACCCCCAAATCAGTTTATTGTAACAAATTCAGTTACAGAGTACAGGGCTTGGGCACAAAATCCTAGGGCATCAAGCCTATGGATAGCTACCCTGGGGTTCAACCCTGGTGGGGGGGGGGTGGAGGGAGGAAGAAGCTTGCTGTCTGGTAGCTCTCCAATTTAGCTAATTATTCTTGCTAACTACAAGCTGAGCTAGTTGCCTCTGTCTGCTGATGGAATGTACATGCTGTCAGCACCCTCCATCCTTTGGTGCTCAGAGACAAAGCGATAGCCCTAGTTACATCTCTGCCCTCTGTCTTTCCTGACTTTGGATCCCACTGACTCATATCAAGGTCATTTGTCTACTCTCCTAAATGACTCTCCTGGACCTGGTTACTTCTATTTCTTCCTTATTCACATGCTGGGAAGGCAGAAACATTCTCATTTAATTTCTCACACCTACATGATTCCCTTCCACTTTTAAAAAAAGAAATTTAAAAATCTTTAAAATATTTATTTTTAATTTTTTTATTGATCTCTCTCTCTTTTAATCCTCCTTATTTCCCAGTATTTGCTCCTCTTTTCCTACCTAAGCAGTCATCCTTTATAAAAGAAAGGGGGCAGGGGGAGCAGAACAGCACAACTGCCAGGCACATCAGTTAAGACTGAGAGAGTATGTCATATTCCATCTCCGTAGCTCACCACCCCTGCATTCCCACATCTCTTTTTCAGTCTTTCTTGGTCCTCCAAACTGCTAATGCCTTCCCTATCTGGATGACCTTCCATCTACTCTGTCTATCTCTTGCTGGTTTGTACATTGTCTCGCCCGTTAGACTGTGAGCTCCATAAAAGCAAGGATCATTTTTGCCTTTTCTTCACATCCCCAGTGCTTAGCCCAAAGCTTGGCATACAATAAGTGTTTAATAAGCACAGTGAGGTGGCTCAGTAGACAGAGGGCTGGGCCTAGAGTCAGGAAGACTTATCTTCCTTAGTTCAAATCTGGTCTCAGACACTCACTAGCTGTTTGACCCTGAGCAAGTCACTTCATCCAGTTTACCTCAGTTTCCTCCTCTGTAAAATGAGAATGAAACGGCAAACCATCCCAGTATCTCTGCCAAGAAAACCCTAAATGGGGTCACAAAGAGTCGGACATGATTGAAACAAGAAGTGCTTAAAAAATGCTTGTCGAATGCTGATTCTTTGATAACTGTGGCAGAGTGGTAGACAAAAGGCCAGTGTCCTAAGACTTACACAATTTTTAGGTGATCTATACATAATCATTTAACCATTGGTATTCTAATTTGGAGATGCTTTCCTAACAGCTGATCAGTCCTTCCACTGAATCATATCAATATTGAAGTCTCGGCTGTAAATTAAAGCAGAAAATGAGCAACACTGACCGTGCAGAAGGGACACATCTCTGTGGAGATCAGAAAAGGGGGAGGGCCAGTCACAGGATGAGAGCAAAGGAGAGCCCTAAGGGAGGGGCCCTTAGCACTTTTTACCAAGGCAACAGAATTTAGAGGGTGCAGCCCAAGGCTTACACTGGGAACCCTCAAAGAGTCAAGGCCTTCAGCACGTTGGGTGTGCCCCCTTTGGAAGATTGTGGGAAAATGTAAACAAGAGGCAGAGGAGAAGGAAGCCTGTGTGGGCTGGAATGTTCAGCTATGCAAGGTTGTACCTCCATGTCTGAGATCACAGATGCACCGTCAGAAGGCGGTCTGGTCCTGTTCATCTCTCACTAAAGACTGCAGCTGTCGTGGGTACAAATGTGTCCCACCAAGACAGACTGGCCCTGCCTGAGGACGTGTCCCTTATGTGCTGGCTGCCCTGTAGGGTCTACGCTCCAGGAACACACAGACAAAAACAATACCAGTCAGATGCTTGTTGTGACGAGCGCCAAGGGAGATGTCTTGCATCTCTCTGCTGCTGCCAAAGACAAATTCAGCTCCCAATTTCCAACTTTCAAAGGTCACAGGAAACATTGAGAGATGGAGTTGAAAAGTCTTGTCTAGCAATTCCATTTACCTCTTTTGTCTCTCTGAAGAAGTGTTGCTAATTCAAACCATTGCAAAACCATGCTTGATGATGTGTGAGAATGAAAGCCCCAAAGCCCTGAGAGCCCCGCCCGCCCTCAACGTCCTCCAGGGCTGTATCTCTGGGAAGCAGTAATCAATTTAGCCTGGGCCGCCATGACCTAGACCACTAATGTGGACAGGAGGGCTCGCTGAGACTAGGAGCGTTCAGGCATTACTATTCTGGGCAGACAGGCTGCCATTCCCAGACTCCCCCCCCACACACACCTAGGTGCCCCACCTTCTCGATCATGGGTTTTGTTTGCTTGCTTCGAAACCGCTACAAATCTCCATTGTTTTGCTGAATTCTGATTTTAAGCAATTCTGATTTTCAGGCAGAAGAGTCTCTTTTGAAATAGTAACCTACTTCATCTTTACTGTACATTTAATTTAATTTAATTTAGGCCACTTTATTTATTGGTCTGGACCTCTGATTTCATCCATGTACAAAGTTCCTCATGTGGAAAGTGCCTCATCCAACATAGATTAGCATCTGTAATTTATAGTTATGGGATGAATGAATGCATGGATGGATGGAAAAAATGAGTGAACAAATAAATGCATAAAAAAAATTAACCGCTTACTATGTGCTAAGCACTGGGAATAAAAATAGAAAAACCAAGGCAATCCCTGACCTCGAGGAACTCATGCCCTAATTAGGTAGACAACACATAAAAGAAAGGTGAGCTGAAAGGCAGATGGAAACACCCTGAAATCCTAAGGGTGCAACAGAAAAATGAACGGAAAGGCCCAGGTCTCTCACCCACGACAATAGGGCATAAAGACAGGGCAGATAGTAAGGCATAGAGGGCCTCAGGACGCTATGGCAGTGCACGTGGCAAGGTCTGGGAAGGCCTCCCATGGAACCAGAAGGTAGTGTCGGTGATTCCCATCTCATCTCAGCTACGGGAGCAATCAGTCGGCACAGATGGGGTCTGGGCAGCTCGGGCCAGGGTAAAGGATGAGGGAGGAATGCAAAGGGTGGAGAATGCTTCTGATAGAGGCAGGTCCTCCCACTGCCTGGCCGGCCCAGAGGAGTTTTAGGTCATAGTCAGAGAGCTGGAAGGCACCCCAAGGCCATCTGGTCCAACCTCCTAAGTTTCCAATTGTGAGATTGAGGCTCAGGGACTTTTGAATGATTTCCCCAACATTGCCCAGGTAGCAAGCGTCACAGGCAGAATTTAAATCTGGGTCCTCTGCCTATGGAGTAAACGTTCTTTCCACTGTGCCAAGCTGCCCCCGACATGCAATCCCCATGGGGGTACATTGAACAGCTAGCTGGATACAGAGAGAGGTCAAGTGACTTACAACTAGGAAGTACCAACAGCAGGACTTGAACCCAGATCTTCCTGACTTCAAGGTTGTCTCTCTACCCACCATCTCAGGCTCTCTTTCAGGGTAAATTTTATAAGCAATTAATCCAAAGGATCTAAGATTTCCCCAATTCAGGAGTTCCTCCCAACCACACAGACCTGAATGTCCTGGGTGACCCTTCCTCCCAAAAGGTCACCAGAGGGGGTCACTCCAACATGCAGATAGCCTTCCTTGCGAGGGCGATATTGTGAGGGCACCAGGGAAGCATCTGGCCCTACCCAGTCACCCCTCACTCTCTCCTGTCACCTCATCTTCTCTTCTTGTCTATCCCTATCTATCTGACTCAATTCGATTCATTAAATATTTATCAAGCACCTTCTCTCTGCTAGGAACTGTGCTTTGATGACATCTTCTCTTCTCTTGTCCTGTGGAGTCAGTCCCTCGTTGGTAACATGTTTTGCTCCTCTCAGTTGGGAAGGGAAGAGAATAAGTATTTATGTGGTGCCTACGATTGCCAGACATTGTGCTAAGCTCATTAAAACATATCTCATTTCATCCTCACAACAATCCTAGGAGGGAGGTGCTATAATTATCCCCATTTTGCTATTATGGAAACTGAGGCAAACAGAGGTTAAGTGACTTGCCCAGGGTCACACAGCTCATGTGTGAGGTTGGATCTTCCTGACTGTAGGCCTATCACCCTATCCACCGTTCTACCAAATGCCTCCACATAATGCTCACCTTCAGTTCTTTGGAGGCACTGGTCTTCCAGGTGTAACCGCCAATTAACCACTCCAGTAAAACGTCTGAGTTGAAAAGATGAGCTTTTGCTGTTATGAGAGTCCTGGAAAAACAGGACTTACGTAAATCACGTAAGCTCATAGGACAGCAGCCAGGAGGAAGAAGCAGAGAGAGAACTGGTCTCAAGGCTTGGAAGGCCAGGGTTCAAGTCCTGTCTCTGACATACACTGTGTGGCCCTGGGCCAATCTCCCAGCTTCTCAGCGCTCTAGGAAACTCCTCAAGACTTTCCATTGCAAAGAAGATGCTGGTTTTCATTGGCAGAGGGATTTCACAACCTGGGAGTGCCTTATACTAATGGAATCAAAAGTCCGGTCCTTAGCTACCTAGTCCTAATAGAATAGCAAGGAGCTATAATTACATAATATAATAGCAATTATAGTATATTTCTTATACAATAGTAATGATGAGCTCAATAATTATAACGATAATAGCCCTTTAAGGTTCGCAAAGAACTTTCCTCAAAACAACCCTGTGGGGTCAGTACTGTAAGTAGTAACGATCCTATTTTACAGATGAGGAAACTGAGGCTTATAAAGAGAGGAGAGACAGGCCTGCAGGCCTCTACAAGAGTTGTCTACACTTGCTGCCAGCCCTTCTTTACTACCTACTTCCCTCTCAGCCACTTGTAATCTGGTTTCAGAGGCTAACATACAACAAAAACTATTATTTCCCCGGCTGCCAATAATTTCTTGACTGGTCAATCCAACGAGCTTTTCTCTAGCCTTATCCTGTGTGGCCTCTCAGCTACTTTGGATGCTAATTAATACTCCCTCCTTCCTGGATAATAACAACAATAATAATAACAATAATAAACAGTTAACATTTATATTGTTTTGTTGTTCAGTCCTTTCAGTCATGCCCAACTCTTTGTGACTCACTTTGGGGTTTTCTTGGCAAAGATCCTGGAGTGGTTTACCATTTCCTTCTCCAGCTCATTTTACAGATGAGGAAACTGAGGCAAATACAGTTAAATGACTTGCCCAGGGTCACACAGCTAGTAAGTGTCTGAGGCCAGATTTAAACCCAGGAAAATGAGTCTTCCTGACTCCAGGCCACGCTAGCCACTGTGCCACTTAGCTGCCCATTAGTATTTATATAGCGCCTACTGATGAGTCAGGCACTGTGCTAAGACACTGTACAAATACTATGTCATTTGATACTCTCTCCTCCCTTAACTTCCAGGACACTGTGGAGCAAAGGGGTTGGGGGGGGGAACATTGTGGAGAAGACCAAGGAACAATAAATGTGTAG
>NW_020951641.1:0-16881 GCF_900497805.2 Vombatus ursinus
TTTCTTTTGTAGTCTCTTTCTCTCATTCTTTCTCTCTCTTCTTTCTTCCTTCCTTCCTTCCTTCCTTCCTTTCATCTCTATGTCTCCTCTAGCCTGAAACTGCAGAGGCCACTTACAGGCCTGATCAGCGTGGGAGCTTTGACTATTTGCATCCCGGACTAGTTCACCTTTCTTAGGCAGCCTCATGGTTTTCCCCATTCCCCCACACAGACTCCAGCGGATGGGAGGGGAAGTTCACCCTATTTGTGCTGGACTTAGAGCAGACACCCAATTAGCTTAGCCTTCTGCAACTCAGAACTCCTAAACTCAAGAAATCCACCAGCTTCAACCTCCCAGGTAGCCGGGTGAGAAATGACAATGCCCTGGGTGCCATTCTAAAATGGTGGAGGATTTGGGAGGATCTCTCCAAGGTCTACCCCCCACTCTCTCCAATTAAAGGGAGGAGGGCTCCAGGGGTAAAGGAAGTGTGAGTTTCCAGGTTGATTTCCGCTTGTATACATCTCCTTAGCAATCTCCCCAGTGGGAATTTCTATAACTTCTCTAGGTCAGGCATGAAGCCCAACAGACATTTAGCCTAAAATTCCCATTTCTCCATATTGCCATGTTCAAAGGGAGAAGCAAAGGCTTGTGGTTCAGCCTCCTCTCGTCCGCTGTGTGGCCAGGGCTGAGGGAGCCATGTCTTTGCTGGGCTCCCAGACCCACCATTCACAGCAATCCTGGTTAGCAGCCTGAAACAACTTGTCATAGCTGCAGGAAACTTCTGGGGGCCTCTCCCTGCAGGGGCTCCTTCTCAACAGTAGCCAAGCAGATATTTGTGCCCCCCAGGATCTCCACGGCACCTGCTGATGCTATCAGGGCTCCCGGTGGCCCCAGGCAACAGAGGAGAGAAGTAGAGGAAAACAGAGGAATAAAGCCAGAATTTCAAGAAAACATCTCCCAGGGATGTGTCTGTTCCCTGGACACACGTTTACTACCCATGTAAAATGTCTGGACTGATAACAGGAGGCAGGTCAGCCACTCAACCTTTCTGACACTCCACTTGCCACCCGTATACCAGAGAAGGGGCTGGGAAGACCCAAGTGTTATCTCTCAATTGCCCAGGGCTATCCATCTTTTCTTCACTATTTGTCTCATTGATCTCCCTTCCTTCCCTTCCTAGTGTGACTGCCTTCATCCAAGGCCTTTATCATCTCATTGTTATTGTTATTATTCAGTCATGCCCATTTGGGGTTTTCTTGGCAGAGATACTGGAGTGGTTTGCCATTTCCTTCTCTGTCTCATTTTACAGATGAGGAAACTGAGGTAAATGAGATTAAGTGACTTGCCCAGAATCACACAGCTAGTAAGTGTCTAAGAAGCTAAATTTGAACTCAGATCTTCCTGACCCAGGCTTGACACTCTATCCACTATACCATCTCTCCTATCTAAGCAGTTATAATCAGCTCTCAATCGTTTTCACTACCTTTAGTCTCTCTCTCCTGCCAATCCATCTTATGTAGCACTGACAGATGAATGTTCCTAAAACATTCCCTGGACTCAGGAAGATCTGGGTTCATATCTGGCCTCAGACACTACTGTGTGACCCTGGGCAAGTCTCTGGAGTACTGTTTGCCCCAGTTTCCCCAGCTGTAAAATGAGTTGTTGTGAGGATCAAAAGGGATAAAATGTGTCACAGTGCTTAACATGGTGCCTGGCACACAGTAATTGTTTAATAAATACTTTATTCATCCATCTTCCTTCTCTGTTCCTCTCTTCTCCTTCTCTCTCTCCTTCTCCTCTGCCTTCTTCTCTCCTTCTTCTCCTGCTCCTCCATCCCTCCCTTCCTCTCTGTTTGTCTTCCCCTCCTCTCTCTGTCTCTCCTTCTATCTGTCTCTGTGTGCTTCTGTTTCCGTCTGTGTGTCTCTCTTCTTTCTCCCCACGCCACCCCCCAAATAAATCACACCAATTCCAGTCCACTTATTTGCTTGCTATTTCCACTACCAGGAATGTTTCCCTTCTCTGTACCTATCTAAATCTTATGGGCTATTAAGAATTAAAAAGAGACCTTAAAGATAATCTAGTCCAATGTGCAGAATATGAGAATTTTTATCATTAGAAGGGACCTCCATGGCCACATGGAGTCCAACCACACCCCAGAATGAATCCTTTCAAGAATATGTTGAGCAACTGGTCATTTAGCTTCCATGTGAAGGCCACCAAATGAGGAGAAATTCATTACCCCCTGAGGGGCCTCTTTACACTTTGAGATAGTTCTATTTGTTAAAGAAATCATTCTTGACTCCTGAATTTTCAAACTGATCTGTGAATTCAACAACATGGATATTCCCTTCAGTGTTGCAGATCGAAGCCCATCCATGCCTTGCTGTCCTGGCAGCTTTGTTCCCGTCTTCCCATAAGTTCACCACAGAAGGTACCCCCAAAATGCTGGGCTTCTCCTTCACTTACTCTTGATGGGAAAGTAAGCATATAGACCCGTAGATGCTGATATTCTCTTGGGCACTTTTATTGGGAATTCACAAGGTTTGAGACTTTTCTGCATCTTTGTAATCTTCCCTTTGATGACCTCACAATTGTGTCTCAGCCAGCATGGATCTCCTTTAGGTTCACTTGGTCTAATCCAGCTATTTTTCCTGTCTTTGTTCTCTTTGGTGCCCTTTTAACCTACTTTATGGGCACATCTGTGACTATGATGCTAGAACCCAAGTGGGGAGGCTCCATTTTCCTCGATAATGGAAAGAGTCATAAAAAGGTTTGCAGATCTTTTCCATCCTTCCTCTGTTTCTTGTCCTCCTTCCAGCTTCATTCTTAAATGCCCTCAGGGTGATTATGCTTATTTGGTGCTTTTGACATACTTTCTTTAAGCTAGTATTTGACATACTTTCTTTAAGCTAGCTGTTTTATGAAGCAATGCTCTCATAATCTTTTACCATCCTTTGCCATAAGATTTTTACAAATGAGTTTATGTATTAAACCCGTGTTTTTCTTGGCTTCCTATTTTGCTACTTGGCAAATACATAAAGTACTTTCAGACAAACATGCTTTTAGACTTTTGCTCTCCTTGGTATAGCAAATGGTTTACGTTGGTTGAATTTCTATGTGAAATTATTTTAATTCACATCCATGTCATTATTTCTCTTCATATCCCATTTACCCTTTGATATCCATTGACATTTCATGTGACATATCTTGTGATTATTAAAGTCAGGTTGGAATTGTTTTCATTATATGTCATAACTTTTTTTTTTCATTTTTCTCTTTCTTCTAGCATTGTACTAATTTTGATCTTGGCTCTAACAAATCAGTGTTTTGACCCAACATAGACATTCAGGAATGATTTCCACATCATTAATGAGTCATTTCCTATCTATTAAAATATAATTAATTTTGTTTTGGTGATGGCAATCAGTACTCAGCATGTCCAGAGTCTTCCAATTCTTTTCTCAAAGAAAGAATTCATGATATATAGAAATGAAGTTTCTGAGTAATCTAAAAGTTGGAGGTTTCCTTATTTACTTATTTCTGATCCATATTTTCCAATATATTTTTCACCTTCCTCCTCTATTCCTGCCTTTGAACTGAAATCACTGAGTATCATAGAATATGTTGATTTCATTTGCATGGTTTTTCCTGACATCAACCTAAATTACCCCCTTTGCAACTTCTACCTATAGCTTCCTGGTTCTTCTGTCTGGGGCCAAACAGAATAAATTCCCCCATACAATAACCCTTCAAGTACTCAAAGACATTTATTCTATCTCCCCGAATCTTCTCTTCTCCAAGTTAAACCATCCCAGGTCTTTCAGTTGAGTTTCATAAGAAATAAACTCCAGGCCCTTTGCCATCTTTGTTGCTTTCCACTGGATGCTGTCCAGCTTATCAGCTCCTTTGGATCTCATCTCTTCCATGAGGCCTCTCATTCTTACCCAGTCAGGAATTTCCCCTTCCTTTGAATCTATCACCTTCACTATTACTTTGGGTTGTTTTAATCATTGTTGTTGTGCAGTCATTCAGTCATGTGTGACTCTTCATGACCCTATGGTCACACCAGTACTGTCCATGGAGTTTTCCTGGCAGAGATACTGGAGTGGTTTGTCATTTCCTTCTCCAGTTCATTTTACAGATGAGGAACTGAGGCAAACAGGGTTAATTGACTTGCCCATGATCACGCAGCTAGTAAGTGTCTGAGGCCAGATTTGAACTCAGGTCTTCTTGACTCCAGGCCCAACACTCTTTCTGCTGAACTACCCAGCTACCATTTTAATCATATCTTGTCTTGTATAGAGGCAGCAATAGCATGCTGGGTTTGATATCAGAAAGATGAGGGTTCAGATCTCTGCCTCTGACGCAAACTGTTTGATCTTGAATAAATCAATTAACCTATGTATACCAGTCAACCCCCTGGGACTTCTCTACTAAGTCAAAGAAAGGTTGAGATCTACTTTAGTGAGGGGATTTCACCCACACTGATTAAATCATAGAGCCTTCATGTGCTTAAGTATACTGTCTTGTTATCTTAGAGCTAATCAATTTAATAAGCCTTTGTAAAGGCTTACTGTGTGCCAAGCACTGTGTTAAGGGGAAAGAGGACTTGTTCTGGAGTAAGAAGACAATTGGACTCCCAGCCTCAGATCTCTCTCTTCAGATCACTCAGTCCATCCTCCACTAAGCTGCCAAAGTGATTTTCCTAAAATGCATGTGTGGCCTCACCACCTTTCTACTCAATAAACTCTGAGGTGATTGCCTGTTACCTTCAGGATCAAATATAAATTTTCTGTTTGGTATGTGAAGACCTTAACAACCTACTTTTCCATATTTTTATAATTTGCTCTCCTCCACACGATCTATGATCCAGATGCATTATCTATTTGCCCACCTATGACACCCCCAGTCCTAATTCCATGCCTTTGCACTGATGGTCCCCACACCTACCCTCCCTCCTTACCTCTGCCTCCTAGCTTTCCTAGCTTCCTTCAAAACTCAACTATCTCCTTCTTCAGAAGACCTTTCCCAGTGCTTCCCTACTGCTGGTGCATTTCCTCTGAGATTACTTCCCGTATACTGTATATAACTTGTGTAAGGCCAGTGCCCATTTGGTGAGTGATGTACTACATCACTAAAGGTGTTGTACTACATATGTGAAAGAGGGAAATGACTCCTGATTGGCTGAAAGAATGCCAAGCTATCACACTGTAAGAGTGTAGAAGGAACATCAGTTTGTTAGACAGACTTCAAAAGAGGACCTTAAGAGAGATAGAAGTAAGTCAAAAATGTTCAAATAGTGGACTAGAGCCCTGGAGCCCCATACATGTATGGGAAGTGGTCTCATCACATTCTTTGACCTCCAGCTCTTGCCACCCTAGAGACTGCTAAAAGTAGTCTCCTGCTTGATAAGGTACTTCTCTTCTCTCTCTCTCTCTCTCTCTCTCTCTCTCTCTCTGATCTTTTCTCATTCCAAGCTAAAGAGCTCATTTTCTTTGGTATATTCTATCTATAGAACTACCATTTCTATTTGCTGCTTCCTTTGATAAAGAAGTTTTACTAGCTATCCAAGATGGTATTTGGTGGGACAGGGGCTAAGCCAGCCAATGTACGCTATGATCAGGATGGCCATTGTACTCCTTATACTAGAGATATTTGAAATGTAATAGCTAGATACAGCTAGCCTGGTGACCTTCTTGGAAAATAGAGAAGAGATCATTCCACCATAGTGGCCCTAGATTCTACCTGTCCTTCCTCCTAGCCAGGCTCCTGCTGTTGCCAGCATAGTCCTCCTCCTGCTCTTCAAGAGGGATGTCAGGCTAACATATTGCTGTTGGTGTTGTTTTTGTTGAGTCATTCAGTCATGTCTGACTCTTCGTGACCCCATGGACCATTTTACTACTATCCATGAGAAGATGATGGATTTGCTATTTCCTTCTCCAGCAGATCACTCTCCACTATGACCTGCCCCTCTTGGGTAGCCCTGCATGGCATAGCCCATAGTCTCATTGAGCTACACAAGCCCTTCCACCATGATAAGGCAGTGATGCACACATCTACCTACCAAGCTTCAAAGATCTCTAGCCCAGGGGGTTGACTTCCAAGGGATGCAGAACAAAAGCTGCTTCCCTGACCACTCTCAAGGGGTAGAGTGGCCTTTGGCTTATGCTCGCCAGCTTCCATCCAGAGGCACATTCTCACACAAGAGCCTCATTAGCCCATAGGAGGTGAGTTAACAGGCTACTCCAGCAACATGATCAACTGAGGGCGGCCTCACAACTTCTCTGCAAACTGCCTTATCTGAAGATGGACCCAAGTCATCATCCTAGCTTTTCAACTAGCTCATTTTTCCAAGAACATTTTTCTAAGGACAGCACAAATTTCCTTTGTATCAACACCTGAGGCTACCACTCAGAGGGAGAAGCAGAATTGGAACAAAGAGCCACTCGAGGAAGGAATGCCAGGCAATGTAAAAGCAGAACCAGGTTGAATTCCAGGTCATGATATCATATATTTAGAGCTGGAAAGGGTTTAGAGGTCATCTAGTCCAACCACTCCCAGCCCATGCACAGACACATATGCATTTTATAGGGGAGGAAACTGGTGGCTCAGGAAGATGAAAGGATTAGTCTAAGGTCACACAGATAGTAAGTGGAAGAGGCAGGATTCAAACCCAGGTCTTCTGACCCCAAAACCCAATGTTCCTTCCATTGCATGACTATACCTCTGCAAAAGTCTACATGAATATGTAGACGGTCCCATGAATATATACAGTGCTCTTATACCTCTATGCTCTTGCTGGCACCATCCCCTCTGCTTTTCATACCTTTCCTTCTAATCACACCTTCCTCTGTTGAATTCCTCACTATTTTTAAAATCTCATCTCAGGCCTCAATTCCATCAATAACTCTTCCCATTCCCCAGGTCAGTAACAGCTTCCCCCTCCAGTTTCACATAACACTTTGTTTTCTCATAACATGTGTTACAGCTAGCTGGGTTTGGGTGGTCTCTCCTCCTCCTGTCTGACACCCCCATCCCCCACACTAGACTGTAAACTCCCTCATTCTAAGGAATATGCCTTAGTTACACTTTGTATTCTCCCTAGGACCCAGAAGAGTGTTGTGCACACAATAGGCATTTAATAAATATTTGTTGTTGTCCAATGATAAGCTTCTAACTACAGAATTATACACTTTCCTATTTTGAAAACATGTTTGGGAAAGGTTTGTGGCAGTATACTTGGAGAATTGTGGGAGTGACATCATCGCCACCACCACCACCACCACTACCATCATCATCATCATCAATTAGATGACCAGCTTAAGCAGCATCTTTGAATAGCCAGATTCTCTCCTTTTGCCAATTAGAAGTAGGTGTGGTACTCAGAGGTTTCATGTGGGTTTAGAGGAAGTAGTCTCCATGAATGTAGTTTAATGTTTCAAATTTTTAAATCTTCCCTATGTTGTATTTTTCTTAGGCAATATATAGTGCAATGCCCTTGAAAGCACACTGGATTTGGAGTCAGAAAATTAGGATCAAATCCCAGCGCTGACACTTTCGACCTTTGTGACCTTGAGAAAATCATTTCCTCTCTGAGTCTCAGTTTCCTTGTCTGTAAAATAAGGGAGCTGGACTAAATGCATTTGAGATCCCTTCCAGGTATAAATCAATGAACCCAGGACTTAGCAATGTAACTGAAAATCCTCCAAATTTAGCTTGGGCAGGCCATAAGTAAGGAGCAAATTTCAGAAAACACTCCCTCTCAAGGCATATGCTCCATTGGCTTCTGAAAGTTAAAAATCAGAGGACTTGATTAGGGCAAAACAATCCCAGAGTCTCAGAACTGAGAGGGAGAGACCTCAAAGGACATTTAGTCTCAGTCAAATCTGAGAAAACATACCCCCTCTCTAACATCATTGGCAGGTGGTCCCCTCTGCCTCTCCTTGAAGATTTCTGGGGAGGCTCGGATTCCTAAAATCTAGCCACTTCTCTGATTCTTAGAATCTAACCAATACCTCACAGACTCTCAGATTCCTCAAGAGTCTGGCTAATATGGCAGATCTTTAATAAACCTTGTCTTTGGCTGAAAGAAGTCTTGGGTCAAATTCTTTCAGGTAGGACCCACGTGTTATGATCTTGGGGTTCCAGCACCCATAAACCTCTAGACCTCATCATATGGTTCCCTGAGCCAGGAAAAAACTTCTTAATACCAAGCTCTTCACCAGCTGGGCCTGGAAGATTTGTGACTTCCAGACTACAGGCCATTCACCTACAGTTGATAGCAAACAACAGTACAGCCAATGTCACCCTTTGATCCCTGGTTGCAGCCTGTGCTTGGTTCCAGTCAACCTCCTCTTTGGGACCCCCTCAAGGAAGGGACAGCTCTATGCCCCTTGCCAGCAGGAAGCAGTTTCAGAAGCCGAGACTTTCACCCTTTACCCCAAAAGAATTTGGGTCCCATTTGTTTGAGGGGGGAATGATGAGGATGGGAGCTAAATCCCAAAAAGGAAAAACCCTGGACTTTCCCTCATAGCCAAATCTCTGGTGTTTGCCTGAGGCTATAATCCCATCAACTGGCCTTTCTTTGTGGCTACACCCAATCTCCCAATTCTGTTACCCTTAACCTAGCCTAGCCCTCCTTATGGCCCCCGGCCATTTCCTACACTTAATCCTAGGTAGGCTCCATTGTCCAGATCCCAGGAGTCCTGTTCACCCCAGCTTACTGACCACTCCCATTCAGATCTTCCATAGACCCCTCCTCCAGTCACCCCAAACTACTTAGCCACTCTTAGATCCCTCCCACAGTCTTTCTGTATGTAAGATCCATCTTGTCTCCATTAAGATGCTTAGATTCCTAAAATCTATCCACTTCTCTGATTCCTAGAATCCAACCAATACCTCACAGACTCTCAGATTCCTCAAGAGTCTGGCTAATATGGTGGATCTTTAATAAACCTTGCCTTTGGCTGGGGAAAAAAAAAAAAGACTTCTGGGGAGAGAGGATCCCCAGGCCCCAGAGCCAGCCTTTTCCTCTTGTGGATAGCTATCTTACTGTTAGAATGGCTTTCCTGACAGCAGGAGAAACACCAAGGAGAGAGCATTCATCACACAGGGAAAGAAGCTGTATTTGGAGTCCCTCAGGACCTAGGTTCAAATCCTGGCTCTTGTCATTGACCACCTGTGTGTTCTTGGGCAAGTCATTCTCTTGGCCTTAGCTTCCCCAACTATGAAATGAGGGGGGGACTAGATGACTTCAAAGGTCCCCCCGCTCTAAATCCATCATTCCAACCCAAAATTGGACTCTTTGCAACTTCTCTCTTGTTGCTACTTTTGCCCTCTGGGGCCAAACAGAACAAATTTAAATCATTATGGCTTTTGAAATACTGAATAAAGATATCATCCCCTCCCTTCCCTCCTTCCCCTGCCAACCCCTGCTTCCCCCCACCCCCCACAACACACACATCCTGTGTCTTTTCCTCTCCAGGCTAAACATTCTAGCTCCTTCAATATTACTCATACAGCATGGTCTCTAGTCATCCTGGTCACCCTCCCCTGGATACGATCCAATCAATCAACTCCCTTCTGAAGTCGCTATCTTCAGAAGTTAACACGACTAGGTCCCTGCTGGACCATTCAGATAAGGAGCTGGGGCTACAGCATTGTACCTGGAATCAGGAAGTCCTGAGTTCAAATCCCACTTCAGGCACTTCCAACCTCTGTTATCGAGGACAAGCCTCTTCATCTCTGTATACCTCAGCTTTCTCATTGGCAAAAGGAAGCAGTCTCACTCCGAGGACATCAAGCTTTCTTTGAGCTCTAAATCTATGTTACCAGCTCCCACAGACAGAATGGGCCGGCCACTGCCAAGTCTTCAACAAGCTGAAGTTTCTGCATTAATCTATTATAGAGCATTAATTAAAAGAAAAGTTATTGACCTTGAGAACAAGGAACAGAAAAGGGAATCATTCCTTTTTCTTGGGGGTCTCATCCTCCAAGAGCCCAGAAAACACCTACACAACATGTGGTTGGGATGCTTTGTATCCCCAAATGCCAAGGTCAGACTAGCTAATGCTTTGCCCAAAGTAATGACAGTCCCATTTCTTCAGCCTCACCTTGGGGGGATATTTCTTTTATTAAGTGGCCAAGGCCAAGAGCTCAGTACCAGCAGCCACAAAATAAAATCAGAATGTTCTAGCAGCATATTTCCAATTATCTGAAATCCGCTGGAATCTGGTCCTGTTTCAAAGAACTCTCAAAAGCCACAACATCCCTATACCCAGATTCCAGATTCCAAAGGGAAAAAGCCCAGATTTGGTTAAATGCAAAAAAGGGATCATAACTCCCACTTTGGGAGGCTCCGCTGAGCTTCTAGTGAACTCTGGCCCTCCCTCTACTGATTTAATGGGCTAATAAGAGCATTCGGGAAAGGGAGACAGGGGCTACCATGGATTAGCTATTCTTCCAAACTTTGATGTCCTTGGGATTTGTCAAGACCTCACTTCAGCACTTGAAAAAAAGATTGCTGTGCATTCATTCGTCTGCCCTCCCTGCAGGAGCAAATGATGTGGGAGTGGTCACTTGGAAGTCAAGGTCAGCACCAGGTCAGAAAGTAGCTGATCTCTATTAAGGACAAGCCTGTCTGTTCCAGGTCCCCACTATTACCAGCAGACCCTCAAGAGAATTCCTTTCTCCACCAGACAAAGGTCTTTGTTGTGCTAAGTCAAAGGTGACTGTATAACCCTCTTTTCACAGCAAAATCACAGGGCCAGTTAGAAGATAATGATTTTCATCAGCCTTCGCCATGGGGGTGACAGAGCTCAGAAAGGCCAAGAAGGAGGCTGGGGCGGGGGGAAGGGGGAGCAGGCCATAGGTGGAGGGGACACCCTCGCCAAGGGAGAAGGCCAGCTGAGCACTGTCCAGGGCATGCTGTCACTGGGGGCTCAGGCCTGCCAGCTGCGAACCAACTCAAAAAGAGGCCTTGCCATCTCATTTGGCAGCAGCCAGAGCCGGGGGAGGGCAGCAGGCGGCAGCAGCAAGGGCAGACACATGCCCAGGCTCTGGGGAACAGATGACTCACCCTCCTGCCCGCCAGCTGGACGGCAGGAAGCCCTGGGCTCACAGGGCCAGAACGGCCCGGTGTGATTACTTTGGACGGCTGTGAGCCCCCAACACTTGGGATTTGTAAATGCCTCTGGAGAGCTGGTCCCAACTGATCCTGATGACTGAGGGACCCTTGTGTCATGGAAATCAAAGATGCCAGGGGCTCAGAGGGAGTGTGCTGTGGGGAGCAGATGGGAAGGGGGTGGGGGAAGACGTGCTAAAAAGTCAGATTGTTCTTGGTGCCTCAGACTTGGCCTTTGCGCGCAACCAAAGCCGTTCTAGAGAAACTCCGACTTTTTCCCTGGCCCTGATCTCACCTTGGTCCTGACGTCTCCAGGTTTCAGGATGGTGCTAACTGACTCCAGGGAGAAGTCGGCTGCAAGTCCGTGGGTACAACAACCCCATGTGTACAACCCAACACAGGACCATTTTTCTGAGGTGGTCAGTGCCTTATCACAAACACAGTCACACACATATACACACACACTCACACATACACACACACAAACTCACAGGCCTGTACACATTCACCAACATTCACTCACACACATATACATTCACACACAGTCACAGACTCATACACATTCACACACATTCACCAACATTCACTCACACACTTACACACATTCACACACACTCACAAATACGCATTCCCACAGTCACAGACTCATATACATTCAGATGTGTTCACTTACACACTCATACACATTCACACATACACACTCATTCACACATACACACACTCATTCACACATACACATACTGACACACACAGACCATACATATTTTCTCTCTCTCTCTCTCACTCTCTCTCTCTCTCTCTCTCTCTCTCACACGCACACCCCTCCCCCAGAATCTATTCTATCCCAAAGTAACATTGACCTGATTTTGCAGAAACACATCAGTTGCTTCCTGACTCCCAGGGGCAAAATAGGAACTTGAACATATTCCAAAGACTACCTTCCCCAGGCCATCGTCTTTTAGTCTGCTGAGCCATGGAATCCTGGGCAAGTTAACTAACAGCTCTGAGCCTCAGTTTCCTCATCTATAAAATGACTATGAAAATATCTGTAGAACTTACTTCATCTGGCTATTAGCAGTTAAGTAGTAGAGGGAATAAAAACACTGGCCTTGGAGTCAGGAGGGACCTGAGTTCAAATCCTGCCTCACTTACCTACAAACCATGTAACCCTGGCCAAGTCACTTCAATTCCCTCAGCCTCAGTTTCCCCATCTATAAAATGAGGATAATGGGGTTATTATGAAGACTAAATGAGATAACATATGTGAAGTGCTTTGTCAATATTAAAGCATATACAAGTGTGAGTTACTATTATATCAAAGAAGCTCTCATCTCTTTCCTTCAGCTAGAGACAAAGGGCTAAAATTGCTCCCATTTTCTGGCCTTGGGTCTTCTATAGCAAAGAATCAGGCTCAGCACCGAGGCTGTGCGGAGGTCAAGAAAATTTCCAATGCAGGGAAGGGCAGGGTCACCTTCCCCATTAAGAGAGTCAACTATGCAGACAAGAGACACCCCCCTCCCTCCCTCAGAGGTTCACCTTGAGGCCTTTTGTCTCCCCAACTAAAATGAAAGCCTCTTGAGGGCAAGAGAGATTTTTACGTCTGTCTCTCTATCCCAGCACTTATATCAGAAGTGAATGCCTGGCTTATATCATAAGTATCTGAGTATCTCCCTACCTCAGAGGTTCAGTTTGTACTGTAGAAAGAGCTCTTGAGTCAGAGGTCATGGGTCTGAATCTAGAAAATGAGCAGGTTGAACTAGAGGATCCCAGAGGGCCCTCCCAACCGTAGCTCTAACAAGCAGTGTTTCTCCTGCAGGGATCCAGGAAGAGCCATGGCTAGGCACCAACCAAGATGTGACCATGGCCTGAGCCCAAGACCAGCCCAGCTGGGAGGGGATGGAACACGGATGCCGACACAGAACCAGTTCAGCTCCATGTGGGCCGAGAGGTGATGTCAGCTCCGCAGATCAATTCCAAAGACTCTATCACCCCTCAAACAACGTTTTATTAGCCCATAAAATGTTCCTTAACTCTGTTGATGATGACTATGCCTGTGGACTTTCCAGGGCATCCTGGAAAAATACAGCCCAGGGGAGCTTTCCAAGACTTCTTTGCCTATAGTCTAAGTTCAGTTAAACCTGGTCTAACTTTTTCCCACAGTCCCTGGGCCTGTGAACCTTTGTTAACATGCATGAAGGGTCCTAGCATTGAATACTCTGCAGAAGTACATTCCCCGGCACTTCTAGATTCCTAATTGGTCTCCCTGCCCCTAGTCGAGTCAGCCTCCAGGGTTCCATCCAGCTCCAGATCTATGATCCTATAATCCTTGAAAGGTTCCCTGCAGTCCAGTCCATCCTCCCCTCAGCTGCCAAAGTGGCTTTCCTAAAGGGCTGATCTCTTTCCCAAAGGGATCAAAGAGAGTGAGGGGCAATACGTACAAAAATATTGAGCACAGCTCTTCTTATGAAGACCAAGAGTTTGAAGGAGGCTCCCATCAGTTGGGGCATGGCTGACCAAATGATGGTAGGTTAATATGATGGAACATTAGTGAGCCTTAAAAAAAAAAAAAAAGGATGGGAATGAAGCCTAGGAAGACTTATATGAACTGATGCAGAGGCAAGAGAAAACTGATAACTAGAACAACACCATTGTAACAACAAATACCTTCGAAGGGCTTTGGAACACTGGTCAACACAATGACCAATCTTGATTCCAGAGGCCCGACGATGAACCGTGCCACCCATCGCTTGCCAGAGAGGTGATGGTCTCAAGGCGTAGAATGAGGCAAAGAATTTTTTGGACCTGGCCAACTTGGAATTCTTTTCCACCTTTGACTATGCATATTTATTACAACAAATTTGTTTTTATTCCTTTTTTGTCTTTCAGTTGGTAGGGAAGCAGAAGGGAAAGAAAATAAATTTTTGTTAATTTTTTAAAAAAGAAAAAAGGGAGGGAAAAGTGCTGGTCTGACCACATCACTCTCCTTCTCAATAAAGTCCAATGGCTCCCTACTTCTTCTAGAATAAAATGTAAATTCCTCTATTTGGCTTTTAAAGTTTTTTACAAGCTGGACCCAGCCTACCTTTTTGTTCTCATTAGACATTACTACCCTGTACTCATTCCATGATAGAGCCATACTGGCCTGTCTGCTATTCGTCAGAGAAGATCCTCCATCTGCTACCTCTAGGACTTTGCGCCGCTGTCCTTCACGCCTGGAATGCCCTCCCTCCTCCCGCCCATTCTTGGAATCTCTGGTTAGTTTCAATAATACCTTCTACATGAAGCCTTTCCTAGTTCCCCTCCCCCCTCCCCCCAAGGTGCTAATGGCTTCCTTCTAAGATTACCTTCTACTTACTTTCTATACATCTTGTATAGACCTATATATGTTCTTATTGTCTCCCCAATTAGACTATAAGCCTCTTGAGGGCATGGGCTGTTTTCACTTTTGTCTTTCTATCCTAGCACTTGGTTCAATGCCTGGCACATAATAAATGCTTGTTCACTGTTTGATTAATAAATGTTTATTGGTTAATAGGACTTTGGACCATAAAATAAGGGAGCTGGACCAGATGACCTGTGAGATCCTTTCCAGCTCCAGCTGTATTGTTCTATGGTCTTTCTCTACTTAGCCTCCCCGGGCCTCGGTTTACTCAGCTATAAAATAAGGGAGTTAAACTATATGACTGTTGAAGTCCATTCTAGATGTATATTAGTAGGGTCTATATGTAGTCTCCATGTGCCTCAGTTTCTTGTTGTTGCTTTGTTCTAGCATGCCTGTTTTTCTTGACCCCCATTTGGGGTTTTCTTGGCAGAGACACTGGAGTGGTTTACCATTTTCTTCTCCAGCTCATTTTATAGGTGAGGAAACTGAGGCAAACAGGGTTAAGAGACTTGTCCGGGGTCACACAGCTAGTAAGTATTTGAGGCTGGAATTGAACTCAGGTCCTCTTGACTCCAGGCCTGGCGCTCTATCCACTGTGCCACCTAGCTGCCCTCAGTTTACCCACCTGTAAAATGAAAGAATTCAACTGGATAAGCTCCAAGGTCCCTACCAGTTCTAGGTGTAGGATATTATCTTGTATGACATAGGGGCAAAGAAAAGCTCATTTCAGGAGGTGATGCAGAGATCACAAATGTCAAGAGAGAAGGTATGGGCCCCTTCTCTAGGAGGAACTCTGAAAAGTGCCAAGGTCTTAGTATGGAAATAGTTCCAATATCTTTGTATTTATTTCCCATGTACATTGTGTCAACACCCATGTACTTCCGTAAGAAGACTGTCTGGTGAAATTAAGTGTTTAACAAATAGCTGCTTGTTATATAAATGAATATGCCTTAAAGGCCTGACCTATCCGTGACGTCCTGAACCTCTTTGGTCTCACCCAAGTGCTGAAGCCCAAGGAGCTGGGCTGGCCCTTCCAGTATCCTTCCAGAGGCCCCTGGGGTAAAGTAGGGACAAGACATCATTCATGTAGCCTCTCCCTCCAGACCTCATGGTGTCCATCACCAGCAACCCTGGTAGCCAGGCAGTGTCCTGGCTCTAGCCAATATACTCTGGGATGAAAAAATGGAAAACCAGTAGGCAAGGGAACTATTTTGTCATCCCAGGACCATCTGGTGTGTGTATTCTGAGCTGGGGCCCTGCCGTCTAATCAAGGCAGGGCTTGGTCCCCTGGAGTGAGTTCTGTTCCTACAAAATGTGCTAGGGGCTTATCCAGTACTAAATTTAGATAGCCAGGGAAAGAGCTCCAGTTCTTGAGGGCGTAGACAGAACAAGAGAACTGTTGAGTGTCTCTGTTTGAGGACAGTCTGACCCAAGCTGGGGGCCACCATGCTGCCTGAAATGTTCCTAGTGCCAGAGCCCAGAACTGAGCCATCCCAGGGCCGGGCTTTGGCAGCCTTGGTCCCTCAGTTCATGTGTCTGACTTAATCAGACCCTTGGCTTTATTTTCCACCTTCCACAGGACCAGGGCTACACTAGCCAGGGCACCATGGACAAGACAAGAGGAATAGAAAATAGAACGGATCACATTTCCATAGTGCTGTTATCACATTTGAGCCTCCTCGTGGCCCTGGGAGGTTGGTGCTTTTATGATCGCCGTTTTATCCATAAGGAAACTCACTAAGTTCAGAGTGATTTGTCTGTATTGACAATGCTAAGCACCGAGGATACAAATTCAAGCAAACAAGGCGGTCCTTGACTTCAAGGGCCTAATGGGGGAAACAACATGTAACATGTAACATGTCAAGGGTATGGGAAAGGTAGGAGGGTGGGAGGGGTAATGGGGTTGGAGAGGAGAAGGAGGTGGAGGCCAATGAGTCAAGTCCAGAGATATGTTAGACCTTACATCAAACCTGAGACTTCTCTTCCTTCCCTTCCTTCTTTCCTTCCTTCTTTTTCATCTCCTTCTCCAATCCCTCTCTTTCTCCTCCCTTCCTCTTTCCTCCTCTCCTTTCCTCCCTGCCTGCCTATCTGGTAGGACCGTCTCTAGTTATCCTAATCTATATCTGGCCATTGGACTCAGATGGCTCTGGAGGAGAAAGTGAGGCTGGAGACTTTGCACAGCCCTGCCTCACTTAAATCCAATTCACTCACATGTCATGGCATCACCTCCCTAATGTCATGGTTCTCTTTAAGGACAAAGGACAAACAACCTCTGTGAGTAGAAAAATTGCTGCCCACTGGGAACCAAATTGGAACTGGACAGTTAGGCAACAAGGCTTTCTTTCTTTCTTTTTCTTTCTTTCTTTCTTTCTTTCTTTCTTTCTTTCTTTCTTTCTTT
>NW_020951642.1:0-16881 GCF_900497805.2 Vombatus ursinus
TTTCTTTTGTAGTCTCTTTCTCTCATTCTTTCTCTCTCTTCTTTCTTCCTTCCTTCCTTCCTTCCTTCCTTTCATCTCTATGTCTCCTCTAGCCTGAAACTGCAGAGGCCACTTACAGGCCTGATCAGCGTGGGAGCTTTGACTATTTGCATCCCGGACTAGTTCACCTTTCTTAGGCAGCCTCATGGTTTTCCCCATTCCCCCACACAGACTCCAGCGGATGGGAGGGGAAGTTCACCCTATTTGTGCTGGACTTAGAGCAGACACCCAATTAGCTTAGCCTTCTGCAACTCAGAACTCCTAAACTCAAGAAATCCACCAGCTTCAACCTCCCAGGTAGCCGGGTGAGAAATGACAATGCCCTGGGTGCCATTCTAAAATGGTGGAGGATTTGGGAGGATCTCTCCAAGGTCTACCCCCCACTCTCTCCAATTAAAGGGAGGAGGGCTCCAGGGGTAAAGGAAGTGTGAGTTTCCAGGTTGATTTCCGCTTGTATACATCTCCTTAGCAATCTCCCCAGTGGGAATTTCTATAACTTCTCTAGGTCAGGCATGAAGCCCAACAGACATTTAGCCTAAAATTCCCATTTCTCCATATTGCCATGTTCAAAGGGAGAAGCAAAGGCTTGTGGTTCAGCCTCCTCTCGTCCGCTGTGTGGCCAGGGCTGAGGGAGCCATGTCTTTGCTGGGCTCCCAGACCCACCATTCACAGCAATCCTGGTTAGCAGCCTGAAACAACTTGTCATAGCTGCAGGAAACTTCTGGGGGCCTCTCCCTGCAGGGGCTCCTTCTCAACAGTAGCCAAGCAGATATTTGTGCCCCCCAGGATCTCCACGGCACCTGCTGATGCTATCAGGGCTCCCGGTGGCCCCAGGCAACAGAGGAGAGAAGTAGAGGAAAACAGAGGAATAAAGCCAGAATTTCAAGAAAACATCTCCCAGGGATGTGTCTGTTCCCTGGACACACGTTTACTACCCATGTAAAATGTCTGGACTGATAACAGGAGGCAGGTCAGCCACTCAACCTTTCTGACACTCCACTTGCCACCCGTATACCAGAGAAGGGGCTGGGAAGACCCAAGTGTTATCTCTCAATTGCCCAGGGCTATCCATCTTTTCTTCACTATTTGTCTCATTGATCTCCCTTCCTTCCCTTCCTAGTGTGACTGCCTTCATCCAAGGCCTTTATCATCTCATTGTTATTGTTATTATTCAGTCATGCCCATTTGGGGTTTTCTTGGCAGAGATACTGGAGTGGTTTGCCATTTCCTTCTCTGTCTCATTTTACAGATGAGGAAACTGAGGTAAATGAGATTAAGTGACTTGCCCAGAATCACACAGCTAGTAAGTGTCTAAGAAGCTAAATTTGAACTCAGATCTTCCTGACCCAGGCTTGACACTCTATCCACTATACCATCTCTCCTATCTAAGCAGTTATAATCAGCTCTCAATCGTTTTCACTACCTTTAGTCTCTCTCTCCTGCCAATCCATCTTATGTAGCACTGACAGATGAATGTTCCTAAAACATTCCCTGGACTCAGGAAGATCTGGGTTCATATCTGGCCTCAGACACTACTGTGTGACCCTGGGCAAGTCTCTGGAGTACTGTTTGCCCCAGTTTCCCCAGCTGTAAAATGAGTTGTTGTGAGGATCAAAAGGGATAAAATGTGTCACAGTGCTTAACATGGTGCCTGGCACACAGTAATTGTTTAATAAATACTTTATTCATCCATCTTCCTTCTCTGTTCCTCTCTTCTCCTTCTCTCTCTCCTTCTCCTCTGCCTTCTTCTCTCCTTCTTCTCCTGCTCCTCCATCCCTCCCTTCCTCTCTGTTTGTCTTCCCCTCCTCTCTCTGTCTCTCCTTCTATCTGTCTCTGTGTGCTTCTGTTTCCGTCTGTGTGTCTCTCTTCTTTCTCCCCACGCCACCCCCCAAATAAATCACACCAATTCCAGTCCACTTATTTGCTTGCTATTTCCACTACCAGGAATGTTTCCCTTCTCTGTACCTATCTAAATCTTATGGGCTATTAAGAATTAAAAAGAGACCTTAAAGATAATCTAGTCCAATGTGCAGAATATGAGAATTTTTATCATTAGAAGGGACCTCCATGGCCACATGGAGTCCAACCACACCCCAGAATGAATCCTTTCAAGAATATGTTGAGCAACTGGTCATTTAGCTTCCATGTGAAGGCCACCAAATGAGGAGAAATTCATTACCCCCTGAGGGGCCTCTTTACACTTTGAGATAGTTCTATTTGTTAAAGAAATCATTCTTGACTCCTGAATTTTCAAACTGATCTGTGAATTCAACAACATGGATATTCCCTTCAGTGTTGCAGATCGAAGCCCATCCATGCCTTGCTGTCCTGGCAGCTTTGTTCCCGTCTTCCCATAAGTTCACCACAGAAGGTACCCCCAAAATGCTGGGCTTCTCCTTCACTTACTCTTGATGGGAAAGTAAGCATATAGACCCGTAGATGCTGATATTCTCTTGGGCACTTTTATTGGGAATTCACAAGGTTTGAGACTTTTCTGCATCTTTGTAATCTTCCCTTTGATGACCTCACAATTGTGTCTCAGCCAGCATGGATCTCCTTTAGGTTCACTTGGTCTAATCCAGCTATTTTTCCTGTCTTTGTTCTCTTTGGTGCCCTTTTAACCTACTTTATGGGCACATCTGTGACTATGATGCTAGAACCCAAGTGGGGAGGCTCCATTTTCCTCGATAATGGAAAGAGTCATAAAAAGGTTTGCAGATCTTTTCCATCCTTCCTCTGTTTCTTGTCCTCCTTCCAGCTTCATTCTTAAATGCCCTCAGGGTGATTATGCTTATTTGGTGCTTTTGACATACTTTCTTTAAGCTAGTATTTGACATACTTTCTTTAAGCTAGCTGTTTTATGAAGCAATGCTCTCATAATCTTTTACCATCCTTTGCCATAAGATTTTTACAAATGAGTTTATGTATTAAACCCGTGTTTTTCTTGGCTTCCTATTTTGCTACTTGGCAAATACATAAAGTACTTTCAGACAAACATGCTTTTAGACTTTTGCTCTCCTTGGTATAGCAAATGGTTTACGTTGGTTGAATTTCTATGTGAAATTATTTTAATTCACATCCATGTCATTATTTCTCTTCATATCCCATTTACCCTTTGATATCCATTGACATTTCATGTGACATATCTTGTGATTATTAAAGTCAGGTTGGAATTGTTTTCATTATATGTCATAACTTTTTTTTTTCATTTTTCTCTTTCTTCTAGCATTGTACTAATTTTGATCTTGGCTCTAACAAATCAGTGTTTTGACCCAACATAGACATTCAGGAATGATTTCCACATCATTAATGAGTCATTTCCTATCTATTAAAATATAATTAATTTTGTTTTGGTGATGGCAATCAGTACTCAGCATGTCCAGAGTCTTCCAATTCTTTTCTCAAAGAAAGAATTCATGATATATAGAAATGAAGTTTCTGAGTAATCTAAAAGTTGGAGGTTTCCTTATTTACTTATTTCTGATCCATATTTTCCAATATATTTTTCACCTTCCTCCTCTATTCCTGCCTTTGAACTGAAATCACTGAGTATCATAGAATATGTTGATTTCATTTGCATGGTTTTTCCTGACATCAACCTAAATTACCCCCTTTGCAACTTCTACCTATAGCTTCCTGGTTCTTCTGTCTGGGGCCAAACAGAATAAATTCCCCCATACAATAACCCTTCAAGTACTCAAAGACATTTATTCTATCTCCCCGAATCTTCTCTTCTCCAAGTTAAACCATCCCAGGTCTTTCAGTTGAGTTTCATAAGAAATAAACTCCAGGCCCTTTGCCATCTTTGTTGCTTTCCACTGGATGCTGTCCAGCTTATCAGCTCCTTTGGATCTCATCTCTTCCATGAGGCCTCTCATTCTTACCCAGTCAGGAATTTCCCCTTCCTTTGAATCTATCACCTTCACTATTACTTTGGGTTGTTTTAATCATTGTTGTTGTGCAGTCATTCAGTCATGTGTGACTCTTCATGACCCTATGGTCACACCAGTACTGTCCATGGAGTTTTCCTGGCAGAGATACTGGAGTGGTTTGTCATTTCCTTCTCCAGTTCATTTTACAGATGAGGAACTGAGGCAAACAGGGTTAATTGACTTGCCCATGATCACGCAGCTAGTAAGTGTCTGAGGCCAGATTTGAACTCAGGTCTTCTTGACTCCAGGCCCAACACTCTTTCTGCTGAACTACCCAGCTACCATTTTAATCATATCTTGTCTTGTATAGAGGCAGCAATAGCATGCTGGGTTTGATATCAGAAAGATGAGGGTTCAGATCTCTGCCTCTGACGCAAACTGTTTGATCTTGAATAAATCAATTAACCTATGTATACCAGTCAACCCCCTGGGACTTCTCTACTAAGTCAAAGAAAGGTTGAGATCTACTTTAGTGAGGGGATTTCACCCACACTGATTAAATCATAGAGCCTTCATGTGCTTAAGTATACTGTCTTGTTATCTTAGAGCTAATCAATTTAATAAGCCTTTGTAAAGGCTTACTGTGTGCCAAGCACTGTGTTAAGGGGAAAGAGGACTTGTTCTGGAGTAAGAAGACAATTGGACTCCCAGCCTCAGATCTCTCTCTTCAGATCACTCAGTCCATCCTCCACTAAGCTGCCAAAGTGATTTTCCTAAAATGCATGTGTGGCCTCACCACCTTTCTACTCAATAAACTCTGAGGTGATTGCCTGTTACCTTCAGGATCAAATATAAATTTTCTGTTTGGTATGTGAAGACCTTAACAACCTACTTTTCCATATTTTTATAATTTGCTCTCCTCCACACGATCTATGATCCAGATGCATTATCTATTTGCCCACCTATGACACCCCCAGTCCTAATTCCATGCCTTTGCACTGATGGTCCCCACACCTACCCTCCCTCCTTACCTCTGCCTCCTAGCTTTCCTAGCTTCCTTCAAAACTCAACTATCTCCTTCTTCAGAAGACCTTTCCCAGTGCTTCCCTACTGCTGGTGCATTTCCTCTGAGATTACTTCCCGTATACTGTATATAACTTGTGTAAGGCCAGTGCCCATTTGGTGAGTGATGTACTACATCACTAAAGGTGTTGTACTACATATGTGAAAGAGGGAAATGACTCCTGATTGGCTGAAAGAATGCCAAGCTATCACACTGTAAGAGTGTAGAAGGAACATCAGTTTGTTAGACAGACTTCAAAAGAGGACCTTAAGAGAGATAGAAGTAAGTCAAAAATGTTCAAATAGTGGACTAGAGCCCTGGAGCCCCATACATGTATGGGAAGTGGTCTCATCACATTCTTTGACCTCCAGCTCTTGCCACCCTAGAGACTGCTAAAAGTAGTCTCCTGCTTGATAAGGTACTTCTCTTCTCTCTCTCTCTCTCTCTCTCTCTCTCTCTCTCTGATCTTTTCTCATTCCAAGCTAAAGAGCTCATTTTCTTTGGTATATTCTATCTATAGAACTACCATTTCTATTTGCTGCTTCCTTTGATAAAGAAGTTTTACTAGCTATCCAAGATGGTATTTGGTGGGACAGGGGCTAAGCCAGCCAATGTACGCTATGATCAGGATGGCCATTGTACTCCTTATACTAGAGATATTTGAAATGTAATAGCTAGATACAGCTAGCCTGGTGACCTTCTTGGAAAATAGAGAAGAGATCATTCCACCATAGTGGCCCTAGATTCTACCTGTCCTTCCTCCTAGCCAGGCTCCTGCTGTTGCCAGCATAGTCCTCCTCCTGCTCTTCAAGAGGGATGTCAGGCTAACATATTGCTGTTGGTGTTGTTTTTGTTGAGTCATTCAGTCATGTCTGACTCTTCGTGACCCCATGGACCATTTTACTACTATCCATGAGAAGATGATGGATTTGCTATTTCCTTCTCCAGCAGATCACTCTCCACTATGACCTGCCCCTCTTGGGTAGCCCTGCATGGCATAGCCCATAGTCTCATTGAGCTACACAAGCCCTTCCACCATGATAAGGCAGTGATGCACACATCTACCTACCAAGCTTCAAAGATCTCTAGCCCAGGGGGTTGACTTCCAAGGGATGCAGAACAAAAGCTGCTTCCCTGACCACTCTCAAGGGGTAGAGTGGCCTTTGGCTTATGCTCGCCAGCTTCCATCCAGAGGCACATTCTCACACAAGAGCCTCATTAGCCCATAGGAGGTGAGTTAACAGGCTACTCCAGCAACATGATCAACTGAGGGCGGCCTCACAACTTCTCTGCAAACTGCCTTATCTGAAGATGGACCCAAGTCATCATCCTAGCTTTTCAACTAGCTCATTTTTCCAAGAACATTTTTCTAAGGACAGCACAAATTTCCTTTGTATCAACACCTGAGGCTACCACTCAGAGGGAGAAGCAGAATTGGAACAAAGAGCCACTCGAGGAAGGAATGCCAGGCAATGTAAAAGCAGAACCAGGTTGAATTCCAGGTCATGATATCATATATTTAGAGCTGGAAAGGGTTTAGAGGTCATCTAGTCCAACCACTCCCAGCCCATGCACAGACACATATGCATTTTATAGGGGAGGAAACTGGTGGCTCAGGAAGATGAAAGGATTAGTCTAAGGTCACACAGATAGTAAGTGGAAGAGGCAGGATTCAAACCCAGGTCTTCTGACCCCAAAACCCAATGTTCCTTCCATTGCATGACTATACCTCTGCAAAAGTCTACATGAATATGTAGACGGTCCCATGAATATATACAGTGCTCTTATACCTCTATGCTCTTGCTGGCACCATCCCCTCTGCTTTTCATACCTTTCCTTCTAATCACACCTTCCTCTGTTGAATTCCTCACTATTTTTAAAATCTCATCTCAGGCCTCAATTCCATCAATAACTCTTCCCATTCCCCAGGTCAGTAACAGCTTCCCCCTCCAGTTTCACATAACACTTTGTTTTCTCATAACATGTGTTACAGCTAGCTGGGTTTGGGTGGTCTCTCCTCCTCCTGTCTGACACCCCCATCCCCCACACTAGACTGTAAACTCCCTCATTCTAAGGAATATGCCTTAGTTACACTTTGTATTCTCCCTAGGACCCAGAAGAGTGTTGTGCACACAATAGGCATTTAATAAATATTTGTTGTTGTCCAATGATAAGCTTCTAACTACAGAATTATACACTTTCCTATTTTGAAAACATGTTTGGGAAAGGTTTGTGGCAGTATACTTGGAGAATTGTGGGAGTGACATCATCGCCACCACCACCACCACCACTACCATCATCATCATCATCAATTAGATGACCAGCTTAAGCAGCATCTTTGAATAGCCAGATTCTCTCCTTTTGCCAATTAGAAGTAGGTGTGGTACTCAGAGGTTTCATGTGGGTTTAGAGGAAGTAGTCTCCATGAATGTAGTTTAATGTTTCAAATTTTTAAATCTTCCCTATGTTGTATTTTTCTTAGGCAATATATAGTGCAATGCCCTTGAAAGCACACTGGATTTGGAGTCAGAAAATTAGGATCAAATCCCAGCGCTGACACTTTCGACCTTTGTGACCTTGAGAAAATCATTTCCTCTCTGAGTCTCAGTTTCCTTGTCTGTAAAATAAGGGAGCTGGACTAAATGCATTTGAGATCCCTTCCAGGTATAAATCAATGAACCCAGGACTTAGCAATGTAACTGAAAATCCTCCAAATTTAGCTTGGGCAGGCCATAAGTAAGGAGCAAATTTCAGAAAACACTCCCTCTCAAGGCATATGCTCCATTGGCTTCTGAAAGTTAAAAATCAGAGGACTTGATTAGGGCAAAACAATCCCAGAGTCTCAGAACTGAGAGGGAGAGACCTCAAAGGACATTTAGTCTCAGTCAAATCTGAGAAAACATACCCCCTCTCTAACATCATTGGCAGGTGGTCCCCTCTGCCTCTCCTTGAAGATTTCTGGGGAGGCTCGGATTCCTAAAATCTAGCCACTTCTCTGATTCTTAGAATCTAACCAATACCTCACAGACTCTCAGATTCCTCAAGAGTCTGGCTAATATGGCAGATCTTTAATAAACCTTGTCTTTGGCTGAAAGAAGTCTTGGGTCAAATTCTTTCAGGTAGGACCCACGTGTTATGATCTTGGGGTTCCAGCACCCATAAACCTCTAGACCTCATCATATGGTTCCCTGAGCCAGGAAAAAACTTCTTAATACCAAGCTCTTCACCAGCTGGGCCTGGAAGATTTGTGACTTCCAGACTACAGGCCATTCACCTACAGTTGATAGCAAACAACAGTACAGCCAATGTCACCCTTTGATCCCTGGTTGCAGCCTGTGCTTGGTTCCAGTCAACCTCCTCTTTGGGACCCCCTCAAGGAAGGGACAGCTCTATGCCCCTTGCCAGCAGGAAGCAGTTTCAGAAGCCGAGACTTTCACCCTTTACCCCAAAAGAATTTGGGTCCCATTTGTTTGAGGGGGGAATGATGAGGATGGGAGCTAAATCCCAAAAAGGAAAAACCCTGGACTTTCCCTCATAGCCAAATCTCTGGTGTTTGCCTGAGGCTATAATCCCATCAACTGGCCTTTCTTTGTGGCTACACCCAATCTCCCAATTCTGTTACCCTTAACCTAGCCTAGCCCTCCTTATGGCCCCCGGCCATTTCCTACACTTAATCCTAGGTAGGCTCCATTGTCCAGATCCCAGGAGTCCTGTTCACCCCAGCTTACTGACCACTCCCATTCAGATCTTCCATAGACCCCTCCTCCAGTCACCCCAAACTACTTAGCCACTCTTAGATCCCTCCCACAGTCTTTCTGTATGTAAGATCCATCTTGTCTCCATTAAGATGCTTAGATTCCTAAAATCTATCCACTTCTCTGATTCCTAGAATCCAACCAATACCTCACAGACTCTCAGATTCCTCAAGAGTCTGGCTAATATGGTGGATCTTTAATAAACCTTGCCTTTGGCTGGGGAAAAAAAAAAAAGACTTCTGGGGAGAGAGGATCCCCAGGCCCCAGAGCCAGCCTTTTCCTCTTGTGGATAGCTATCTTACTGTTAGAATGGCTTTCCTGACAGCAGGAGAAACACCAAGGAGAGAGCATTCATCACACAGGGAAAGAAGCTGTATTTGGAGTCCCTCAGGACCTAGGTTCAAATCCTGGCTCTTGTCATTGACCACCTGTGTGTTCTTGGGCAAGTCATTCTCTTGGCCTTAGCTTCCCCAACTATGAAATGAGGGGGGGACTAGATGACTTCAAAGGTCCCCCCGCTCTAAATCCATCATTCCAACCCAAAATTGGACTCTTTGCAACTTCTCTCTTGTTGCTACTTTTGCCCTCTGGGGCCAAACAGAACAAATTTAAATCATTATGGCTTTTGAAATACTGAATAAAGATATCATCCCCTCCCTTCCCTCCTTCCCCTGCCAACCCCTGCTTCCCCCCACCCCCCACAACACACACATCCTGTGTCTTTTCCTCTCCAGGCTAAACATTCTAGCTCCTTCAATATTACTCATACAGCATGGTCTCTAGTCATCCTGGTCACCCTCCCCTGGATACGATCCAATCAATCAACTCCCTTCTGAAGTCGCTATCTTCAGAAGTTAACACGACTAGGTCCCTGCTGGACCATTCAGATAAGGAGCTGGGGCTACAGCATTGTACCTGGAATCAGGAAGTCCTGAGTTCAAATCCCACTTCAGGCACTTCCAACCTCTGTTATCGAGGACAAGCCTCTTCATCTCTGTATACCTCAGCTTTCTCATTGGCAAAAGGAAGCAGTCTCACTCCGAGGACATCAAGCTTTCTTTGAGCTCTAAATCTATGTTACCAGCTCCCACAGACAGAATGGGCCGGCCACTGCCAAGTCTTCAACAAGCTGAAGTTTCTGCATTAATCTATTATAGAGCATTAATTAAAAGAAAAGTTATTGACCTTGAGAACAAGGAACAGAAAAGGGAATCATTCCTTTTTCTTGGGGGTCTCATCCTCCAAGAGCCCAGAAAACACCTACACAACATGTGGTTGGGATGCTTTGTATCCCCAAATGCCAAGGTCAGACTAGCTAATGCTTTGCCCAAAGTAATGACAGTCCCATTTCTTCAGCCTCACCTTGGGGGGATATTTCTTTTATTAAGTGGCCAAGGCCAAGAGCTCAGTACCAGCAGCCACAAAATAAAATCAGAATGTTCTAGCAGCATATTTCCAATTATCTGAAATCCGCTGGAATCTGGTCCTGTTTCAAAGAACTCTCAAAAGCCACAACATCCCTATACCCAGATTCCAGATTCCAAAGGGAAAAAGCCCAGATTTGGTTAAATGCAAAAAAGGGATCATAACTCCCACTTTGGGAGGCTCCGCTGAGCTTCTAGTGAACTCTGGCCCTCCCTCTACTGATTTAATGGGCTAATAAGAGCATTCGGGAAAGGGAGACAGGGGCTACCATGGATTAGCTATTCTTCCAAACTTTGATGTCCTTGGGATTTGTCAAGACCTCACTTCAGCACTTGAAAAAAAAGATTGCTGTGCATTCATTCGTCTGCCCTCCCTGCAGGAGCAAATGATGTGGGAGTGGTCACTTGGAAGTCAAGGTCAGCACCAGGTCAGAAAGTAGCTGATCTCTATTAAGGACAAGCCTGTCTGTTCCAGGTCCCCACTATTACCAGCAGACCCTCAAGAGAATTCCTTTCTCCACCAGACAAAGGTCTTTGTTGTGCTAAGTCAAAGGTGACTGTATAACCCTCTTTTCACAGCAAAATCACAGGGCCAGTTAGAAGATAATGATTTTCATCAGCCTTCGCCATGGGGGTGACAGAGCTCAGAAAGGCCAAGAAGGAGGCTGGGGCGGGGGGAAGGGGGAGCAGGCCATAGGTGGAGGGGACACCCTCGCCAAGGGAGAAGGCCAGCTGAGCACTGTCCAGGGCATGCTGTCACTGGGGGCTCAGGCCTGCCAGCTGCGAACCAACTCAAAAAGAGGCCTTGCCATCTCATTTGGCAGCAGCCAGAGCCGGGGGAGGGCAGCAGGCGGCAGCAGCAAGGGCAGACACATGCCCAGGCTCTGGGGAACAGATGACTCACCCTCCTGCCCGCCAGCTGGACGGCAGGAAGCCCTGGGCTCACAGGGCCAGAACGGCCCGGTGTGATTACTTTGGACGGCTGTGAGCCCCCAACACTTGGGATTTGTAAATGCCTCTGGAGAGCTGGTCCCAACTGATCCTGATGACTGAGGGACCCTTGTGTCATGGAAATCAAAGATGCCAGGGGCTCAGAGGGAGTGTGCTGTGGGGAGCAGATGGGAAGGGGGTGGGGGAAGACGTGCTAAAAAGTCAGATTGTTCTTGGTGCCTCAGACTTGGCCTTTGCGCGCAACCAAAGCCGTTCTAGAGAAACTCCGACTTTTTCCCTGGCCCTGATCTCACCTTGGTCCTGACGTCTCCAGGTTTCAGGATGGTGCTAACTGACTCCAGGGAGAAGTCGGCTGCAAGTCCGTGGGTACAACAACCCCATGTGTACAACCCAACACAGGACCATTTTTCTGAGGTGGTCAGTGCCTTATCACAAACACAGTCACACACATATACACACACACTCACACATACACACACACAAACTCACAGGCCTGTACACATTCACCAACATTCACTCACACACATATACATTCACACACAGTCACAGACTCATACACATTCACACACATTCACCAACATTCACTCACACACTTACACACATTCACACACACTCACAAATACGCATTCCCACAGTCACAGACTCATATACATTCAGATGTGTTCACTTACACACTCATACACATTCACACATACACACTCATTCACACATACACACACTCATTCACACATACACATACTGACACACACAGACCATACATATTTTCTCTCTCTCTCTCTCACTCTCTCTCTCTCTCTCTCTCTCTCACACGCACACCCCTCCCCCAGAATCTATTCTATCCCAAAGTAACATTGACCTGATTTTGCAGAAACACATCAGTTGCTTCCTGACTCCCAGGGGCAAAATAGGAACTTGAACATATTCCAAAGACTACCTTCCCCAGGCCATCGTCTTTTAGTCTGCTGAGCCATGGAATCCTGGGCAAGTTAACTAACAGCTCTGAGCCTCAGTTTCCTCATCTATAAAATGACTATGAAAATATCTGTAGAACTTACTTCATCTGGCTATTAGCAGTTAAGTAGTAGAGGGAATAAAAACACTGGCCTTGGAGTCAGGAGGGACCTGAGTTCAAATCCTGCCTCACTTACCTACAAACCATGTAACCCTGGCCAAGTCACTTCAATTCCCTCAGCCTCAGTTTCCCCATCTATAAAATGAGGATAATGGGGTTATTATGAAGACTAAATGAGATAACATATGTGAAGTGCTTTGTCAATATTAAAGCATATACAAGTGTGAGTTACTATTATATCAAAGAAGCTCTCATCTCTTTCCTTCAGCTAGAGACAAAGGGCTAAAATTGCTCCCATTTTCTGGCCTTGGGTCTTCTATAGCAAAGAATCAGGCTCAGCACCGAGGCTGTGCGGAGGTCAAGAAAATTTCCAATGCAGGGAAGGGCAGGGTCACCTTCCCCATTAAGAGAGTCAACTATGCAGACAAGAGACACCCCCCTCCCTCCCTCAGAGGTTCACCTTGAGGCCTTTTGTCTCCCCAACTAAAATGAAAGCCTCTTGAGGGCAAGAGAGATTTTTACGTCTGTCTCTCTATCCCAGCACTTATATCAGAAGTGAATGCCTGGCTTATATCATAAGTATCTGAGTATCTCCCTACCTCAGAGGTTCAGTTTGTACTGTAGAAAGAGCTCTTGAGTCAGAGGTCATGGGTCTGAATCTAGAAAATGAGCAGGTTGAACTAGAGGATCCCAGAGGGCCCTCCCAACCGTAGCTCTAACAAGCAGTGTTTCTCCTGCAGGGATCCAGGAAGAGCCATGGCTAGGCACCAACCAAGATGTGACCATGGCCTGAGCCCAAGACCAGCCCAGCTGGGAGGGGATGGAACACGGATGCCGACACAGAACCAGTTCAGCTCCATGTGGGCCGAGAGGTGATGTCAGCTCCGCAGATCAATTCCAAAGACTCTATCACCCCTCAAACAACGTTTTATTAGCCCATAAAATGTTCCTTAACTCTGTTGATGATGACTATGCCTGTGGACTTTCCAGGGCATCCTGGAAAAATACAGCCCAGGGGAGCTTTCCAAGACTTCTTTGCCTATAGTCTAAGTTCAGTTAAACCTGGTCTAACTTTTTCCCACAGTCCCTGGGCCTGTGAACCTTTGTTAACATGCATGAAGGGTCCTAGCATTGAATACTCTGCAGAAGTACATTCCCCGGCACTTCTAGATTCCTAATTGGTCTCCCTGCCCCTAGTCGAGTCAGCCTCCAGGGTTCCATCCAGCTCCAGATCTATGATCCTATAATCCTTGAAAGGTTCCCTGCAGTCCAGTCCATCCTCCCCTCAGCTGCCAAAGTGGCTTTCCTAAAGGGCTGATCTCTTTCCCAAAGGGATCAAAGAGAGTGAGGGGCAATACGTACAAAAATATTGAGCACAGCTCTTCTTATGAAGACCAAGAGTTTGAAGGAGGCTCCCATCAGTTGGGGCATGGCTGACCAAATGATGGTAGGTTAATATGATGGAACATTAGTGAGCCTTAAAAAAAAAAAAAAAAGGATGGGAATGAAGCCTAGGAAGACTTATATGAACTGATGCAGAGGCAAGAGAAAACTGATAACTAGAACAACACCATTGTAACAACAAATACCTTCGAAGGGCTTTGGAACACTGGTCAACACAATGACCAATCTTGATTCCAGAGGCCCGACGATGAACCGTGCCACCCATCGCTTGCCAGAGAGGTGATGGTCTCAAGGCGTAGAATGAGGCAAAGAATTTTTTGGACCTGGCCAACTTGGAATTCTTTTCCACCTTTGACTATGCATATTTATTACAACAAATTTGTTTTTTTTCTTTTTTTGTCTTTCAGTTGGTAGGGAAGCAGAAGGGAAAGAAAATAAATTTTTGTTAATTTTTTAAAAAAGAAAAAAGGGAGGGAAAAGTGCTGGTCTGACCACATCACTCTCCTTCTCAATAAAGTCCAATGGCTCCCTACTTCTTCTAGAATAAAATGTAAATTCCTCTATTTGGCTTTTAAAGTTTTTTACAAGCTGGACCCAGCCTACCTTTTTGTTCTCATTAGACATTACTACCCTGTACTCATTCCATGATAGAGCCATACTGGCCTGTCTGCTATTCGTCAGAGAAGATCCTCCATCTGCTACCTCTAGGACTTTGCGCCGCTGTCCTTCACGCCTGGAATGCCCTCCCTCCTCCCGCCCATTCTTGGAATCTCTGGTTAGTTTCAATAATACCTTCTACATGAAGCCTTTCCTAGTTCCCCTCCCCCCTCCCCCCAAGGTGCTAATGGCTTCCTTCTAAGATTACCTTCTACTTACTTTCTATACATCTTGTATAGACCTATATATGTTCTTATTGTCTCCCCAATTAGACTATAAGCCTCTTGAGGGCATGGGCTGTTTTCACTTTTGTCTTTCTATCCTAGCACTTGGTTCAATGCCTGGCACATAATAAATGCTTGTTCACTGTTTGATTAATAAATGTTTATTGGTTAATAGGACTTTGGACCATAAAATAAGGGAGCTGGACCAGATGACCTGTGAGATCCTTTCCAGCTCCAGCTGTATTGTTCTATGGTCTTTCTCTACTTAGCCTCCCCGGGCCTCGGTTTACTCAGCTATAAAATAAGGGAGTTAAACTATATGACTGTTGAAGTCCATTCTAGATGTATATTAGTAGGGTCTATATGTAGTCTCCATGTGCCTCAGTTTCTTGTTGTTGCTTTGTTCTAGCATGCCTGTTTTTCTTGACCCCCATTTGGGGTTTTCTTGGCAGAGACACTGGAGTGGTTTACCATTTTCTTCTCCAGCTCATTTTATAGGTGAGGAAACTGAGGCAAACAGGGTTAAGAGACTTGTCCGGGGTCACACAGCTAGTAAGTATTTGAGGCTGGAATTGAACTCAGGTCCTCTTGACTCCAGGCCTGGCGCTCTATCCACTGTGCCACCTAGCTGCCCTCAGTTTACCCACCTGTAAAATGAAAGAATTCAACTGGATAAGCTCCAAGGTCCCTACCAGTTCTAGGTGTAGGATATTATCTTGTATGACATAGGGGCAAAGAAAAGCTCATTTCAGGAGGTGATGCAGAGATCACAAATGTCAAGAGAGAAGGTATGGGCCCCTTCTCTAGGAGGAACTCTGAAAAGTGCCAAGGTCTTAGTATGGAAATAGTTCCAATATCTTTGTATTTATTTCCCATGTACATTGTGTCAACACCCATGTACTTCCGTAAGAAGACTGTCTGGTGAAATTAAGTGTTTAACAAATAGCTGCTTGTTATATAAATGAATATGCCTTAAAGGCCTGACCTATCCGTGACGTCCTGAACCTCTTTGGTCTCACCCAAGTGCTGAAGCCCAAGGAGCTGGGCTGGCCCTTCCAGTATCCTTCCAGAGGCCCCTGGGGTAAAGTAGGGACAAGACATCATTCATGTAGCCTCTCCCTCCAGACCTCATGGTGTCCATCACCAGCAACCCTGGTAGCCAGGCAGTGTCCTGGCTCTAGCCAATATACTCTGGGATGAAAAAATGGAAAACCAGTAGGCAAGGGAACTATTTTGTCATCCCAGGACCATCTGGTGTGTGTATTCTGAGCTGGGGCCCTGCCGTCTAATCAAGGCAGGGCTTGGTCCCCTGGAGTGAGTTCTGTTCCTACAAAATGTGCTAGGGGCTTATCCAGTACTAAATTTAGATAGCCAGGGAAAGAGCTCCAGTTCTTGAGGGCGTAGACAGAACAAGAGAACTGTTGAGTGTCTCTGTTTGAGGACAGTCTGACCCAAGCTGGGGGCCACCATGCTGCCTGAAATGTTCCTAGTGCCAGAGCCCAGAACTGAGCCATCCCAGGGCCGGGCTTTGGCAGCCTTGGTCCCTCAGTTCATGTGTCTGACTTAATCAGACCCTTGGCTTTATTTTCCACCTTCCACAGGACCAGGGCTACACTAGCCAGGGCACCATGGACAAGACAAGAGGAATAGAAAATAGAACGGATCACATTTCCATAGTGCTGTTATCACATTTGAGCCTCCTCGTGGCCCTGGGAGGTTGGTGCTTTTATGATCGCCGTTTTATCCATAAGGAAACTCACTAAGTTCAGAGTGATTTGTCTGTATTGACAATGCTAAGCACCGAGGATACAAATTCAAGCAAACAAGGCGGTCCTTGACTTCAAGGGCCTAATGGGGGAAACAACATGTAACATGTAACATGTCAAGGGTATGGGAAAGGTAGGAGGGTGGGAGGGGTAATGGGGTTGGAGAGGAGAAGGAGGTGGAGGCCAATGAGTCAAGTCCAGAGATATGTTAGACCTTACATCAAACCTGAGACTTCTCTTCCTTCCCTTCCTTCTTTCCTTCCTTCTTTTTCATCTCCTTCTCCAATCCCTCTCTTTCTCCTCCCTTCCTCTTTCCTCCTCTCCTTTCCTCCCTGCCTGCCTCTCTGGTAGGACCGTCTCTAGTTATCCTAATCTATATCTGGCCATTGGACTCAGATGGCTCTGGAGGAGAAAGTGAGGCTGGAGACTTTGCACAGCCCTGCCTCACTTAAATCCAATTCACTCACATGTCATGGCATCACCTCCCTAATGTCATGGTTCTCTTTAAGGACAAAGGACAAACAACCTCTGTGAGTAGAAAAATTGCTGCCCACTGGGAACCAAATTGGAACTGGACAGTTAGGCAACAAGGCTTTCTTTCTTTCTTTTTCTTTCTTTCTTTCTTTCTTTCTTTCTTTCTTTCTTTCTTTCTTT
>NW_020951643.1:0-9004 GCF_900497805.2 Vombatus ursinus
CTGGGCAACTCACTTAACCCCATTGCCTAGCCAAAAACAAAAAAAAAAGAAAGAAATTTGTCTTTAAAAGTACACAAGATGAAAGCAGAAATTAAATAGAAAGCGGTGGTGGAAGAAGAGGCCTGAAAAACCAAGGACAAAGAAAGGCAAAAAAAAAAAAAAAGACCCCCTCTCCATTGTAAGTGAGTCAATGGTACTGCGTGGCCGAATTGTGGAATAGGCAGGCACAGAAGAGGGGAGATGGGAGGTGGAAGGTAGAAAAGGTAGAGGAAAATGTGTGATGTATCCTAATCAAGTCAATGGTTAACAAGGAAGAGAATAACACCTGTCGTCTCTCAGGAAGAAGACATTCTGCAGGAGAATGGGTGATGTGGTAAAGGGAAAGATGGAAACACGGGGAGAAAAAAGGGGAAATCTCAACTGGATCCCAAGGAAGAATATTCCCATGGGGGTAGAGGGGAAAAGATACATTCTGCAATGGAAAATGAAAGCCTTAGAATGCATCTAATCTGCACAGATTTGGTCTCAGAGAGATTACTACCTCTGAGTGAACAGTGACTACATGAACAGCATTCTACCTTGGGAGAAGGGGGATCAGAGCTCTTGAAGAAAACTGAAACCCAAAAGAGTGGAAGGGCACAAGCCTAGAAATGAGATTTCTATCTTCTGCCAGAAGTGGTATTTCTTAGAGCTAGGCACCACAGAAAAGGGGGGCCAGAGGACAAGGTCTACAAGGTAACGACACAGTAACCATTTAGAAGAGGGAACTGAAGGTGAGTATCTTAAGAAGCTTTAATTCCATGAGGAATACAGAGATTAGGAAGGAATAAATAAATATAAAGACCATGAAATGAAGAATAAAAGTTTAGAATAGACAAGTGGGAGACATTTAAGTTAAAGATAGACTTTTTAGAATAAGTGCAGAAAATGAAAAAGAAAATGTAATTTTAATTAACTACTTGACTAAGAGAAAAAAGAAAAGAGAATTAGATCAAGGGGAAAAAAAGAATTAATAAGTCAAGTATAATGCTAAAACTAGGAGAAAGGGTAACAGATTGGAGGGGGTACTTCAGGATAAAGGGAAGAAAACCTGTGGAAATAGGGTTACCTTAAAGTATGTTGAGCAAAGATAACCAAATAGATTAAGTGTCATCTTTACACAGAATAAAAAACAACAACAAAATCCTCCTTCAGGAAAAATAAAAACAGCATTGGAGAAAGAGGAAAATTTAGAGCTAATTAGCATAACATTTAAATGTGAATGGCTTAAACAACCCCATAAAATGAAAGAGCACGATAGAATTGGAGAAGAAAACAAAACCCCATAATCTGTTGAAGGAAACTGAGGAAGAAACACATCTAAAAAGCAAAGACATGCACAGAATAAAAACGAGGAGCTGGAATAAAATTTACTATGAATTAGGTGACTCAAAAAAATCAGAAGCTGTGATCATGTGATCAGACAAAACATAAAACTTTGGAGTCAGACCTAAAAGATCATCTAACCTGGCCCTCTCACTTCACAAGTGAATAAAGCAAGGCCCTTCAAAGGGAAGTGAACTGGGCAAGGTCACACAACTTGTCAGGGGTAGTGCTGTTGCCTCAGTATGTCACCCAGCTACTAAAATAAGATCTGGTCCAAGGACTAAAGATTCGAGAATAAAGAAAATCAAAGTTGCCATGCTAGGAAAAAAAAACAAAACAACAACAACAACAAAAAACAACATCCTCCATTTCTCCTTATCGTTGGTTTCTTTTTGCAGCTGATTTCCAAAGAAATCTACATTTGTGTGACGGGCACAAGGTTGGGAGAGAGGGCAGGTGCAGAAGGGAATCAGAACTATGGAATACTTGCTTCATGGAGCTGGTCCTATCCTCTGAGCCTAGCACAGGGCAAACAATAAGAGAAGGTAAACCTAACAGACTGTTTGTGCCATAGCAATTATTAAAAGCTAAAAAAATGCTGCTTCCCAGGGAATAGTGAATATCACGCTAGACCTGAAGTGAGGAAGGCCTGGCTCTGAGACTTTTTTCCTAGCTGCCTGATCCTGATCAGATCACTTAACTCCTCTGAGTCTCAGCTTCTTCATTTGTAAAATGGGGATAATAATGCATCCACTGCACAGAGCTGTTGCAAGGATCAGATCAAGATAGTACATGAATAGTGCTTTACACATCTTAAAGCACCATAGAAATGTCAATTATTATTATTTTTATTATGTCTGAAAGCAAGTTGAATCTCTCTCCACTTCGTGCTCTTGCTATAAACAGTCCATAATCTTCTTATCTGGATATACACATCCATGTCTACATATCTAGATCTCAGTCGGACCCAGAGAGGTGAAAAGATCTGAACAAAGTCGCATAAGTCTTAAGTAGCAGAGCTGGGATTCAAGCTCAAGTCTTCTGACTTCAAATCCAGTCTCCTTCCCATTGCACCATGCACGTTCAAGACGTCTTTATGATAAGCTCAGACTCTTTGTCTGTGAAAATGACTGGTATGAACATCCAGAAGTTGTAGAAGGAGTTCTTCAGTCAGTTAACAAGCATTTATTAAGCACTTACTATGCCAAGCACTGACCTAAGTGATGGGGATGTAAATACAAACAAAAATGAAGACAGTCCCTACCCTCAAGAAGCTTCTATTCTAAAAAGAAGCTGAAAAGGAGTGGGGAGAGTTTGGGGAGGGGAAATGGAGGTTCCTGGAGGAATTCACCAGTGGGAAGAAAAATCCAGAGTTGGAAGAACGTTCCAGGATGTGAAGGCCACAGGTCCTGAGGGATGATCCAGGGTGGGAAGGTGGCCGAGGCATGGTGGTGAAGTCCAGAGTTAGAAGCAGATGCAGAAGGGTAATCAAGGATAATCAGCAATATACTGGTTGGACTGCATGGCCTCTGGCAGAAGGATTTGATAATCTGTATATATTTCTATATGTACCTGTTCTTTCCACAAATAAGGTCTCTGAGGGCAAGAATTGTCTCCTTTGTACTTGTACCCCTAATATCAAGCACAGCGCATGGAATACAGTAGATGTTTAATAAATGCTTGCTGGTTGAATGACTGGAGAGCTACCAGAAAGGGATAACTCAGATGGTGAGGATGCTTGAGTCAATGCCACATGAGACCATAGGACAGTGGGAAGGTAGACTTGGGAGTCGGAAGATTGGAGTTCAAATCCCAGCTTTGTTACTTATTTAGGTTGTGACCTTGGGAAAGCCCTTGGACTCTGGGAACCTCGTAACTCACTTGAAAAATGGGACTGATAACCTGCAGGTGCTTACCCCAAAGAGCTGTCGGGAGGATTGAAGGGGGCAAGGCACAGGGAGCCCTCTAGAAATGTTAGGATTCCATTCAACTCCATAAGCATTAAACATCTGCGCCAGGCCCCATTCAGAAAACACAGTCAAAACTGAAATGGTCCCAGGCCCCAAGAAGCCTATATTGCCACCCACTGTCCCCTGGTAGTAGGGGAAGAAAAGGACTGGAATGTCCAACCATTTCTACCCAATCCCCTCCCCAAATGTTATTCCATCCCTCCCATTCACTAAAGCCTCAGGGGTTATTCTCTGGATCAACATTCAGTGGCACTGACATGCCTCGTTCCAGAAAGAACATTTTGTCCCAGAAGTTGCCACTATCAGCATGCTCCCGTGCAGTCCTACCAAGGAACACTGGACCCAACTGGGCAGCAAATCCCACTGGCAGAGCCTGCCTCACTCTCCCTGTCTGGAGGCTGAGCCCTCCTGTGCTTCTGTAACATAAGCCCTCCCCACCCAAAGGGCAGAAGTCAAGGACAGTTGGATTACAGAGGCAAAATAGCCCCTATCGCCGTGTTATTTTGGCCTCCCCGTCTTCCTCTTGATTGTTTTCTTCAACATAATCTATGGCATCCAGCGATAAGCCTGCTGGCACACAATTTATAGACGAACAATTGTCTTGTCTTTTTTTCAGGGCATTTATCTTTTCCAGCAGTCAAAGAAAACCTATATATAGCACCTCTCTGGCGTCTATATCCTCTGGCTCTGTCTTTTTCCCTATCTCTCTCCATCTCTCTGTCTCTGTCTTTCTCTGCCTCTCTCTTTCTCCTTCTATCTTCCTCTCCCTCCCTCTGTCTCTCTTTCTGTCTTTCTCCCTCTCTGTGTGTCACTTTCTCTCTTTTTCTCTGTCTCTCTCTCTGTATCTCACTGTCTCAGTTTCTCTTCGTATGTCTCTCTGTCAGTCTCTGTGTATCTTGTTTGACTCTTTGTCTTTCAGTGTCTGTCTCCCATCCCTCTTGCCCCCGCTTCTGTCTTTCAGTCTCTGTCTCCCATCCCTCTTGCCCCCTCTCCTCCCTCCCTCCCTCTCTCCCCCTCCCTCCCTTCCCTCCCTTTTCTCTCTCCCTCCCTCACTTCATCTCTCTGTCACTGTCTGCTTCTCTTCCTCCCCCTCCCTCTCACCTGTGTCCAGACAGAAGCAAGGTTGCAAAGTTTTAGAAAAAAAAACCCAACAGTAACAACAACCAGCAGACTTTTGCTTGAGGCTCAAACCTAATTAAACATTGGTATCAAGTAGGAGAAAGTTGGTGGTGCATGGCCGATGGTGGAGAGTAAAGAGAAGGCCCAGGGAGATAAAGTCCTGGGGGGCTGTCCTTCCTCCATGGTCACTGGAGTCAAACAGCAATACTTGTCCAGTGTTTGGTGCTAACAACTCCGCTTTCCATAGGGATCTGTCACAAGACAAAAGAAACGTCACTAAATCACGCTAATAATCATTGTTGACATCTATAATGTGCTTTAAGAGCTACGAAAAGAGGTCGTGTGGTATGAAGGAAAAGGGTCACAAGACCTTGGTTCAAATCCCGCCCCGATGCTTCCTATCCACATGACCTTGGGCAAGGGAATAACCATTCTGGGCCTCAGTTTCCTCACCTGTAATATAAATCTCCCACCAGGAACTGTGCTCATGACCTCTGAGGTCCCTTCCACCTCCAGCTCTGTGATTCTCACAGCAACACTGTGAAGCAAAGCAAATGTTGTTGATATGCCATAGAAGACTGGCAGACACCTGGCCTCAAAGCTAAGAAGACCTGGGTTCAGATCCCACCTCTGACACACACTGGCAGTGTAACCCTGGACAAGTCACTGAACCCTTCAGTGTCCCCCACCCCAGTCACTTCTCTAAGACTAAGTTATAGAACAGGTCCTGACCTTCATTGGTAAAGCGAGTCTTCTCATCCAGAGAAACTCTGAGGGTCTTCCCTGCCAGACTGATTCTTTTATGAGTGCAAACTAGGCCACATTTTGCTTCAATTCTTACCTAGCCTTTAATCACTGAATGGGTGTTGCCTCAAACAAACTGAGACCCGGGAAGGACCGCAGCTTAAAAATGTTAAGGTCTCCCACTACATCTGGGACCATCACCAGTCATTGTGATCTGTGTCCTGCCACTGGACTCCAATGACTGTGGAGGAGGGAGTGAGGCTGATGACTTTGCACAGCTCTGCCTCACTGAAATCCAATTCACTTGCAAGTCAAGACATCACCCTCCTGATGACATTGGTGCTCTTCAAGAACAAAGGATGAACATCAACAGTCTCATTATTTAGGAGTTTCTTATGCCAGTGAAATCACAGGCTTCATCCTTATTTTAAAGGTGAGGCAACTGAGGAGCAGAGAGGTTAAATAATGAGCTCAGGGTCATATAGCTGATATGTGTCAGAGGCAAGGTTTGAACCCAGCGCTCTCCTGACTTCAGGCTCTGCACACTTTCCACTTAATTGAGAAGCATTTATCAAGTACCTACTATGTGCCAGGGACCACCACACACTATGCTACTTCCCTTTGTTAATAAATAATAGGGCTGATAAAGTCCTAGACCACTTTCAGTCCAATCCTCCTCTTTTTACAGATGAGGAGACAAAGGTGGAGATGTGAAATAATTTCACGCTGCTATTAAGAGGCACAACTGAGATTTGAACCCAGGTCTTCCAGTTTCAAGCCCACTCTTCCCATCATGCTGCAGTAAAAGAGCACAGCCCTTTACACTTCTTCAAAGCACTTTCTACTGGAGTAATATGTCCTTGTGATGAGAATCAAAGGAAATAATGGACACAAAGCTTTCCACAAAACCCCAACTGTGATATTAATGTGATCTTTTATTTTATTATTTAATTATTTTATTTTATTATTTCACCTTGTTCAAGCTGCTAAGTAAAGAGAACTTAATGCACAGTCCACATTATTAAGAGATAAAAGAAGGATTACAACCCACATCCATTCCCTGAGCAAACTAACTATCCCATATATTGAGAGGAAGGAAATCTCTGCTGGCTAGTCAGACTGTATTCTGAGCTCTTGGTAAGAAAAGATCTTTATGAATACAAGGCACAGTAAAACCACAATTCGCCAAAAGGCAGCTAACCAGAATTCTCGATTTAATCATATAGTTTTCCCCCCTGACCTTCATTTTTGGAGAAAGACATAAATAGCAAGAAAATAAGCTGGGAACAGGGTTTAGTCCAAAGAGCAGCCTCCAGGGATGTCCCAGGGTCAGGACCATTCAACCCCATCTCCTACTCCAGCTACATCCCAGGAGACTACGATTGTAATTGACTTTCCTAATGGTGACCGGGGGTCTCAAGCATTCAATAAAGATTTCATTCTGTTTCTTGTGTACAGCTAAGGCAAGAAATTGGCCTAGCACATTTCAGAAAGGCCAGCAAAAAAAATGTCAAAACTAAAAGATTTCAACTGAGCATTAACCAGGAAAACCAATGAACCATACCACTGGTCCCCAAGCATTTCCACTCATTGAGGGGTTGGGTGTTTTGTTTTGTTTTTAACCTGAATTATCTGGCTAATTCCTGGTGTCATCGATTTATACCTGGAGGAAACCTTGAGATTCTCAAGTCCAACCTCCTCATTTTGTCTTCAGCCCCTGGCACCAGAGCTGGCACCATAAAACCTAGCACGGAGAATACAAACAACCTCCAGAGAAGGGACCAGAAAACCTCTGAGATTCCTTCTAGTCCTAAACCTACTATGTTAGGATCTTATGATCCTTCTGGCTCTAAAATTATGAATTAATTATTCTTGCTAACTAGGTTCTAAACTGAGTAGGAAGGCGTACATATTCTGCCATCTACATCTAAATGTCAGTGCTCTGGGACAAAGCCCTGACAGCCTCATCCTAATGGCAGCTATGATCATCACAAGGGCAAAAGGAATCCCTGTGGATATGGAACTAGAGGACTTGGGTTCAAATTCTGTTTCTACTACTAACTGCCTGTATGGACCCTCGGGCAAGTCAAACTGGGTCTGAGTTTCTTCATCTAAAAATCGAGGAGATTGTACTAGATGATCTCCAAGATCCCTTCGAGCTCTAAATCTATGATCCCGGGATCCTTTTAGGTTTCTAACTGAGGCACGACAACGAAATCTTTCTGGTGATTGGAATATCCACACGAAGCAAGTGAAATAGAACGATGCGCATCTCCTCAGTAGCTGAGTCCCACTGGACTGGAGGGTCGGTTTCTCCGACGTCTGCTAGCAGTAAATCTACGCTGCTGTGATGTTTTTCTTCTCTCCACCGACCTCCCATCTACTTGTCCTGGCATTGTGACCCAGACAAAAACATACCAGGAAATCAGGAGGGTAACTCTAACCAGCCTCAGACAGCGGCAACTTGACTGGGAGCTCAGATCAATCAGGACGACCATCTGTGTGCACCGCACGCATACGGACTGTTTTACAGTTGCCGGCCTCGCAACCTATGTCCAAGGGAGTCATTCCGGTGTGTTTTTGCAGATGAGACACAATTTATTAACAGGAGACTCAGCAGGGTGCGGACCTATAAATTGTGCGCCGAAATTTACCAACTGAGATAGAGAGAGGGAGAGGAACAGAACTGTTGTCATTCTTTGGGGCTGACAAATGAACCGTACTGGGCTGCGACAGCTTCAGTGGAGTGAGGTGAAATAAATCATCCGGTTTGAATTGGGGTAAGAAAGCAAACAGTTTTATTGGTCTACAGATCTTGAGAAATGTTGATTAACTCAGATGTGGAAACCCATACAGTTGTTTTACAAGCTCAGACCCCCGGGCCTCCTACCCTTACTATAATCTCCCAGAAAAGGGGGGAAATGAATTGTGTTTTATTTTTTATGAAGAGTAACAATAACCATCCCCCCCCCCAAAATAAACCTACATATTTTTATGAGCCTGGGAAAAGTAAGTCTGACCATGCAAGGAGGCTGATGTGCTCTCTGCAATAAACATGGTGTGCCCTTCAGAGAGGTAGAGGGCAAGGATGGGGGCTGGGGCGGTGGCTTTCCAGGGGTGTTGACAGCTTCTCCATGGCAAGAATGCCCTAAGTACACTAAGAGCTCATTACTTTGGACACCACTGATTCTAAAGTTAGAGTGATTGGGCCTGGAGCGAGGCCGAAGTTAACTTCGGAATGATCTGTGTAGAAAGGATTTACTCAGAACATCATTCTCATCATCATTGAGCTTTAAGGTTTGTAGAGCATTTTAGTGACTTAAAATGCTATGACTTTTGGGAAACCTTGTATATTACCCTCTTTTGATCCTCACAAAAACCCGTCAAGGTAGAGCTCTTATTATCACCATTTTACAGATGAGGAAACTGAGGCAGACAGATACGGTTAAGTGGTTGGCCCAGGGTCACACACCTAGTGTTTGAGACAGGATTTGAACTTGGGGCTTCTTAACTCCAAGTATGGTGTAAGTACAATTATGCCAGCAAGAATTCCAGGGAGTAATGCTTGAGCTAGTAACGGGAGACGAAAGCAGAGATGGCAGATGTGACAAAGAAAATTCATGTAACATGGCACCTAAACTGTTCTTGGGAGGAAGGAGGTCTTCAGGGATTCTAAGAGGCAGAGGTAAGGAGGTGCTTTGCTTCATTTTAAATACTAAACTATTTTTTCTCCTCTCCCTTCCTTCCTTCCTCTCTCTTCTTCCTTTCTCTCTTTCTTTTGTAGTCTCTTTCTCTCATTCTTTCTC
>NW_020951644.1:0-9004 GCF_900497805.2 Vombatus ursinus
CTGGGCAACTCACTTAACCCCATTGCCTAGCCAAAAACAAAAAAAAAGAAAGAAATTTGTCTTTAAAAGTACACAAGATGAAAGCAGAAATTAAATAGAAAGCGGTGGTGGAAGAAGAGGCCTGAAAAACCAAGGACAAAGAAAGGCAAAAAAAAAAAAAAAAGACCCCCTCTCCATTGTAAGTGAGTCAATGGTACTGCGTGGCCGAATTGTGGAATAGGCAGGCACAGAAGAGGGGAGATGGGAGGTGGAAGGTAGAAAAGGTAGAGGAAAATGTGTGATGTATCCTAATCAAGTCAATGGTTAACAAGGAAGAGAATAACACCTGTCGTCTCTCAGGAAGAAGACATTCTGCAGGAGAATGGGTGATGTGGTAAAGGGAAAGATGGAAACACGGGGAGAAAAAAGGGGAAATCTCAACTGGATCCCAAGGAAGAATATTCCCATGGGGGTAGAGGGGAAAAGATACATTCTGCAATGGAAAATGAAAGCCTTAGAATGCATCTAATCTGCACAGATTTGGTCTCAGAGAGATTACTACCTCTGAGTGAACAGTGACTACATGAACAGCATTCTACCTTGGGAGAAGGGGGATCAGAGCTCTTGAAGAAAACTGAAACCCAAAAGAGTGGAAGGGCACAAGCCTAGAAATGAGATTTCTATCTTCTGCCAGAAGTGGTATTTCTTAGAGCTAGGCACCACAGAAAAGGGGGGCCAGAGGACAAGGTCTACAAGGTAACGACACAGTAACCATTTAGAAGAGGGAACTGAAGGTGAGTATCTTAAGAAGCTTTAATTCCATGAGGAATACAGAGATTAGGAAGGAATAAATAAATATAAAGACCATGAAATGAAGAATAAAAGTTTAGAATAGACAAGTGGGAGACATTTAAGTTAAAGATAGACTTTTTAGAATAAGTGCAGAAAATGAAAAAGAAAATGTAATTTTAATTAACTACTTGACTAAGAGAAAAAAGAAAAGAGAATTAGATCAAGGGGAAAAAAAGAATTAATAAGTCAAGTATAATGCTAAAACTAGGAGAAAGGGTAACAGATTGGAGGGGGTACTTCAGGATAAAGGGAAGAAAACCTGTGGAAATAGGGTTACCTTAAAGTATGTTGAGCAAAGATAACCAAATAGATTAAGTGTCATCTTTACACAGAATAAAAAACAACAACAAAATCCTCCTTCAGGAAAAATAAAAACAGCATTGGAGAAAGAGGAAAATTTAGAGCTAATTAGCATAACATTTAAATGTGAATGGCTTAAACAACCCCATAAAATGAAAGAGCACGATAGAATTGGAGAAGAAAACAAAACCCCATAATCTGTTGAAGGAAACTGAGGAAGAAACACATCTAAAAAGCAAAGACATGCACAGAATAAAAACGAGGAGCTGGAATAAAATTTACTATGAATTAGGTGACTCAAAAAAATCAGAAGCTGTGATCATGTGATCAGACAAAACATAAAACTTTGGAGTCAGACCTAAAAGATCATCTAACCTGGCCCTCTCACTTCACAAGTGAATAAAGCAAGGCCCTTCAAAGGGAAGTGAACTGGGCAAGGTCACACAACTTGTCAGGGGTAGTGCTGTTGCCTCAGTATGTCACCCAGCTACTAAAATAAGATCTGGTCCAAGGACTAAAGATTCGAGAATAAAGAAAATCAAAGTTGCCATGCTAGGAAAAAAAAACAAAACAACAACAACAACAAAAAACAACATCCTCCATTTCTCCTTATCGTTGGTTTCTTTTTGCAGCTGATTTCCAAAGAAATCTACATTTGTGTGACGGGCACAAGGTTGGGAGAGAGGGCAGGTGCAGAAGGGAATCAGAACTATGGAATACTTGCTTCATGGAGCTGGTCCTATCCTCTGAGCCTAGCACAGGGCAAACAATAAGAGAAGGTAAACCTAACAGACTGTTTGTGCCATAGCAATTATTAAAAGCTAAAAAAATGCTGCTTCCCAGGGAATAGTGAATATCACGCTAGACCTGAAGTGAGGAAGGCCTGGCTCTGAGACTTTTTTCCTAGCTGCCTGATCCTGATCAGATCACTTAACTCCTCTGAGTCTCAGCTTCTTCATTTGTAAAATGGGGATAATAATGCATCCACTGCACAGAGCTGTTGCAAGGATCAGATCAAGATAGTACATGAATAGTGCTTTACACATCTTAAAGCACCATAGAAATGTCAATTATTATTATTTTTATTATGTCTGAAAGCAAGTTGAATCTCTCTCCACTTCGTGCTCTTGCTATAAACAGTCCATAATCTTCTTATCTGGATATACACATCCATGTCTACATATCTAGATCTCAGTCGGACCCAGAGAGGTGAAAAGATCTGAACAAAGTCGCATAAGTCATAAGTAGCAGAGCTGGGATTCAAGCTCAAGTCTTCTGACTTCAAATCCAGTCTCCTTCCCATTGCACCATGCACGTTCAAGACGTCTTTATGATAAGCTCAGACTCTTTGTCTGTGAAAATGACTGGTATGAACATCCAGAAGTTGTAGAAGGAGTTCTTCAGTCAGTTAACAAGCATTTATTAAGCACTTACTATGCCAAGCACTGACCTAAGTGATGGGGATGTAAATACAAACAAAAATGAAGACAGTCCCTACCCTCAAGAAGCTTCTATTCTAAAAAGAAGCTGAAAAGGAGTGGGGAGAGTTTGGGGAGGGGAAATGGAGGTTCCTGGAGGAATTCACCAGTGGGAAGAAAAATCCAGAGTTGGAAGAACGTTCCAGGATGTGAAGGCCACAGGTCCTGAGGGATGATCCAGGGTGGGAAGGTGGCCGAGGCATGGTGGTGAAGTCCAGAGTTAGAAGCAGATGCAGAAGGGTAATCAAGGATAATCAGCAATATACTGGTTGGACTGCATGGCCTCTGGCAGAAGGATTTGATAATCTGTATATATTTCTATATGTACCTGTTCTTTCCACAAATAAGGTCTCTGAGGGCAAGAATTGTCTCCTTTGTACTTGTACCCCTAATATCAAGCACAGCGCATGGAATACAGTAGATGTTTAATAAATGCTTGCTGGTTGAATGACTGGAGAGCTACCAGAAAGGGATAACTCAGATGGTGAGGATGCTTGAGTCAATGCCACATGAGACCATAGGACAGTGGGAAGGTAGACTTGGGAGTCGGAAGATTGGAGTTCAAATCCCAGCTTTGTTACTTATTTAGGTTGTGACCTTGGGAAAGCCCTTGGACTCTGGGAACCTCGTAACTCACTTGAAAAATGGGACTGATAACCTGCAGGTGCTTACCCCAAAGAGCTGTCGGGAGGATTGAAGGGGGCAAGGCACAGGGAGCCCTCTAGAAATGTTAGGATTCCATTCAACTCCATAAGCATTAAACATCTGCGCCAGGCCCCATTCAGAAAACACAGTCAAAACTGAAATGGTCCCAGGCCCCAAGAAGCCTATATTGCCACCCACTGTCCCCTGGTAGTAGGGGAAGAAAAGGACTGGAATGTCCAACCATTTCTACCCAATCCCCTCCCCAAATGTTATTCCATCCCTCCCATTCACTAAAGCCTCAGGGGTTATTCTCTGGATCAACATTCAGTGGCACTGACATGCCTCGTTCCAGAAAGAACATTTTGTCCCAGAAGTTGCCACTATCAGCATGCTCCCGTGCAGTCCTACCAAGGAACACTGGACCCAACTGGGCAGCAAATCCCACTGGCAGAGCCTGCCTCACTCTCCCTGTCTGGAGGCTGAGCCCTCCTGTGCTTCTGTAACATAAGCCCTCCCCACCCAAAGGGCAGAAGTCAAGGACAGTTGGATTACAGAGGCAAAATAGCCCCTATCGCCGTGTTATTTTGGCCTCCCCGTCTTCCTCTTGATTGTTTTCTTCAACATAATCTATGGCATCCAGCGATAAGCCTGCTGGCACACAATTTATAGACGAACAATTGTCTTGTCTTTTTTTCAGGGCATTTATCTTTTCCAGCAGTCAAAGAAAACCTATATATAGCACCTCTCTGGCGTCTATATCCTCTGGCTCTGTCTTTTTCCCTATCTCTCTCCATCTCTCTGTCTCTGTCTTTCTCTGCCTCTCTCTTTCTCCTTCTATCTTCCTCTCCCTCCCTCTGTCTCTCTTTCTGTCTTTCTCCCTCTCTGTGTGTCACTTTCTCTCTTTTTCTCTGTCTCTCTCTCTGTATCTCACTGTCTCAGTTTCTCTTCGTATGTCTCTCTGTCAGTCTCTGTGTATCTTGTTTGACTCTTTGTCTTTCAGTGTCTGTCTCCCATCCCTCTTGCCCCCGCTTCTGTCTTTCAGTCTCTGTCTCCCATCCCTCTTGCCCCCTCTCCTCCCTCCCTCCCTCTCTCCCCCTCCCTCCCTTCCCTCCCTTTTCTCTCTCCCTCCCTCACTTCATCTCTCTGTCACTGTCTGCTTCTCTTCCTCCCCCTCCCTCTCACCTGTGTCCAGACAGAAGCAAGGTTGCAAAGTTTTAGAAAAAAAAACCCAACAGTAACAACAACCAGCAGACTTTTGCTTGAGGCTCAAACCTAATTAAACATTGGTATCAAGTAGGAGAAAGTTGGTGGTGCATGGCCGATGGTGGAGAGTAAAGAGAAGGCCCAGGGAGATAAAGTCCTGGGGGGCTGTCCTTCCTCCATGGTCACTGGAGTCAAACAGCAATACTTGTCCAGTGTTTGGTGCTAACAACTCCGCTTTCCATAGGGATCTGTCACAAGACAAAAGAAACGTCACTAAATCACGCTAATAATCATTGTTGACATCTATAATGTGCTTTAAGAGCTACGAAAAGAGGTCGTGTGGTATGAAGGAAAAGGGTCACAAGACCTTGGTTCAAATCCCGCCCCGATGCTTCCTATCCACATGACCTTGGGCAAGGGAATAACCATTCTGGGCCTCAGTTTCCTCACCTGTAATATAAATCTCCCACCAGGAACTGTGCTCATGACCTCTGAGGTCCCTTCCACCTCCAGCTCTGTGATTCTCACAGCAACACTGTGAAGCAAAGCAAATGTTGTTGATATGCCATAGAAGACTGGCAGACACCTGGCCTCAAAGCTAAGAAGACCTGGGTTCAGATCCCACCTCTGACACACACTGGCAGTGTAACCCTGGACAAGTCACTGAACCCTTCAGTGTCCCCCACCCCAGTCACTTCTCTAAGACTAAGTTATAGAACAGGTCCTGACCTTCATTGGTAAAGCGAGTCTTCTCATCCAGAGAAACTCTGAGGGTCTTCCCTGCCAGACTGATTCTTTTATGAGTGCAAACTAGGCCACATTTTGCTTCAATTCTTACCTAGCCTTTAATCACTGAATGGGTGTTGCCTCAAACAAACTGAGACCCGGGAAGGACCGCAGCTTAAAAATGTTAAGGTCTCCCACTACATCTGGGACCATCACCAGTCATTGTGATCTGTGTCCTGCCACTGGACTCCAATGACTGTGGAGGAGGGAGTGAGGCTGATGACTTTGCACAGCTCTGCCTCACTGAAATCCAATTCACTTGCAAGTCAAGACATCACCCTCCTGATGACATTGGTGCTCTTCAAGAACAAAGGATGAACATCAACAGTCTCATTATTTAGGAGTTTCTTATGCCAGTGAAATCACAGGCTTCATCCTTATTTTAAAGGTGAGGCAACTGAGGAGCAGAGAGGTTAAATAATGAGCTCAGGGTCATATAGCTGATATGTGTCAGAGGCAAGGTTTGAACCCAGCGCTCTCCTGACTTCAGGCTCTGCACACTTTCCACTTAATTGAGAAGCATTTATCAAGTACCTACTATGTGCCAGGGACCACCACACACTATGCTACTTCCCTTTGTTAATAAATAATAGGGCTGATAAAGTCCTAGACCACTTTCAGTCCAATCCTCCTCTTTTTACAGATGAGGAGACAAAGGTGGAGATGTGAAATAATTTCACGCTGCTATTAAGAGGCACAACTGAGATTTGAACCCAGGTCTTCCAGTTTCAAGCCCACTCTTCCCATCATGCTGCAGTAAAAGAGCACAGCCCTTTACACTTCTTCAAAGCACTTTCTACTGGAGTAATATGTCCTTGTGATGAGAATCAAAGGAAATAATGGACACAAAGCTTTCCACAAAACCCCAACTGTGATATTAATGTGATCTTTTATTTTATTATTTAATTATTTTATTTTATTATTTCACCTTGTTCAAGCTGCTAAGTAAAGAGAACTTAATGCACAGTCCACATTATTAAGAGATAAAAGAAGGATTACAACCCACATCCATTCCCTGAGCAAACTAACTATCCCATATATTGAGAGGAAGGAAATCTCTGCTGGCTAGTCAGACTGTATTCTGAGCTCTTGGTAAGAAAAGATCTTTATGAATACAAGGCACAGTAAAACCACAATTCGCCAAAAGGCAGCTAACCAGAATTCTCGATTTAATCATATAGTTTTCCCCCCTGACCTTCATTTTTGGAGAAAGACATAAATAGCAAGAAAATAAGCTGGGAACAGGGTTTAGTCCAAAGAGCAGCCTCCAGGGATGTCCCAGGGTCAGGACCATTCAACCCCATCTCCTACTCCAGCTACATCCCAGGAGACTACGATTGTAATTGACTTTCCTAATGGTGACCGGGGGTCTCAAGCATTCAATAAAGATTTCATTCTGTTTCTTGTGTACAGCTAAGGCAAGAAATTGGCCTAGCACATTTCAGAAAGGCCAGCAAAAAAAATGTCAAAACTAAAAGATTTCAACTGAGCATTAACCAGGAAAACCAATGAACCATACCACTGGTCCCCAAGCATTTCCACTCATTGAGGGGTTGGGTGTTTTGTTTTGTTTTTAACCTGAATTATCTGGCTAATTCCTGGTGTCATCGATTTATACCTGGAGGAAACCTTGAGATTCTCAAGTCCAACCTCCTCATTTTGTCTTCAGCCCCTGGCACCAGAGCTGGCACCATAAAACCTAGCACGGAGAATACAAACAACCTCCAGAGAAGGGACCAGAAAACCTCTGAGATTCCTTCTAGTCCTAAACCTACTATGTTAGGATCTTATGATCCTTCTGGCTCTAAAATTATGAATTAATTATTCTTGCTAACTAGGTTCTAAACTGAGTAGGAAGGCGTACATATTCTGCCATCTACATCTAAATGTCAGTGCTCTGGGACAAAGCCCTGACAGCCTCATCCTAATGGCAGCTATGATCATCACAAGGGCAAAAGGAATCCCTGTGGATATGGAACTAGAGGACTTGGGTTCAAATTCTGTTTCTACTACTAACTGCCTGTATGGACCCTCGGGCAAGTCAAACTGGGTCTGAGTTTCTTCATCTAAAAATCGAGGAGATTGTACTAGATGATCTCCAAGATCCCTTCGAGCTCTAAATCTATGATCCCGGGATCCTTTTAGGTTTCTAACTGAGGCACGACAACGAAATCTTTCTGGTGATTGGAATATCCACACGAAGCAAGTGAAATAGAACGATGCGCATCTCCTCAGTAGCTGAGTCCCACTGGACTGGAGGGTCGGTTTCTCCGACGTCTGCTAGCAGTAAATCTACGCTGCTGTGATGTTTTTCTTCTCTCCACCGACCTCCCATCTACTTGTCCTGGCATTGTGACCCAGACAAAAACATACCAGGAAATCAGGAGGGTAACTCTAACCAGCCTCAGACAGCGGCAACTTGACTGGGAGCTCAGATCAATCAGGACGACCATCTGTGTGCACCGCACGCATACGGACTGTTTTACAGTTGCCGGCCTCGCAACCTATGTCCAAGGGAGTCATTCCGGTGTGTTTTTGCAGATGAGACACAATTTATTAACAGGAGACTCAGCAGGGTGCGGACCTATAAATTGTGCGCCGAAATTTACCAACTGAGATAGAGAGAGGGAGAGGAACAGAACTGTTGTCATTCTTTGGGGCTGACAAATGAACCGTACTGGGCTGCGACAGCTTCAGTGGAGTGAGGTGAAATAAATCATCCGGTTTGAATTGGGGTAAGAAAGCAAACAGTTTTATTGGTCTACAGATCTTGAGAAATGTTGATTAACTCAGATGTGGAAACCCATACAGTTGTTTTACAAGCTCAGACCCCCGGGCCTCCTACCCTTACTATAATCTCCCAGAAAAGGGGGGAAATGAATTGTGTTTTATTTTTTATGAAGAGTAACAATAACCATCCCCCCCCCCAAAATAAACCTACATATTTTTATGAGCCTGGGAAAAGTAAGTCTGACCATGCAAGGAGGCTGATGTGCTCTCTGCAATAAACATGGTGTGCCCTTCAGAGAGGTAGAGGGCAAGGATGGGGGCTGGGGCGGTGGCTTTCCAGGGGTGTTGACAGCTTCTCCATGGCAAGAATGCCCTAAGTACACTAAGAGCTCATTACTTTGGACACCACTGATTCTAAAGTTAGAGTGATTGGGCCTGGAGCGAGGCCGAAGTTAACTTCGGAATGATCTGTGTAGAAAGGATTTACTCAGAACATCATTCTCATCATCATTGAGCTTTAAGGTTTGTAGAGCATTTTAGTGACTTAAAATGCTATGACTTTTGGGAAACCTTGTATATTACCCTCTTTTGATCCTCACAAAAACCCGTCAAGGTAGAGCTCTTATTATCACCATTTTACAGATGAGGAAACTGAGGCAGACAGATACGGTTAAGTGGTTGGCCCAGGGTCACACACCTAGTGTTTGAGACAGGATTTGAACTTGGGGCTTCTTAACTCCAAGTATGGTGTAAGTACAATTATGCCAGCAAGAATTCCAGGGAGTAATGCTTGAGCTAGTAACGGGAGACGAAAGCAGAGATGGCAGATGTGACAAAGAAAATTCATGTAACATGGCACCTAAACTGTTCTTGGGAGGAAGGAGGTCTTCAGGGATTCTAAGAGGCAGAGGTAAGGAGGTGCTTTGCTTCATTTTAAATACTAAACTATTTTTTCTCCTCTCCCTTCCTTCCTTCCTCTCTCTTCTTCCTTTCTCTCTTTCTTTTGTAGTCTCTTTCTCTCATTCTTTCTC
>NW_020951645.1:0-8916 GCF_900497805.2 Vombatus ursinus
CTACTACTACCACTACCACCACTATTGCTGCTGCTACTACTACTACTGCTGCTGCTGCTGCTGCTGCTACTACATAGATTAGTACCTTGTACACAGAAGCCCCTCCCATAAATATATCTTTAATAATTATAATAACTGTAATTTATGCTTCACTTTAAAAGGTTATAAAATACAGCCCCCACAAACCTTCACTTGACCTTCACACAAACTCTGTGAGATGGGGATCTCCAAGTTGGGGCTGTAACGATTAGAGTTAGATAGATACCTCCAATTCGAGTCAGCTGATGTCACAGTGGATAGAGCACCCAGCCTGGAGCCAGAAAGACCTGAGTTCGACATTGGTCTCACACACTTACTAGGTGTGTAATCCCGGGCAAGTCACTTAACCTCTCTTTGCCTCAGTTTCCTCAACTGTAAAATGGGGATCGTAATAGCACCTTCTTCCCAGGATTGTTGTGAGGATCAAATGAGATAATATTTATAAAGCGGTTAGCCTAGCACATAGTAGGTGCTTAATAAAAATGCTTCTTCTCCTCTATTTTAGAGATGAGGAAACTGAACCTCAGAGAGGTTACAGAGGTTTACCTAGCTAATGAAGGGTCAGGCCTATGATTTGTTAATTGGTTCAACATTTCTTCCCACTCTTTAAAACAAAAAGTCAGAGGGGAGATGAGGGTGACAGGTAGGCAGTGGAGGACTAATAAAAATAATGATGATGATAGCTAACATTTATATAGCACCTACTATGTGCCAGGCACCGTGCTAAACACTTTACAACGATTAACTCAGCCCCAGGACTTAGGTGCTATTATTGTCCCCATTTTACAGATGAGGAAACTGAGGCAAACAGAGGTTAAGTGATTTGCTCAGGGTCATACTACAATGACTCTCTTGGCTGGAGTTTCCATCACGAGAAGAAATGAAAAGCAGTTGATGAGAAGAACCCACCCAGAAGTGACCACAGCAGGCGCATCACCTCTAGACAAACGGCCTCTGAATGCCCCCCTCCTCCTTCCAATGGGCCTGCAAGGCCCCGGAGGCGTTTGCTGTTCCTTCTTCTGTATTCCAGTAGAAACATGTTGAAGAGCCCAGCCTTGGGGCGACTTCATGCTCTCTATGAAAAGGGTTCAGCCAGAGGAGGTGGAGGTGGGCGGAGAGCCGAGCACTCCGCTGCTCAACAGGGATTGTTGGTGTTTCCAGCAGCTTGCCAAGGCTATGTGTGGCAAAGAGTCAAGGGTGGAGGTTGCTGGAACAAGAGGAGTGCAGAGCCATTAGCCAACACTCCCGCCTGGTTATTAGGGGGCTGGCCTCCGGGACCTTCCTGTGATGGTGCGGGCTGCCCAGAGTTGCATGGCTGACCTGTAAAGGCTTATTCCAGGTGTCGGCTCCTTTTCCCATCATGTCTCTCTCGTCTAGGGTAATCCAGGTCTGCTAGCCGCTCTGCCGCATCCCAGGAGGGCTGTTGCCTCCAAAGCAGATCTTTTCAGAGGCTGGGCCTGGGAGGACATATTGATTAATCCATAATATGGGCTGAGGAAAAGGGGTAATGGAGGGAGGGAGGGAGGGAGGTCAGAACTGAAGGGAAACAGAGGCGCAAGGTAGGATGGGGGAGAAGGGCCAATCGGTTCCATACAGCATTGGAACATCCATTTATAAAGCTTCCCGGTAAACTAAATAAAGGAACAAATTGTTATTTGCAAACAAAGATCTCCAGTGGAGTGTGAGACTGGTGCTATTCATTCTCATAGTGTTTGATAATACAGCAGGGATCTGTAAAGGAAGAGGGAGGGAGGGCAACTGGGAATAACACAAACCCATTGCACTGCACGCCATTTTTAGAAAACCAGTACGTGAAAATCTGAATATAAGCATATTGGGATGGGGAGTCTTTACAGATCCTCCCTCTCTCCCATGTGTAAAAGATCCCTCCAGTCAAATTTATGACCAGCAGAAGAGGGGCTGGTCCCATCGCAAGACTGAGTGTGCTGTCAGTGTCCCTACCATGTCGGGAGACCATGAAGGAGGCTCCTTAGCCCAGTGGAGGTGATTTAAAGAAGGAGGTGGGTGGGAGTTGGACAAGAGAGGCAGGCCTGGGTGGGTTGGGATGAGCATCATTAGAAAGCCATAGGGACATAGATGTAGCACTGTTGTTGTTGTTGAGCTTTCATTTTTGTTTTTTTTTTTTTTTTTTAGGCAATTGAGGTTAAGTGACTTGCCCAGGGTCACACAGCTAGTAAGTGTCAAGTGTTTGGTCTGAGGCTGAATTTGAACTCAGCCTGACTTCAGGGCTGGTGCTCTATCCACTGCACCACCTACCTGCTCCTTGAGCCTTCATTTTTGAAGAGGACCGATGACAGCATGGGAGGATGTCTTGACTTACTCACGAATTGAATTTAAGTGAGGCAGACTTTAGACGTCTAGGCTCACTCCTTTATCTATTGATGAAAAAACCGAGCCCCAAAGAGATTCAGTGATTCATTCAGGTTGTAAATGGTAGGGTTGGGACTCGAACCCAGATCCCAGGATTCCAAGTGTAGTGCCCTAAGTTCAGTATAATTTCCCCTGAGCCATGCTGCTTCCCACCATCGGTGACATGACAAATCCATTCTAGTATTGGGGGCAGGGCAGAGAGAGTAAAGAGTAACCGTAGTGGTAGCTAACATTTCTACATGTTTTAAGTCTTCCAAAGCACTTGATGTACTGATTTTCATTTGATCCCCATAATCACCTTATCAGGTAGGCACTACCTCCATTTCATATGGATGAAGAAACTGAAGGTCAGAGTGGTTAAGCTGCCAGCCTGAAGTCCCATAGCTAATGCATTGTAGAGCTGGGATTCAGACCCAGGTCTTCTGACTCCAGTCAATGCTCCCTTCTTTCACTACAATGAATTTTGGTGTTGGACAGGACCTCGAGGTCAGCTGCTCTGGTTCCTTTTTATTTTTTTTAATTAACTAATTATTTAAAATTTCACTTTTATTTTCAGTTCCATATTTTCCCCTTCCTCCATCCATTGAGAAGGCAAGAAAACCAAAACTCATTCCAAATATGTATAGTCACGCAAAATAAGTTCTCACATTTTCCACATCCGAAAAGAAAGAAAAGATAATATGCTGCCATCTGCATCTGAGTGCCTCGTTTTTCTGCCTAGAAGGGGATAACATATTTATCGTGGGGCTTCTTTTTTTTCAGGATGAGAAATCGGAGGCCCAGAGAGTTCAAATGATTTGTTCACAGTCACCCAAGCAGTGAATGGTAAAGTGTTTCAGTGATTCTCTGATCTTGAGGTCTCTCCACCTCGAGTGCAGATCACCACCTACCCGCTCCTCCTCATCCCCATGTGCACCTCTGGTCCAAGTCTTCTCTTGGTAGAGTCATTATGGGAGGATCATTTTACGCAGGGATTCCCTAAAGGGTTCCTTTAAATAGCTTCTCTGGTGCATTTAAAATAGGATTTGAGTTACCAAAAAAAAAAAAAAAACAGATTTCAATGCAGCTTTTTAGGAGCATAGCTATTGTGCAAAGCATGAACACTTGTGTTTAGGAAGTCATTCACAGAAGACTTAGGATTTAAGGAATTTTTAAGATCTGGGAAATAAGTGATGGCCTCATAGCCTCCAGGGTCTGAGATACAAAGAAACATGGGAATGAAAAAACCATCTTTTTACTAGCGCTAATGGTATGAGGAAGATTCTGGAGTTGTGTCTGCATGGGGGTGCTGGGATCAATCATCCCAGCTTGACCAATCGGGGATTTCATCGCAATGGTCCCAGAATTCAAGAAATTGTAGGGATGATCTAGCTCATCCTTGTCATTTGACAGAGGAGGAGACTTGACTACGCCACTTTCCTCCTCCTCCTCCTCCTCCTCCTCCTCCTTTCCTCCTGAATCAACTAGTTGTTTTGGTATGATACTGACACTGCCTAACTCAAGACCCAATAATGAATGGAATTTGTGTCTTTGTTGATCTGGGCATTCTTCTCCCTGCTTCCCCAATGATGCAGATGACAGCCCATCCATACCTGCCCATTCAGGGAGACTCTGGTCTGTGTCTTCCCATCACTTCTTCCTTGAGGGCCTTCCTTGATTTCTCCATCAGTGCCATTGATCCCTCTCTTCCTTGATCCTCTCTTCCATTCTCTTTCTACCTATCTGATCTTTGCTTCTGTGTCTTCTTTGCTGGAGCTTCATCCACATCATCCCTACTCACCATTGCAGCCCCACCACACTCCATCCTGGTTCTTCTTCTCTTTTTTCTCTATACTGTTTCACTTGTTGATCTCATTAGCTCCCATAGATTCAATGACCATCTCTATGTAGATGACTCTCAGACCTACTTGTCCAGCTCTCACCTTTCTCCTGGCTTCCAGTCTTGAATCTCCAACTGTCTTTTGGACATCAAGAACTCTATGGCCTGTAGACATCAACATATCCAAAACTGAACCTTTAAATCTTTTCCCTGAACTTTTCCCTCTTCCCAGCTTCCACATTATGGTCAAGGTCACCACCTTCCTCTCAGTCCCTCAAGCTTATAACCTAGGTGTCATCCTCAGCTCAACCTCTTTTGCCCCTCCTTCCTCCCTGTAGGCAGTCTGTCTCCAAGACCTAGCACGTTCACCTTTGCAGCATCTTTCCTGTATGCCTCCTTCTCCCCCCTGGCACCGCCACCACCCTGGTGCAGACCCTCATCACCTATTGCAGTAGCCTCCTGGTTGGTCCCCTGCCACAAGTCTCTCCCTATTCCTTTCCATCTTCTATTCAACTGCCAAAATGATCTTCCTAACATTCAGGTCTGACCCTATCACCTCCTCACTAAACTCCAGTGCCCTTCTATCACAACCCTAAACCTCAATATAAAACTGTCCAGATGTAAAATCCTTTCCAGTCTTCTCATACCTTCCTCCTCTCCACGTATTCTGAGGTCCGGTGACACTGAATCTCAACACCAGCATTTTCACTGGCTGTCCTCCATGATGGAACTCCCTCCCTCCTGATCTCTGCCTCCTGGCTTCCTGCAAGTCCGAGCCAAAGCCCTGTCTACCGCGGGAAGCCTTTCCCAATCTCCCTTGATGCTAGTGCTTTCCCTCTGTTGATTCTCTCCAATTTATCTTGTCCATAGTCATTTATACCTACTTGTTTGGATGTCGTCTCCCCGTTAGACTGAGTTCCTGGGGGTCAAGAACTGTCTTCTACCTTTCCTTGTATCCGCAGCTCTTAGCGCAGTCCCTGGTGCACAGAGGGTCCTTGATTAATGTTTATTGACTAACTGACTCCCCAAATCAGGGGCATTAGGAGTACAGATGCTGTCTGCCCTTGCCAAGTGACCAGTCATTTTCCCTTCCTGATAAAGATAAAGAACAGATCTCTGTTCTTCTTTGAGGTTTCCCATTGCCTAGTGGTTATTGGCGTGCTCACACCTAGCATGTACCTCTCCTTCGCCTGCCGTGTGCTATTCATTTTCAGTCCTTCAGAGAGGGTTGAGTTCCATGTTTCACCACCACATAGCAGGGCCAGGAGGATATTGGCATTAAAAAGATGGGTCTTTGTTTCCAGAAAAGAATGGGTTCATTAAAGATGCTTTGCATTTTCTGGAAGGCAACCCAACCTTCCTCTACCATTGTCTTAGCCTAGTAATATTGGGGGAGAAGGAGGGCATTAGTTAAAGTCAAATCAATTCAATAAATATTTATTAAGAGCCAGTTGTATGCCAGGCATTGTGTTAAGTGATGCAAAAGACGAATACAGTTCCTGCCCTCAAGGAGCTCACATTCTAATAGAGGCAATATTCAGACAACAACGTGGTTGAAGCGGGTAGGGCTCCTGAAAAGATCTAGAAACAGATCTGGGAAACCATCACTGGAGAATAAATATAGCCCTGGTGAAGGGACAGAGTTGTCCAGAATGCTAGTGCTGACTCAGCTGCTACCTTCTCTGGCGCCCTTGGGAGAACCCTTCATTCCTTCAAGTGTAAAACGAGGGGCTTGGACCTTAAGGTCTTTAAGGGCATTTCTAATGCAAATATTGTATGACCCCGATTTAGACTCAGGGTCATGAAATCAGCAGCAGTTTTGGAGACCCTGAATGCCTGGGGGTCCCCTGGATTAGGGGTGAGTGGAGGCTGCCACCCACTAGGCTGTTCACCTCCTACCCACTGGTCTGCGTTCTTAAATATTCAGCAGGTGCTCAAAGGCACCTTGACCTGGTGCATTGTGGTTCTGTTGCTGTTACCTTCACATCCCCCTGCTACTGGATTCTGCAGAGAGGAAATCCGCGGCTTGTTGGCAAGGCAACTTGCTGCCGATCAGGGAAACATCCCGACCCAGAGTGCTTGCCTTTGTCAATTGGGTGACAGCCCTTGGTTTTGTTTTCTGATTTTAAAAGATATTTGTGGCATATGTGTTTCTGTCGATAAATGTAGAGGCAAGAGGGGTCTTTGATGCCCAGATCAAGTCAGGTAGAGAGGTGTGAATCATACATCTGGAGCCAGAAAGAACCTCGGAGAGCAGCTAACCCAACTCTCTCATTTTGCTGTTATTCAGTCATTTCAGCTGTGTCCAACTCTGCATGGCCCCATGTTGGGTTTTCTTGGCAGAGATACTGGAGCAGTTTTCCATTTCCTTCTCCAGCTCATTTGACAGATGACGAACTGAGGCAAACAAGGTAACTGTGACTTGCCCAGGGTCACACAGCTAGTAAGTGAGTGAGGCCAAATTTGAACTCATGAAGATGAGCCTTCCTGATTCCAAGCCCAGTGCTCTATCCAGTATGGTGCCTAGCTGCCTGGTCGCTTTACTGATGAGGAAATTGAGGCCCAGGGAAGTTAAGTAATTGGCTTAAGGTATAAAAGGAATAATTTGAACCCAGGTCCTTCCGGAGCCAATGCTTTTTCCGTTATAACTCACTGTGTGTATAGGTAAGGGGGGGTTGGAGTGAGGGAAAGAAAACTCTTCCCCACTAGCTAAGTCCTCTTTATTTTGCCTACAACAGCTCATTGGGCCAGAAATCTAGATTTCATTAGAATGGTGTTCTTAGCCTTTGTGTGTGTGTGTGTGTGTATGTGTATGTGTATGTTATGGACCCTTTCAGCAGTTTTGGTGAAGCTTATACTGTATACCCTTCTCAGAATATATATGTATACGTTCTTTCACTCTCTAATATATATTACATATGTTCTCTCTCTCTCTCTCTCTCTCTCTCTCTATGTATGTATATATATATAGGACACTGTATTTGCCTTTTTTTGTATCCCCAGTGCTTAGCAGAATGCCTTACACACACATATACACACATACACACACACACACACACATATCCATATATATCTCCATATATGTGTATGTATGTGTGTATACAAACACACACACAGATACATGGAGAGAGAGAGAGAGAGATTTAATTCATAACTGAGGGGAGTGCTTAATTTCACTAAAGATTAGTGAAAATAAAGATATAATTATTCCCATCCAAGTTCATAGATCCACTGAAATTTATCCATGGACCCCTTGGGTGTCCATAGACCCCAGGTCAAGAATCCCTGCATTAGAATGTAATCCCCTTGAGGACAGGAGGTGTTTGTTCCCCTATCACTCAGCACTGTGCCTGGCACATAGTGAGCACCAGATAAATGCCTGTTGATCAGTTGATCAGCTTTCTGAAGCAAGAGAGCTCAGGCTATGCCTATGTCTGGGATGCCTGGCTGCCCGCATCTTACTTGAGAGAGGGAAAAGGGCAGAGCAGAACATTGGAGCAGGGGTGCCTCTGACTCCTGCTTTCTCAACTCTGTAACAGAGGGGCGAGAGTGGGCTGAGGGTGAGCATGTTTGTGGGTGGACATGCCAGGCTATCAATTCCCATTTAAGAGCAAGAAGGCCTGGCCTTCTAAAATATTGAGTTTTTTGGTGTGACAAATGGGAATTTATGGCACCAGGGGAACTACTCTACTAGAGCTGTTAAGGTCTGTCGGCATTGTCATTATAAACTAAATGAGAGGCTATGAAAACTGAAAACTAAAAATAAGCCTGGGGATTAGCCTCAAGGTCTACATGGGGTGGACAGCTGAAGGAAGGACCCAGTCATCCTGTAAAAACCCCCTAGGCTGGAAAAGCTAGAGAGAGGCATTTTCTTGGCATTCTCTCAGGGAGATTATCCATTTGCCTAATTGGAGGCAAATTGAGTTTATTTGGAGACTATATGGAGAGTTCCATCTTATTGTCTCTGATCCAGGAGAGATTCCTGGTCATTGGCCAGGAGGCAGAAGGAATGTAGGTCTGGCTGGGTGGAGCCATTTGGGATTCCCAATTTGGGAATTCAGAAGGGACCTTAGGGAACATGCGGTCTAAACCCTTTGTTTTTCAGAAGTAGAAACTGAGTCCCAGAGAAAGGAAGTGAATTGACCAAGGCCACATTGCTGAGAATAGCAAAGCCAGAATTTGAACCTAGGTCCTTAGACGCCCAAACCATTGTTCTTTTTACTATATCACATTTGTTGGTCAGTACAGGTCTATGGGTCTATCTAGCTGGCCTCTGCATCCCTTCCCACTATGGGAGCAGTAGGACGTGACAGATTAAATTCTGGTCATCTTCGGTGTCCAATGGGAGGGATGGAGTAATCCAGCTGTCCTGTATCCTGGTCAGACCACATCTGGAATGTGTTTATATCTAGTTCTGGGAGCCATATTTGAGTAGAAAGCATGGCCAGAGGAAGACTGGGACGGCATGGAAGACTCAAAATCCGTGCCATGTGGGGCTCTCTTGAAGGAACTAAGTATGTTAAGCCTGGAGAAGTAAAGACTCAGTGGTACATGGGCCTTCTTCAAATATTTAAAGAGGAAAGAGAGTGTAGATCTATCCTGTTTGATTCCAGAAAAAGCATGAGGACCAAAGGTTGGAATTTATTGGGTAGAAGATTTTGGTTTGA
>NW_020951646.1:0-8918 GCF_900497805.2 Vombatus ursinus
CTACTACTACCACTACCACCACTATTGCTGCTGCTACTACTACTACTGCTGCTGCTGCTGCTGCTGCTACTACATAGATTAGTACCTTGTACACAGAAGCCCCTCCCATAAATATATCTTTAATAATTATAATAACTGTAATTTATGCTTCACTTTAAAAGGTTATAAAATACAGCCCCCACAAACCTTCACTTGACCTTCACACAAACTCTGTGAGATGGGGATCTCCAAGTTGGGGCTGTAACGATTAGAGTTAGATAGATACCTCCAATTCGAGTCAGCTGATGTCACAGTGGATAGAGCACCCAGCCTGGAGCCAGAAAGACCTGAGTTCGACATTGGTCTCACACACTTACTAGGTGTGTAATCCCGGGCAAGTCACTTAACCTCTCTTTGCCTCAGTTTCCTCAACTGTAAAATGGGGATCGTAATAGCACCTTCTTCCCAGGATTGTTGTGAGGATCAAATGAGATAATATTTATAAAGCGGTTAGCCTAGCACATAGTAGGTGCTTAATAAAAATGCTTCTTCTCCTCTATTTTAGAGATGAGGAAACTGAACCTCAGAGAGGTTACAGAGGTTTACCTAGCTAATGAAGGGTCAGGCCTATGATTTGTTAATTGGTTCAACATTTCTTCCCACTCTTTAAAACAAAAAGTCAGAGGGGAGATGAGGGTGACAGGTAGGCAGTGGAGGACTAATAAAAATAATGATGATGATAGCTAACATTTATATAGCACCTACTATGTGCCAGGCACCGTGCTAAACACTTTACAACGATTAACTCAGCCCCAGGACTTAGGTGCTATTATTGTCCCCATTTTACAGATGAGGAAACTGAGGCAAACAGAGGTTAAGTGATTTGCTCAGGGTCATACTACAATGACTCTCTTGGCTGGAGTTTCCATCACGAGAAGAAATGAAAAGCAGTTGATGAGAAGAACCCACCCAGAAGTGACCACAGCAGGCGCATCACCTCTAGACAAACGGCCTCTGAATGCCCCCCTCCTCCTTCCAATGGGCCTGCAAGGCCCCGGAGGCGTTTGCTGTTCCTTCTTCTGTATTCCAGTAGAAACATGTTGAAGAGCCCAGCCTTGGGGCGACTTCATGCTCTCTATGAAAAGGGTTCAGCCAGAGGAGGTGGAGGTGGGCGGAGAGCCGAGCACTCCGCTGCTCAACAGGGATTGTTGGTGTTTCCAGCAGCTTGCCAAGGCTATGTGTGGCAAAGAGTCAAGGGTGGAGGTTGCTGGAACAAGAGGAGTGCAGAGCCATTAGCCAACACTCCCGCCTGGTTATTAGGGGGCTGGCCTCCGGGACCTTCCTGTGATGGTGCGGGCTGCCCAGAGTTGCATGGCTGACCTGTAAAGGCTTATTCCAGGTGTCGGCTCCTTTTCCCATCATGTCTCTCTCGTCTAGGGTAATCCAGGTCTGCTAGCCGCTCTGCCGCATCCCAGGAGGGCTGTTGCCTCCAAAGCAGATCTTTTCAGAGGCTGGGCCTGGGAGGACATATTGATTAATCCATAATATGGGCTGAGGAAAAGGGGTAATGGAGGGAGGGAGGGAGGGAGGTCAGAACTGAAGGGAAACAGAGGCGCAAGGTAGGATGGGGGAGAAGGGCCAATCGGTTCCATACAGCATTGGAACATCCATTTATAAAGCTTCCCGGTAAACTAAATAAAGGAACAAATTGTTATTTGCAAACAAAGATCTCCAGTGGAGTGTGAGACTGGTGCTATTCATTCTCATAGTGTTTGATAATACAGCAGGGATCTGTAAAGGAAGAGGGAGGGAGGGCAACTGGGAATAACACAAACCCATTGCACTGCACGCCATTTTTAGAAAACCAGTACGTGAAAATCTGAATATAAGCATATTGGGATGGGGAGTCTTTACAGATCCTCCCTCTCTCCCATGTGTAAAAGATCCCTCCAGTCAAATTTATGACCAGCAGAAGAGGGGCTGGTCCCATCGCAAGACTGAGTGTGCTGTCAGTGTCCCTACCATGTCGGGAGACCATGAAGGAGGCTCCTTAGCCCAGTGGAGGTGATTTAAAGAAGGAGGTGGGTGGGAGTTGGACAAGAGAGGCAGGCCTGGGTGGGTTGGGATGAGCATCATTAGAAAGCCATAGGGACATAGATGTAGCACTGTTGTTGTTGTTGAGCTTTCATTTTTGTTTTTTTTTTTTTTTTTTAGGCAATTGAGGTTAAGTGACTTGCCCAGGGTCACACAGCTAGTAAGTGTCAAGTGTTTGGTCTGAGGCTGAATTTGAACTCAGCCTGACTTCAGGGCTGGTGCTCTATCCACTGCACCACCTACCTGCTCCTTGAGCCTTCATTTTTGAAGAGGACCGATGACAGCATGGGAGGATGTCTTGACTTACTCACGAATTGAATTTAAGTGAGGCAGACTTTAGACGTCTAGGCTCACTCCTTTATCTATTGATGAAAAAACCGAGCCCCAAAGAGATTCAGTGATTCATTCAGGTTGTAAATGGTAGGGTTGGGACTCGAACCCAGATCCCAGGATTCCAAGTGTAGTGCCCTAAGTTCAGTATAATTTCCCCTGAGCCATGCTGCTTCCCACCATCGGTGACATGACAAATCCATTCTAGTATTGGGGGCAGGGCAGAGAGAGTAAAGAGTAACCGTAGTGGTAGCTAACATTTCTACATGTTTTAAGTCTTCCAAAGCACTTGATGTACTGATTTTCATTTGATCCCCATAATCACCTTATCAGGTAGGCACTACCTCCATTTCATATGGATGAAGAAACTGAAGGTCAGAGTGGTTAAGCTGCCAGCCTGAAGTCCCATAGCTAATGCATTGTAGAGCTGGGATTCAGACCCAGGTCTTCTGACTCCAGTCAATGCTCCCTTCTTTCACTACAATGAATTTTGGTGTTGGACAGGACCTCGAGGTCAGCTGCTCTGGTTCCTTTTTATTTTTTTTAATTAACTAATTATTTAAAATTTCACTTTTATTTTCAGTTCCATATTTTCCCCTTCCTCCATCCATTGAGAAGGCAAGAAAACCAAAACTCATTCCAAATATGTATAGTCACGCAAAATAAGTTCTCACATTTTCCACATCCGAAAAGAAAGAAAAGATAATATGCTGCCATCTGCATCTGAGTGCCTCGTTTTTCTGCCTAGAAGGGGATAACATATTTATCGTGGGGCTTCTTTTTTTTCAGGATGAGAAATCGGAGGCCCAGAGAGTTCAAATGATTTGTTCACAGTCACCCAAGCAGTGAATGGTAAAGTGTTTCAGTGATTCTCTGATCTTGAGGTCTCTCCACCTCGAGTGCAGATCACCACCTACCCGCTCCTCCTCATCCCCATGTGCACCTCTGGTCCAAGTCTTCTCTTGGTAGAGTCATTATGGGAGGATCATTTTACGCAGGGATTCCCTAAAGGGTTCCTTTAAATAGCTTCTCTGGTGCATTTAAAATAGGATTTGAGTTACCAAAAAAAAAAAAAAAACAGATTTCAATGCAGCTTTTTAGGAGCATAGCTATTGTGCAAAGCATGAACACTTGTGTTTAGGAAGTCATTCACAGAAGACTTAGGATTTAAGGAATTTTTAAGATCTGGGAAATAAGTGATGGCCTCATAGCCTCCAGGGTCTGAGATACAAAGAAACATGGGAATGAAAAAACCATCTTTTTACTAGCGCTAATGGTATGAGGAAGATTCTGGAGTTGTGTCTGCATGGGGGTGCTGGGATCAATCATCCCAGCTTGACCAATCGGGGATTTCATCGCAATGGTCCCAGAATTCAAGAAATTGTAGGGATGATCTAGCTCATCCTTGTCATTTGACAGAGGAGGAGACTTGACTACGCCACTTTCCTCCTCCTCCTCCTCCTCCTCCTCCTCCTTTCCTCCTGAATCAACTAGTTGTTTTGGTATGATACTGACACTGCCTAACTCAAGACCCAATAATGAATGGAATTTGTGTCTTTGTTGATCTGGGCATTCTTCTCCCTGCTTCCCCAATGATGCAGATGACAGCCCATCCATACCTGCCCATTCAGGGAGACTCTGGTCTGTGTCTTCCCATCACTTCTTCCTTGAGGGCCTTCCTTGATTTCTCCATCAGTGCCATTGATCCCTCTCTTCCTTGATCCTCTCTTCCATTCTCTTTCTACCTATCTGATCTTTGCTTCTGTGTCTTCTTTGCTGGAGCTTCATCCACATCATCCCTACTCACCATTGCAGCCCCACCACACTCCATCCTGGTTCTTCTTCTCTTTTTTCTCTATACTGTTTCACTTGTTGATCTCATTAGCTCCCATAGATTCAATGACCATCTCTATGTAGATGACTCTCAGACCTACTTGTCCAGCTCTCACCTTTCTCCTGGCTTCCAGTCTTGAATCTCCAACTGTCTTTTGGACATCAAGAACTCTATGGCCTGTAGACATCAACATATCCAAAACTGAACCTTTAAATCTTTTCCCTGAACTTTTCCCTCTTCCCAGCTTCCACATTATGGTCAAGGTCACCACCTTCCTCTCAGTCCCTCAAGCTTATAACCTAGGTGTCATCCTCAGCTCAACCTCTTTTGCCCCTCCTTCCTCCCTGTAGGCAGTCTGTCTCCAAGACCTAGCACGTTCACCTTTGCAGCATCTTTCCTGTATGCCTCCTTCTCCCCCCTGGCACCGCCACCACCCTGGTGCAGACCCTCATCACCTATTGCAGTAGCCTCCTGGTTGGTCCCCTGCCACAAGTCTCTCCCTATTCCTTTCCATCTTCTATTCAACTGCCAAAATGATCTTCCTAACATTCAGGTCTGACCCTATCACCTCCTCACTAAACTCCAGTGCCCTTCTATCACAACCCTAAACCTCAATATAAAACTGTCCAGATGTAAAATCCTTTCCAGTCTTCTCATACCTTCCTCCTCTCCACGTATTCTGAGGTCCGGTGACACTGAATCTCAACACCAGCATTTTCACTGGCTGTCCTCCATGATGGAACTCCCTCCCTCCTGATCTCTGCCTCCTGGCTTCCTGCAAGTCCGAGCCAAAGCCCTGTCTACCGCGGGAAGCCTTTCCCAATCTCCCTTGATGCTAGTGCTTTCCCTCTGTTGATTCTCTCCAATTTATCTTGTCCATAGTCATTTATACCTACTTGTTTGGATGTCGTCTCCCCGTTAGACTGAGTTCCTGGGGGTCAAGAACTGTCTTCTACCTTTCCTTGTATCCGCAGCTCTTAGCGCAGTCCCTGGTGCACAGAGGGTCCTTGATTAATGTTTATTGACTAACTGACTCCCCAAATCAGGGGCATTAGGAGTACAGATGCTGTCTGCCCTTGCCAAGTGACCAGTCATTTTCCCTTCCTGATAAAGATAAAGAACAGATCTCTGTTCTTCTTTGAGGTTTCCCATTGCCTAGTGGTTATTGGCGTGCTCACACCTAGCATGTACCTCTCCTTCGCCTGCCGTGTGCTATTCATTTTCAGTCCTTCAGAGAGGGTTGAGTTCCATGTTTCACCACCACATAGCAGGGCCAGGAGGATATTGGCATTAAAAAGATGGGTCTTTGTTTCCAGAAAAGAATGGGTTCATTAAAGATGCTTTGCATTTTCTGGAAGGCAACCCAACCTTCCTCTACCATTGTCTTAGCCTAGTAATATTGGGGGAGAAGGAGGGCATTAGTTAAAGTCAAATCAATTCAATAAATATTTATTAAGAGCCAGTTGTATGCCAGGCATTGTGTTAAGTGATGCAAAAGACGAATACAGTTCCTGCCCTCAAGGAGCTCACATTCTAATAGAGGCAATATTCAGACAACAACGTGGTTGAAGCGGGTAGGGCTCCTGAAAAGATCTAGAAACAGATCTGGGAAACCATCACTGGAGAATAAATATAGCCCTGGTGAAGGGACAGAGTTGTCCAGAATGCTAGTGCTGACTCAGCTGCTACCTTCTCTGGCGCCCTTGGGAGAACCCTTCATTCCTTCAAGTGTAAAACGAGGGGCTTGGACCTTAAGGTCTTTAAGGGCATTTCTAATGCAAATATTGTATGACCCCGATTTAGACTCAGGGTCATGAAATCAGCAGCAGTTTTGGAGACCCTGAATGCCTGGGGGTCCCCTGGATTAGGGGTGAGTGGAGGCTGCCACCCACTAGGCTGTTCACCTCCTACCCACTGGTCTGCGTTCTTAAATATTCAGCAGGTGCTCAAAGGCACCTTGACCTGGTGCATTGTGGTTCTGTTGCTGTTACCTTCACATCCCCCTGCTACTGGATTCTGCAGAGAGGAAATCCGCGGCTTGTTGGCAAGGCAACTTGCTGCCGATCAGGGAAACATCCCGACCCAGAGTGCTTGCCTTTGTCAATTGGGTGACAGCCCTTGGTTTTGTTTTCTGATTTTAAAAGATATTTGTGGCATATGTGTTTCTGTCGATAAATGTAGAGGCAAGAGGGGTCTTTGATGCCCAGATCAAGTCAGGTAGAGAGGTGTGAATCATACATCTGGAGCCAGAAAGAACCTCGGAGAGCAGCTAACCCAACTCTCTCATTTTGCTGTTATTCAGTCATTTCAGCTGTGTCCAACTCTGCATGGCCCCATGTTGGGTTTTCTTGGCAGAGATACTGGAGCAGTTTTCCATTTCCTTCTCCAGCTCATTTGACAGATGACGAACTGAGGCAAACAAGGTAACTGTGACTTGCCCAGGGTCACACAGCTAGTAAGTGAGTGAGGCCAAATTTGAACTCATGAAGATGAGCCTTCCTGATTCCAAGCCCAGTGCTCTATCCAGTATGGTGCCTAGCTGCCTGGTCGCTTTACTGATGAGGAAATTGAGGCCCAGGGAAGTTAAGTAATTGGCTTAAGGTATAAAAGGAATAATTTGAACCCAGGTCCTTCCGGAGCCAATGCTTTTTCCGTTATAACTCACTGTGTGTATAGGTAAGGGGGGGGTTGGAGTGAGGGAAAGAAAACTCTTCCCCACTAGCTAAGTCCTCTTTATTTTGCCTACAACAGCTCATTGGGCCAGAAATCTAGATTTCATTAGAATGGTGTTCTTAGCCTTTGTGTGTGTGTGTGTGTGTATGTGTATGTGTATGTTATGGACCCTTTCAGCAGTTTTGGTGAAGCTTATACTGTATACCCTTCTCAGAATATATATGTATACGTTCTTTCACTCTCTAATATATATTACATATGTTCTCTCTCTCTCTCTCTCTCTCTCTCTATGTATGTATATATATATAGGACACTGTATTTGCCTTTTTTTTGTATCCCCAGTGCTTAGCAGAATGCCTTACACACACATATACACACATACACACACACACACACACACATATCCATATATATCTCCATATATGTGTATGTATGTGTGTATACAAACACACACACAGATACATGGAGAGAGAGAGAGAGAGATTTAATTCATAACTGAGGGGAGTGCTTAATTTCACTAAAGATTAGTGAAAATAAAGATATAATTATTCCCATCCAAGTTCATAGATCCACTGAAATTTATCCATGGACCCCTTGGGTGTCCATAGACCCCAGGTCAAGAATCCCTGCATTAGAATGTAATCCCCTTGAGGACAGGAGGTGTTTGTTCCCCTATCACTCAGCACTGTGCCTGGCACATAGTGAGCACCAGATAAATGCCTGTTGATCAGTTGATCAGCTTTCTGAAGCAAGAGAGCTCAGGCTATGCCTATGTCTGGGATGCCTGGCTGCCCGCATCTTACTTGAGAGAGGGAAAAGAGCAGAGCAGAACATTGGAGCAGGGGTGCCTCTGACTCCTGCTTTCTCAACTCTGTAACAGAGGGGCGAGAGTGGGCTGAGGGTGAGCATGTTTGTGGGTGGACATGCCAGGCTATCAATTCCCATTTAAGAGCAAGAAGGCCTGGCCTTCTAAAATATTGAGTTTTTTGGTGTGACAAATGGGAATTTATGGCACCAGGGGAACTACTCTACTAGAGCTGTTAAGGTCTGTCGGCATTGTCATTATAAACTAAATGAGAGGCTATGAAAACTGAAAACTAAAAATAAGCCTGGGGATTAGCCTCAAGGTCTACATGGGGTGGACAGCTGAAGGAAGGACCCAGTCATCCTGTAAAAACCCCCTAGGCTGGAAAAGCTAGAGAGAGGCATTTTCTTGGCATTCTCTCAGGGAGATTATCCATTTGCCTAATTGGAGGCAAATTGAGTTTATTTGGAGACTATATGGAGAGTTCCATCTTATTGTCTCTGATCCAGGAGAGATTCCTGGTCATTGGCCAGGAGGCAGAAGGAATGTAGGTCTGGCTGGGTGGAGCCATTTGGGATTCCCAATTTGGGAATTCAGAAGGGACCTTAGGGAACATGCGGTCTAAACCCTTTGTTTTTCAGAAGTAGAAACTGAGTCCCAGAGAAAGGAAGTGAATTGACCAAGGCCACATTGCTGAGAATAGCAAAGCCAGAATTTGAACCTAGGTCCTTAGACGCCCAAACCATTGTTCTTTTTACTATATCACATTTGTTGGTCAGTACAGGTCTATGGGTCTATCTAGCTGGCCTCTGCATCCCTTCCCACTATGGGAGCAGTAGGACGTGACAGATTAAATTCTGGTCATCTTCGGTGTCCAATGGGAGGGATGGAGTAATCCAGCTGTCCTGTATCCTGGTCAGACCACATCTGGAATGTGTTTATATCTAGTTCTGGGAGCCATATTTGAGTAGAAAGCATGGCCAGAGGAAGACTGGGACGGCATGGAAGACTCAAAATCCGTGCCATGTGGGGCTCTCTTGAAGGAACTAAGTATGTTAAGCCTGGAGAAGTAAAGACTCAGTGGTACATGGGCCTTCTTCAAATATTTAAAGAGGAAAGAGAGTGTAGATCTCGGTGGTCGCCGTATCATTAAAAAATGAGGACCAAAGGTTGGAATTTATTGGGTAGAAGATTTTGGTTTGA
>NW_020951647.1:0-3893 GCF_900497805.2 Vombatus ursinus
ATCTATCTATCTATCTATCTATCTATCTATCTATCTATCTATCTATCCATCCATCTATCTATCCATCTATCCATCTATCTATCTATCCATCCATCTATCCATCCATCTATCTATCCATCCATCCATCTATCTATCTTCTATCTATCTATCTATCTATCTATCTATCTATCTATCTATCTATCTGTGTCTGTCTATCTATCTATCCATCTATCTATCCATCCATCTATCTATCTATCTATCCATCCATCCATCTATCATCTATCTATCCATCTACCCATCTATCTATCCATCTATCTATCTATCTATCTATCTATCTATCTATCTATCTATCTATCTATATGTATATGTATCTATTTAAAAATTCAAGAGTGGTTGGAGCCAAGATGGCAGAGGACAGGCAGCAACACAGCTGAAAACTTACAACATTCCCCTCCAAACAACTTTAAAACAATTCCTCAAATCAAATTTTGGAGCAGCAGAGCTAACAAAAGGTCAGAGTTAAACTTTTTCCAGCCTAAGACACCTTAGGAGGTGGGCAGGAGGAGTCTGAGACATTGGGGTAGAGGCTGGCCTGGGGTGCACTTGGTAGCCAACCACACCAGCAACAGTGGCGGGCCTTGAAGGCCGCTGTGACAGCTTTCAGCCCCAAGATAGTAAAGAGGTTGTGACTGGTCAAAAAGGGATTAGAGGGGATTCTTTGCTGGCACTGGGTGTAGCTGGCACTGATTGACAACTCTATTGCCCATAAGCAGTTCTGGGTCATAGTTCCAGGGCAGAGAGGAGTTCTGGCCCTTGTGGCTGCAGGGGAAAGACCAGAATGCAGACCAGCAGAGCAATGACCACACCTCTTTCCAGAACATGCCACCTTGGAAGCACCAAAAACTCTCAAATATCCAGAACTAGTTCTGAAAACAGCAGCACAAAAAGCCTCCCCACCTCCAGGTGAGTAGAACTCAACCTTAACATGAAGTTCAAAATCAAGAAATAGGCTGGAAAAAGAGCAACAATAACAATGAAAAAGAATTTGACCATAAGCTACTAGGGTAGCAGGGAAGACCAAGACATAAACTCAGAAGAAGACAACAATGTGAAAATACCTACAAGCAAAGCCCAAAGAAAAATGCTAATTGGGCCCAAGCCCAACAAGAATTCCTGGAAGAGTTAAAGAAAGAGATAAGAGTGGTAGAGGGGAAATGGGGAAAAGAAATGAGAATGATGCAAGAAAATTATGAAAAGAGAACCAACAGCTTGGTAAAAGAGGTACAAAAAATACTGAAGAAAATAATAACAACACCCCCTCCCCCAACAGAATTAGCCAAATGGTAAAGAGTCACAAAAATTCACTGAAGAAAGCAACTCCTTAAAAAGCAGAATAGGTCAATTGGAAGAAAAAGTATAAAAGCTCACTGAATAAAATAATTCCTTAAAAATTAAAATTGGGTAACTGGAGGCTAATGACTCCATGAGACATCAAGAAACAATCAAAGTCAAAAGAATGAAAAAAAAAGAAGAAAATGTGAATACCTCACTGGAAAAACAGTTGACCTAGAGAATAGATTAGGAAGAGATAACTAAGAATTATTGAACTACCTGGGAGCCATGATAAGACAAAGAGCCTAGAAATCATATTTCAAGAAATTGTAAAGTAAAACTCCCTAGATCCAGAGGGTAAAATAGAAATTGAAAGAATCCACCAATCACCTCCTGAAAAGAGATTCCAAAATGAAAGCTTTTAGGAATATTATAACCAAATTCCAGAACTCTCAAGTCAAGGAGAAAATATTGCAAGTACCCAGAAGAAAGCAATTCAAATATTGGGAGTAGGGAGGCATAGTTAGGATCACACAGCATTTAGCAGCTTCCATGTTCAATGAGCAGGGGGCTTAGAATATGATATGCCAGAAGGCAAAGGAGCTAGTATTACAACCAAGAAAAATCTACCCAGCAAAAACTAGGGGAAAATGGATATTTAATGAAATAGAGGACTTCCAGGCATTCCTGATAAAAAAAAAGATCAGAGCTGAATGGGAAATTTGACATTCAGACACAAGACTCAAGAAAAGCATAAAGAGGTAAACATAAAAGAGTAATCATAAGGGACTCTATCAAGTCAAACTATTTACATTCCTATATGGGAAGATGATACATATAACTCCTAAGAACTTTATCATTATTAGAACAGTTAGAAGGGGTCTAAATAGACATGAGTGTCAGTCAATTATGTTGGGATGATTTACATATCTAAGAAATGAGAAAGAGGGATGCACTGGGAGAAGGGATAAGGGAGAGGTAAAATGTGGAGATTTTCCTCCCTTAAAAGAGGTGTGTAAGGAAGAGTTTTTATAGTAGAGGGGAAAATGGCGCATCGTGGTGGTGGGCAATGCTTGTACCTCATTCTCATCAGAATTGATTCAAAGAGGGAAGAATATACACACTCGATTGGGTACAGAAATCTATCTTACCCAACGGGGAAAAAGGGAGGGAGGAGGATAAGAAGTGTGGGATGGGGGATGAGGATGATAAAAGGGAGGATATATTAAGGGAGGTAGTGGTAAGAAGCAAAATAAACTTTTGAAGATGGACAGGATAAAAAGAAAGGGAGAAGGATAATCAGAAGAAAACAGAATGGAGGGAAATACATAGTAATCACAACTGTGAATGTGAATGGGGTGAACTCACCCATAAAATAAAATCAGATAACAGAATGGATTAGAAACTAAAATCCAATGTTGTTTATGAGAGACACACTTAAAACAGAAAGACACATACACAGTTCATATAAAAGAGTGGAGCAAAATCTAATATGCTTCAGCTGAAGTAAAAAAAAAGGCAGCGATAGCAATCATGATCTCAGACAAAGCAAAAGCAAAAAGAGTCCTAATTAAGAGATAATCAGGAAACTACATTTTGCTAAAAGGTACTATAGACAGTGAAGTAATACCAAAAATTTTTACATCAGGTTTGCTAATAAAGGTCTCATTTCTCGCATATAGGGGGAATTGAGTCAGAGTCATAAAAATAAGAGCCATTTCCCAATTGATAAATGATCAAAGGATATGAACAGGTAGTTTTCAGAAGTAGAAATCAAAGCTATCTATAGCCATATGAAAAAAATGCTCTAAATCACTATTGATTAGAGACTTGCAAATTAAAACAACTCTAAGGTACCACCTCTCATACCTATCAGAAATTACAAATGCTAGCGGGAATGAGGGAAAATAGATATACTGACAGAGTTTTGAAGTGGTCTAACCATTCTGGAGAACAGTTTGGAACTATGCCCAAAGGGCTTTAACACTGTTCGTACCTTTGACCAACAATATCACTGCTAGGTTTGTACCTCATAGAGATCAAAGAAAAAGGAAAAGGAACTACATGTACAGAAATATTTGTAGCAATTCTTTTTGATGGAAATTGAAAATTGAGGGGATGCTTATCAATTGGGGAATGGCTGAACAAGTTGTAGCATATGATTGTGAAGGAGCATTATTGTGCTGTGGGAAATGACAAGGGGAGTGGTTTCAGAAACACAAAACATAGCAAGACCTATATGAACTGATGCAAGGTAAAGTGAGAAGAACTGGTAGATCATTGTGAACAGTAGTAGTAGCAGTTGTTATTTGCCCTTCATTCTTGAAGAGGACCATGACATCAGGGAGGTGATGCCATGACATGCAAGTGAATAATTTCAATGTTGTAATGATGACCAACCGTGAAAGACTTGGCTACTCTTATCTGTACAATGATCCAAGATGATGCCAAAGGACTCATAATGAAAAAATGCTATCCACCTCCAGAGACAACTGAAGTATGATTTTCTTTTTCTTTCTTTCTTTCTTTCTTTCTTTCTTTCTTTCTTTCTTTCTTTCTTTCTTTCTTTCTTTCTTTCTTTC
>NW_020951647.1:3993-11867 GCF_900497805.2 Vombatus ursinus
CTTTCTTTCTTTCTTTCTTTCTTTCTTTCTTTCTTTCTTTCTTTCTTTCTTTCTTCCTTCCTTCCTTCCTTCCTTCCTTCCTTCCTTCCTTCCTTTTGATGCGGCTAATATGGAAATATTTTTGCATGATGTCATTTGTATAATTGATATTTTACTTGCCTTCACAGTGGGTAGGGGAAGGATTGGAGAGGGGGTGGGAGAGAATTTGGAACTCAAAATTTAAAAAGAAAAGAATGTTGGGGCAGCTAGGTGGCACAGTGGATGGAGCACTGGCCCTGGAGTCAGGAGGACCTGAGTTCAAATCCGGCCTCAGACACTTGACACTTAATAGCTGTGTGACCCTGGGCAAGTCACTTAATTCCATTGCCTAGCCAAAAAAAAAAAAAACAAACCAAAATTAAAAAAAAAGAATGTTAAAAATAAATAATATATTTGAAAAAAGTCAAGCGCACTAGACTGGAAAGGATGAAGGAGATCCTGGTGTCTCTCATCTTTAAGTGCCTTCTAGCAATAACATTCTATGATCTCCCTAAACTCATGTTAATCCTTCTTTTTGAGTCTCTGACAGCTCCCAACAACACAGTACTGGACCCATAAATAGGGACAGAATCTATGATTTCATTTGCGGAGGGAGCTCCCAGGTAAGGAAACCCCTACTACCAATGCTGGTCAACATCTCTACAACTTGTGGTCCTCAAGAGTTGCAGGGGTCATAGAAAGAGGTTAAGTGACTTGGCAAGCAATAGTTGGAAAGTGAATTCAGGACCTCTAGTTCCAAAGCCAGAGCTCTTGTCATGGAGCTACTTTCTCTTGTGACTACACAATCCCTGTGTAGGTGGTTTGACAGTGATATTTATTTCACCTCCTCTTTCTCTTCTCCTTTTTATTTAGCCATTCATTTCTCACTTTGTTATCAGATAAGGAGGAAAAATGCTGGATTTGGAATCAGAGAACCTGGGTTCAAATCCTGTATGGCTTTGGACAAACCACTTGATTTCCCCGGATCTGTTTCTTCATCCATAAAATGAAGGGATGGGCTACATGACCTTTCCCGTTCCTTCCAGCTCTGGATCTATGATCTCATTTAAGGCTCCCACCAAAGGGAGCATCATTTCACAGCTAAGGAAACCGAGGCACATGAAGTGACGCTCCTTCCTCCCCCCAGTCTCCCAGCTTTAAAAGTGTCAGAGCTGGAATTCAAACCCAAGTCGGGGGCCAAGCCTTCGGCCCCGCTTTTCAGCGCGCCACCGCCTCTCTGCCTGCGACAACAGGTACGAGGTCTATGTGGTTGACACTTGTCCTTCTCCGCAGATAAAAGCAGCCGTTCAAGCCCCGTCTTCCTTATCAAGCCTTGCATATGTCAGAGCTTTTGAAGATATTCCGGGCGGAAGCTCTGGCTCTCGGGTGACTTCTTCAGATTTAATTAGGCTGACCTTCTGTGATAATCCCCCTCGGATGCCCCCTCCCATCAGCTTCTAAATCATACTCAGCCTTCTGCATTCATCAGCAACAGCCCGACTGCTCTGTTCAGCCCTCAGCACCATTCACAGCTTGCCTCTCCAAAATGAACTTTCACTCAGAAGGAGCTGCTTTGAGCATTAAAATTGGGCGAGGGAGCATAGGAAAGTTTATCTTCGAGCCTGCATGGGGTCCGTCCCTCCAAGTTAAATATTTCTCTTTTCACGTAGAATAGGCTTCACTGTGGCTCTACCCAATGGCATCCTGAAATGTGGGGCTATCTTTAAACATTAACATTTAGTTACAGCGCTCAAGGCTTTTTGCAGACTTTCCCCCCCACCTCTAAGCTGAGCTTCCCCCCTCCCCTTTTTTCTCTCACACTCTGAATAACCAGGGCTTTCATAATGCATGCTTTCTTTTTCATTTCAGGATGGGCAGTTCCTTTGCTTGAGAGGGAGGGGAAAATAAATGCTGGAATGGTCCAGTGCTGGGCTAGTCTAACAGCTGTTTATTTTCCATCTGCATGGTGGATTTTCCAAGGAAGGTAGGGGGTGGGGGTGGAGGATCACTGTAAAATGAGCCAGAAAATCAGAACTATCTTAGCATCAGGTCTTACTACTTTACTGCTGGTGGGGAAATTACCAGGTGAATTTAATTCTTGTAGAACACAGATTTTGAGTCAAGACCTTAGGTGCCTTCTCTTCAACCTCAGATTATATGTCTATGGTTAGAATAGATTCTGGAAGCCATTTAGGAACATAGATTTAGAGCTGAAAGAGACCTTAGAAGCCGCATCAAGTTCAGAGATTTTTAAAATTTTTATTTATTTTGTTGTCATGGGCCCAAGGGTGTGCTGGAGCTAGCTATGATGGGCAACCCAGCCGATTATTAAATTTTTAGTGGGGGCATTTATACATCCAAAATTACTACAAATCAGGGCTTGAGTTATTGTAGATGTTAGAAATTGGTGGAAAAAATGGTAATAATGCAGGTTAAACTTTAAAATGTGCCCTGTATATAGTTTTTTTTTTTTGAGAGATGCTTGTTAAACATTTACTAGCATACCTCTTTGGCACTGTGGTGAAGCCTATGGACCCCTTCTCAGAATCTTATCTTTAAATAATTGAAAGAAATGCTGAATTTCAGCAATAAAGATAATTGACTTTTTTTTCTCATTCAAGTTTACAGATCCTATGAAATCTCTCTACAAACTTCAGGTTAAGACTAATCTTTGTCTTACACTTTTAGGGATGGGGGGGTACCTTAAATGCCACCTAATTAATCTTGGCTCCTAGATCTAGAACTGGAAGAGTCCTTAATGGCTCTCTAGTTCCACCCCCTCATTTTACCAATGAGGCCCGGAGGATTTGAACCCAGGCCCTTCTGCACTAGCTATGTAATTTAATAAATCTTTCCTTATGAAACTCCACAGCCAGGCTTACGGTAAGGCATACTCCCATGTGACCTCCCCAACCACATTTCCTTCATCAGGGATAGAGTAAGGAATTTCAATGCATGGAAAATGAATTTCCTCTCAGTAATGGAAGGAAGCAGGTAATGAGACTTATTCGTACCCTTCTCTTTGGGTGGGGGAGCTAGATTCCAATGCTGTTTTTTTTGCTGTGTTTCTGCAGAAGGGTGGCAAGGCTTGAGGGAGTGGGGAAGACTGGGCAGTGAGAAGACCTGAGTTACATTAGTTGATATAAACTATCGAGTGCCTCCTGAGAAGCTGCTGTCTTCTCCAAATGCTGCTCCTTAAGTGTAGATAGAGTAGTGCCTTAGAGTTTTCTTCGGAGGCAAGGGCCTAATTAGCCTAGTGAGAGACAGTTCTCATTGGTGGGAGTCACCTCTAAAAACCTGAGCAGCTCACAACTCACTTCTTCCAGACAGGCCCGTGTTTTTCTGGGTTCCACCTCTCCTGATCTTACAAGAGTGAGACATGTCTGTCTTGGGCTGGTCCTCAATGGACCAACCCAGGGTTTGACTCCCAGACTCATAGGACAGGATCAATTGAGGGAAAATCACACTTTCTATAGGAGGGAAATCCCCCAAAACTGTGGGCTGGGTGAGCTTGCCTTCTTTAAAATTGTACAGAGTTTCTACCCTTCGAGAACTTAACCTCGGAAGCTGAGAAAAGTGGCCTTTTGGATCACCAGTGTGAAAGGAGTCCCTTATGCTGGTATTTCCAGGCCCTGTCTAGTGGGGATAGCCACAGCTCAGACTTTGAGCCCCGTGCTCTATTTTTCTTGTCTTTCGTCCTAGAGATAGCTAGGTCTGAAGTCCAGGTCTGATGTCGGGTGTGGCTTCTGCCAAATGGGTCTAAATTCTGCCTAGGGGTTGTGGTATATAGTGTGAGGCATTTTGAAGTCAGGAGGTTCTGTTTTTGCACCTCTCTCCCTCTAGCTGTATGACCTTGGGCCAGTCACTTAATCGTTTCCAAGCTTCCTTTAATCAGTCCTCATATAGGCTCCTCACCATCCTAGGTACCCTTCTCTGGACACTTTCAATTCAATTCAACTCAACTCAATTCAATAAGCTTTCTTCTAGTGCCTACTAGGTAGCAGTCACTGCTCTAAGCCCTGGGGGCACAAATAAGAAAAAAAAAAAGACAGTCCCTGCCCTCAAGGAGCTCATACTCTACTGCTGGATGACAATTCACAATAGGAAGCTGGATGTCCTTCAAGTTCAAGGATGACCTCCCTTAAAAAGCAGTACCTGTGGGCAGCTAGGTTGCTCAGTGGATAGAGCTCCCTGAGTTCAAATCAGGTCTCGGACACAACACTCACTAGCTGTGTGACCCTGGGCAAGCCACTTAACCCAATTGCCTCAAAAAAAAAAAAAAAAAGCAGTACTTGAAACAGAACCCAATACTCCAGGTGCAATCTGAATAGGGTAGAGGGCATGGCCGCCATCCCCTCCATATTCCTGGAAGCCATGCCTTTCTTAATGCCGCCTAGGATTGCATCATCTCTCTTGGCAGTTGCATCAGGGTGGTACTTGTACCAGGGGCATCGCAGTAAAGAAAGTTACATAAGCCTTAAAGCACTCTATAAACCGGTTATTATCATTATTTTTTGCTGAGTATCCTAGAATTCTGCAGAGTTTCCATCCTTGGCAGGAAAAGGACGAATTTGTAATTAGACTCTTTATTACATAATAATAGCCAGGTTGGGATAGTGACTTGGGAACTAGCCTTGTAGTCCGGAAGACATCCCTAATACAAGCAGACTGTGTAACCCTGGGCAAATCATTTAACCTTTCAGTGCCCCAGGCAGCTCTAACGCTGGCAGCTGCAGAGAAGGTGTCGACCTTCATTGATAGGAATTTCCCCACCTGGGAGTTCCCTATTTCAATGAAATCACAGGTCTGGTCTTTATCCCTTATTTCAGGGGTGGGGAACCTGTGGCCTTGAAGATTCCCTGCCCCTAACCTAGATAATAATAATGACTGACATTTGCTTGAAGATTCACAAAGAGCTTTGCATGTATTTTAATCATTTCAGAATCACAACAGCCCTCTGCATAGGTGGTACTATTATCCCTATTTCACAGATGAGGAAACTGAGGCTGAGAAAGATTAAGTGCCTTGTCCAGGGTTTCACACCTAGTGTTTGAGGCAGGATTCAAACTCTGTTCTTCTTGACTTCAAATCTGGTGTTTTAACCACTAGGCCACATTTTATCCTGACTGCTAGTAATGTTGACTGAGAATTCATCTCTATTTCTGTTTGATTGGTTTTTTTTTTCCCAAATGAATTCATCTGCTATAGCTAGACTGAAAAGACAGGTTGGGTAAGTTAGGGAGATAAACACTTCATATGCTTATTTTACGCCTGGCAGAAGGAAGTGGGGGGGGTTCTGTGATGCCAAGTTTTTTTCAACACCTTTGGAGGTGCTTCAGTCTTTGGCAACCTTTTCTAAGTCTTTCTTACAGATTTCCCTTTTCCCACTTTAGGGCAAATTCATTTTTTTCCTGAGCAGAAAGCAGGATGGTGCAGCAGAAGGAACATTGAACTAAGACAAGTGACCTAGATTCTAGCATTAGCTCAGCTACCAGTTACTTATGTGACCCTTGGCTACTGAATTAACCACTCCAGGCTTTCATTTCTTCATGCAGAAAATGACAGAGGTTGCATTAGATTTTTAACATTTGATTTACTCAGGTGCTCTTGGATAGCCCAGCTCTAAAGAAAGACTCAGGTTCAAATCCTTTGAGTGAGTTACCCTATGGGACTCAGTTTTCTCATCTTTAAAATGAGTTCGTTGGACTTTGTGGCTTTGGACTCCCTCTCAGCTCTAAATCTATGATCTTAGTCTGCCCTAAAAGTCTGCTACTTGAAATCATTTTAATTGCTTAACTTCCCTCCCATTGTGGATAGCCCCTTAAGAACAGGGATGATTTAATTACTTTCGTTTTTATATCCCTCACACCTAGTACCTGGTACCTCTCCTCCCTCATACCATACCAGCTACTGCTGCCTGGACACCCAATTGGTGAGAGTTCTTCATAAAGAGTACAACTCAGAGCCACCCACAGCTGCTGCTCTCCTAAGTCATCCTTAAGCCATACTGTCAAGAATGTATACCTTCCCTCTCCTCTGCCCTCTGTAGTTCCCCTCTCTCATTGTTTTTTTTTTACCTCTGGGAACTATAATCTAATCAATACGAACATTCCTGGAAGGGACAGGTTAATCAATTGCCCAATAATTTCACTGACATCACTGTGAATTCCCAGAAGAAACCCCCTTCTCTGGTTACCATCCCTCTAGATCTGTTGCCTTCCCCATTAGGACGTGAACTCCACCATCTTGCTTTCTGAATTTGTACCACAGTGCTTAGCATAGTGCCTAGCACACATAGTAAGTATTTAATAAATGCTTTTTTCATTCATTCATTCATTCAATCGCTCATTCACAGTGCCTGGCACATCCTAGGAGGTTAATAAATGCTTGATTGGTTGACTAGGAGTAGTATTTTTTTAGGTTATGAGGACAAGCCACATTAGTCAACTTTGGCTCCCATGGATAACAAAGATAGCTTGACTTCCTCACTCATTCAGGTCTTTGTAAAAGTGATTATGTATGATGGAATGCCAGGACCTTTGACATGTGGGAGAGATTGACAGCAATCCTTAGTATTCCTAAAGTATCTGTCACTTGGAGAAAGCTAAATTGTATTAGAAGGAGCAGGGGCGGGATGGAAACTTCCACGGTCATCAGGGGTTTACATCTCTCATCAGCCTTTGAGGCATGAGTGTGTTGGGGTGGTTTGCCACATTGGACTAATGCTGGGCATTAGCCCAGTGGGTAGGAGGGAGGGGCCATTCCCGGTGTGTTGTAAAGGAGGGAAGAAGAAACTGAATTGTTACATTGCTATGGCTTCCATTTCATGGTCGTGTGTCTCCCAAACGAAACTGAATGGAGTATTTTCTGTCATTCTGGTATAATTAAACACTAGCCAGCCCTTCCCTTTTCCCTGGCTAATATTGAGTATTGGTCATTTGCGGCAGTGATTCACGCACATACAGACAACAGCTGCTTCCTCTGGAACCCAAGAACAGAGTGTATTCATAGTTAGTTAGCATTCAGATAGTGCTTTCCAAATATCTCATTTGATCCTTACAACAATCCTGGAAGGGAGGAGCTGTTTCTACCTCCATTTTATAGATGAGGAAACTGAGGCAGATAGAGGATGACTGACTTGTACAAGATCACAAAATCAAAAACCTTTCTGAAGTAAGCGCTCAATATGTGTTAAGCGCTGGAGAAAGAAAGAGAGAAAGACACTGTCTAATGGAGGAGACAGCGTGCAAATAACTATGTACTTATGAGATAAATACATGAAGTAAGGACGGTTTCAGAAGGGAGACTTAAACTCAGGTTTTCCTGGTTTGGAGGCCAATAATAATAAGAGGTGACCTTTATATATTGCACATCAAACCATCTAGGGAAGGATTATAGGAATTATCTTCTTTATTTTACATATGAGGAAACCAAGGTTCAGGGTGGTGAGCCCATGGTCACATAGCTAAGTAAATGTCTATGCTTCAGACCTCTACCAAGACAGAGTTGACTGTTCATTGTAAGAGTCTTTGTATAGCTCCCCCCTACATATAGGGGTTGGACTTTGATCCTGTCTCACTGACCCCTTTGGTGAAGCCTGTAGGCCCCTTCTCAGACGAATGATTTTCATGTATAAAATAAAATGCATAGGATTACAAAGGAATCTATTACATTGAAATATAGTTATATAAACATGAAGAGCAAAATGAGTTCATGGACCCCAGATTAAAGACTTATGGATTAGATGACAGATAAGGTTCCTTCCAATTTAGATTTTGGGATTCTATACTATTCAAGTAGTATTTTATACTACTACTACTACTACTGCTGCTGCTGCTGCTGCTACTACTACTACT
>NW_020951648.1:0-3893 GCF_900497805.2 Vombatus ursinus
ATCTATCTATCTATCTATCTATCTATCTATCTATCTATCTATCTATCCATCCATCTATCTATCCATCTATCCATCTATCTATCTATCCATCCATCTATCCATCCATCTATCTATCCATCCATCCATCTATCTATCTTCTATCTATCTATCTATCTATCTATCTATCTATCTATCTATCTATCTGTGTCTGTCTATCTATCTATCCATCTATCTATCCATCCATCTATCTATCTATCTATCCATCCATCCATCTATCATCTATCTATCCATCTACCCATCTATCTATCCATCTATCTATCTATCTATCTATCTATCTATCTATCTATCTATCTATCTATATGTATATGTATCTATTTAAAAATTCAAGAGTGGTTGGAGCCAAGATGGCAGAGGACAGGCAGCAACACAGCTGAAAACTTACAACATTCCCCTCCAAACAACTTTAAAACAATTCCTCAAATCAAATTTTGGAGCAGCAGAGCTAACAAAAGGTCAGAGTTAAACTTTTTCCAGCCTAAGACACCTTAGGAGGTGGGCAGGAGGAGTCTGAGACATTGGGGTAGAGGCTGGCCTGGGGTGCACTTGGTAGCCAACCACACCAGCAACAGTGGCGGGCCTTGAAGGCCGCTGTGACAGCTTTCAGCCCCAAGATAGTAAAGAGGTTGTGACTGGTCAAAAAGGGATTAGAGGGGATTCTTTGCTGGCACTGGGTGTAGCTGGCACTGATTGACAACTCTATTGCCCATAAGCAGTTCTGGGTCATAGTTCCAGGGCAGAGAGGAGTTCTGGCCCTTGTGGCTGCAGGGGAAAGACCAGAATGCAGACCAGCAGAGCAATGACCACACCTCTTTCCAGAACATGCCACCTTGGAAGCACCAAAAACTCTCAAATATCCAGAACTAGTTCTGAAAACAGCAGCACAAAAAGCCTCCCCACCTCCAGGTGAGTAGAACTCAACCTTAACATGAAGTTCAAAATCAAGAAATAGGCTGGAAAAAGAGCAACAATAACAATGAAAAAGAATTTGACCATAAGCTACTAGGGTAGCAGGGAAGACCAAGACATAAACTCAGAAGAAGACAACAATGTGAAAATACCTACAAGCAAAGCCCAAAGAAAAATGCTAATTGGGCCCAAGCCCAACAAGAATTCCTGGAAGAGTTAAAGAAAGAGATAAGAGTGGTAGAGGGGAAATGGGGAAAAGAAATGAGAATGATGCAAGAAAATTATGAAAAGAGAACCAACAGCTTGGTAAAAGAGGTACAAAAAATACTGAAGAAAATAATAACAACACCCCCTCCCCCAACAGAATTAGCCAAATGGTAAAGAGTCACAAAAATTCACTGAAGAAAGCAACTCCTTAAAAAGCAGAATAGGTCAATTGGAAGAAAAAGTATAAAAGCTCACTGAATAAAATAATTCCTTAAAAATTAAAATTGGGTAACTGGAGGCTAATGACTCCATGAGACATCAAGAAACAATCAAAGTCAAAAGAATGAAAAAAAAAGAAGAAAATGTGAATACCTCACTGGAAAAACAGTTGACCTAGAGAATAGATTAGGAAGAGATAACTAAGAATTATTGAACTACCTGGGAGCCATGATAAGACAAAGAGCCTAGAAATCATATTTCAAGAAATTGTAAAGTAAAACTCCCTAGATCCAGAGGGTAAAATAGAAATTGAAAGAATCCACCAATCACCTCCTGAAAAGAGATTCCAAAATGAAAGCTTTTAGGAATATTATAACCAAATTCCAGAACTCTCAAGTCAAGGAGAAAATATTGCAAGTACCCAGAAGAAAGCAATTCAAATATTGGGAGTAGGGAGGCATAGTTAGGATCACACAGCATTTAGCAGCTTCCATGTTCAATGAGCAGGGGGCTTAGAATATGATATGCCAGAAGGCAAAGGAGCTAGTATTACAACCAAGAAAAATCTACCCAGCAAAAACTAGGGGAAAATGGATATTTAATGAAATAGAGGACTTCCAGGCATTCCTGATAAAAAAAAAGATCAGAGCTGAATGGGAAATTTGACATTCAGACACAAGACTCAAGAAAAGCATAAAGAGGTAAACATAAAAGAGTAATCATAAGGGACTCTATCAAGTCAAACTATTTACATTCCTATATGGGAAGATGATACATATAACTCCTAAGAACTTTATCATTATTAGAACAGTTAGAAGGGGTCTAAATAGACATGAGTGTCAGTCAATTATGTTGGGATGATTTACATATCTAAGAAATGAGAAAGAGGGATGCACTGGGAGAAGGGATAAGGGAGAGGTAAAATGTGGAGATTTTCCTCCCTTAAAAGAGGTGTGTAAGGAAGAGTTTTTATAGTAGAGGGGAAAATGGCGCATCGTGGTGGTGGGCAATGCTTGTACCTCATTCTCATCAGAATTGATTCAAAGAGGGAAGAATATACACACTCGATTGGGTACAGAAATCTATCTTACCCAACGGGGAAAAAGGGAGGGAGGAGGATAAGAAGTGTGGGATGGGGGATGAGGATGATAAAAGGGAGGATATATTAAGGGAGGTAGTGGTAAGAAGCAAAATAAACTTTTGAAGATGGACAGGATAAAAAGAAAGGGAGAAGGATAATCAGAAGAAAACAGAATGGAGGGAAATACATAGTAATCACAACTGTGAATGTGAATGGGGTGAACTCACCCATAAAATAAAATCAGATAACAGAATGGATTAGAAACTAAAATCCAATGTTGTTTATGAGAGACACACTTAAAACAGAAAGACACATACACAGTTCATATAAAAGAGTGGAGCAAAATCTAATATGCTTCAGCTGAAGTAAAAAAAAAGGCAGCGATAGCAATCATGATCTCAGACAAAGCAAAAGCAAAAAGAGTCCTAATTAAGAGATAATCAGGAAACTACATTTTGCTAAAAGGTACTATAGACAGTGAAGTAATACCAAAAATTTTTACATCAGGTTTGCTAATAAAGGTCTCATTTCTCGCATATAGGGGGAATTGAGTCAGAGTCATAAAAATAAGAGCCATTTCCCAATTGATAAATGATCAAAGGATATGAACAGGTAGTTTTCAGAAGTAGAAATCAAAGCTATCTATAGCCATATGAAAAAAATGCTCTAAATCACTATTGATTAGAGACTTGCAAATTAAAACAACTCTAAGGTACCACCTCTCATACCTATCAGAAATTACAAATGCTAGCGGGAATGAGGGAAAATAGATATACTGACAGAGTTTTGAAGTGGTCTAACCATTCTGGAGAACAGTTTGGAACTATGCCCAAAGGGCTTTAACACTGTTCGTACCTTTGACCAACAATATCACTGCTAGGTTTGTACCTCATAGAGATCAAAGAAAAAGGAAAAGGAACTACATGTACAGAAATATTTGTAGCAATTCTTTTTGATGGAAATTGAAAATTGAGGGGATGCTTATCAATTGGGGAATGGCTGAACAAGTTGTAGCATATGATTGTGAAGGAGCATTATTGTGCTGTGGGAAATGACAAGGGGAGTGGTTTCAGAAACACAAAACATAGCAAGACCTATATGAACTGATGCAAGGTAAAGTGAGAAGAACTGGTAGATCATTGTGAACAGTAGTAGTAGCAGTTGTTATTTGCCCTTCATTCTTGAAGAGGACCATGACATCAGGGAGGTGATGCCATGACATGCAAGTGAATAATTTCAATGTTGTAATGATGACCAACCGTGAAAGACTTGGCTACTCTTATCTGTACAATGATCCAAGATGATGCCAAAGGACTCATAATGAAAAAATGCTATCCACCTCCAGAGACAACTGAAGTATGATTTTCTTTTTCTTTCTTTCTTTCTTTCTTTCTTTCTTTCTTTCTTTCTTTCTTTCTTTCTTTCTTTCTTTCTTTCTTTC
>NW_020951648.1:3993-11868 GCF_900497805.2 Vombatus ursinus
CTTTCTTTCTTTCTTTCTTTCTTTCTTTCTTTCTTTCTTTCTTTCTTTCTTTCTTCCTTCCTTCCTTCCTTCCTTCCTTCCTTCCTTCCTTCCTTTTGATGCGGCTAATATGGAAATATTTTTGCATGATGTCATTTGTATAATTGATATTTTACTTGCCTTCACAGTGGGTAGGGGAAGGATTGGAGAGGGGGTGGGAGAGAATTTGGAACTCAAAATTTAAAAAGAAAAGAATGTTGGGGCAGCTAGGTGGCACAGTGGATGGAGCACTGGCCCTGGAGTCAGGAGGACCTGAGTTCAAATCCGGCCTCAGACACTTGACACTTAATAGCTGTGTGACCCTGGGCAAGTCACTTAATTCCATTGCCTAGCCAAAAAAAAAAAAAACAAACCAAAATTAAAAAAAAAGAATGTTAAAAATAAATAATATATTTGAAAAAAGTCAAGCGCACTAGACTGGAAAGGATGAAGGAGATCCTGGTGTCTCTCATCTTTAAGTGCCTTCTAGCAATAACATTCTATGATCTCCCTAAACTCATGTTAATCCTTCTTTTTGAGTCTCTGACAGCTCCCAACAACACAGTACTGGACCCATAAATAGGGACAGAATCTATGATTTCATTTGCGGAGGGAGCTCCCAGGTAAGGAAACCCCTACTACCAATGCTGGTCAACATCTCTACAACTTGTGGTCCTCAAGAGTTGCAGGGGTCATAGAAAGAGGTTAAGTGACTTGGCAAGCAATAGTTGGAAAGTGAATTCAGGACCTCTAGTTCCAAAGCCAGAGCTCTTGTCATGGAGCTACTTTCTCTTGTGACTACACAATCCCTGTGTAGGTGGTTTGACAGTGATATTTATTTCACCTCCTCTTTCTCTTCTCCTTTTTATTTAGCCATTCATTTCTCACTTTGTTATCAGATAAGGAGGAAAAATGCTGGATTTGGAATCAGAGAACCTGGGTTCAAATCCTGTATGGCTTTGGACAAACCACTTGATTTCCCCGGATCTGTTTCTTCATCCATAAAATGAAGGGATGGGCTACATGACCTTTCCCGTTCCTTCCAGCTCTGGATCTATGATCTCATTTAAGGCTCCCACCAAAGGGAGCATCATTTCACAGCTAAGGAAACCGAGGCACATGAAGTGACGCTCCTTCCTCCCCCCAGTCTCCCAGCTTTAAAAGTGTCAGAGCTGGAATTCAAACCCAAGTCGGGGGCCAAGCCTTCGGCCCCGCTTTTCAGCGCGCCACCGCCTCTCTGCCTGCGACAACAGGTACGAGGTCTATGTGGTTGACACTTGTCCTTCTCCGCAGATAAAAGCAGCCGTTCAAGCCCCGTCTTCCTTATCAAGCCTTGCATATGTCAGAGCTTTTGAAGATATTCCGGGCGGAAGCTCTGGCTCTCGGGTGACTTCTTCAGATTTAATTAGGCTGACCTTCTGTGATAATCCCCCTCGGATGCCCCCTCCCATCAGCTTCTAAATCATACTCAGCCTTCTGCATTCATCAGCAACAGCCCGACTGCTCTGTTCAGCCCTCAGCACCATTCACAGCTTGCCTCTCCAAAATGAACTTTCACTCAGAAGGAGCTGCTTTGAGCATTAAAATTGGGCGAGGGAGCATAGGAAAGTTTATCTTCGAGCCTGCATGGGGTCCGTCCCTCCAAGTTAAATATTTCTCTTTTCACGTAGAATAGGCTTCACTGTGGCTCTACCCAATGGCATCCTGAAATGTGGGGCTATCTTTAAACATTAACATTTAGTTACAGCGCTCAAGGCTTTTTGCAGACTTTCCCCCCCACCTCTAAGCTGAGCTTCCCCCCTCCCCTTTTTTCTCTCACACTCTGAATAACCAGGGCTTTCATAATGCATGCTTTCTTTTTCATTTCAGGATGGGCAGTTCCTTTGCTTGAGAGGGAGGGGAAAATAAATGCTGGAATGGTCCAGTGCTGGGCTAGTCTAACAGCTGTTTATTTTCCATCTGCATGGTGGATTTTCCAAGGAAGGTAGGGGGTGGGGGTGGAGGATCACTGTAAAATGAGCCAGAAAATCAGAACTATCTTAGCATCAGGTCTTACTACTTTACTGCTGGTGGGGAAATTACCAGGTGAATTTAATTCTTGTAGAACACAGATTTTGAGTCAAGACCTTAGGTGCCTTCTCTTCAACCTCAGATTATATGTCTATGGTTAGAATAGATTCTGGAAGCCATTTAGGAACATAGATTTAGAGCTGAAAGAGACCTTAGAAGCCGCATCAAGTTCAGAGATTTTTAAAATTTTTATTTATTTTGTTGTCATGGGCCCAAGGGTGTGCTGGAGCTAGCTATGATGGGCAACCCAGCCGATTATTAAATTTTTAGTGGGGGCATTTATACATCCAAAATTACTACAAATCAGGGCTTGAGTTATTGTAGATGTTAGAAATTGGTGGAAAAAATGGTAATAATGCAGGTTAAACTTTAAAATGTGCCCTGTATATAGTTTTTTTTTTTTGAGAGATGCTTGTTAAACATTTACTAGCATACCTCTTTGGCACTGTGGTGAAGCCTATGGACCCCTTCTCAGAATCTTATCTTTAAATAATTGAAAGAAATGCTGAATTTCAGCAATAAAGATAATTGACTTTTTTTTCTCATTCAAGTTTACAGATCCTATGAAATCTCTCTACAAACTTCAGGTTAAGACTAATCTTTGTCTTACACTTTTAGGGATGGGGGGGTACCTTAAATGCCACCTAATTAATCTTGGCTCCTAGATCTAGAACTGGAAGAGTCCTTAATGGCTCTCTAGTTCCACCCCCTCATTTTACCAATGAGGCCCGGAGGATTTGAACCCAGGCCCTTCTGCACTAGCTATGTAATTTAATAAATCTTTCCTTATGAAACTCCACAGCCAGGCTTACGGTAAGGCATACTCCCATGTGACCTCCCCAACCACATTTCCTTCATCAGGGATAGAGTAAGGAATTTCAATGCATGGAAAATGAATTTCCTCTCAGTAATGGAAGGAAGCAGGTAATGAGACTTATTCGTACCCTTCTCTTTGGGTGGGGGAGCTAGATTCCAATGCTGTTTTTTTTGCTGTGTTTCTGCAGAAGGGTGGCAAGGCTTGAGGGAGTGGGGAAGACTGGGCAGTGAGAAGACCTGAGTTACATTAGTTGATATAAACTATCGAGTGCCTCCTGAGAAGCTGCTGTCTTCTCCAAATGCTGCTCCTTAAGTGTAGATAGAGTAGTGCCTTAGAGTTTTCTTCGGAGGCAAGGGCCTAATTAGCCTAGTGAGAGACAGTTCTCATTGGTGGGAGTCACCTCTAAAAACCTGAGCAGCTCACAACTCACTTCTTCCAGACAGGCCCGTGTTTTTCTGGGTTCCACCTCTCCTGATCTTACAAGAGTGAGACATGTCTGTCTTGGGCTGGTCCTCAATGGACCAACCCAGGGTTTGACTCCCAGACTCATAGGACAGGATCAATTGAGGGAAAATCACACTTTCTATAGGAGGGAAATCCCCCAAAACTGTGGGCTGGGTGAGCTTGCCTTCTTTAAAATTGTACAGAGTTTCTACCCTTCGAGAACTTAACCTCGGAAGCTGAGAAAAGTGGCCTTTTGGATCACCAGTGTGAAAGGAGTCCCTTATGCTGGTATTTCCAGGCCCTGTCTAGTGGGGATAGCCACAGCTCAGACTTTGAGCCCCGTGCTCTATTTTTCTTGTCTTTCGTCCTAGAGATAGCTAGGTCTGAAGTCCAGGTCTGATGTCGGGTGTGGCTTCTGCCAAATGGGTCTAAATTCTGCCTAGGGGTTGTGGTATATAGTGTGAGGCATTTTGAAGTCAGGAGGTTCTGTTTTTGCACCTCTCTCCCTCTAGCTGTATGACCTTGGGCCAGTCACTTAATCGTTTCCAAGCTTCCTTTAATCAGTCCTCATATAGGCTCCTCACCATCCTAGGTACCCTTCTCTGGACACTTTCAATTCAATTCAACTCAACTCAATTCAATAAGCTTTCTTCTAGTGCCTACTAGGTAGCAGTCACTGCTCTAAGCCCTGGGGGCACAAATAAGAAAAAAAAAAAGACAGTCCCTGCCCTCAAGGAGCTCATACTCTACTGCTGGATGACAATTCACAATAGGAAGCTGGATGTCCTTCAAGTTCAAGGATGACCTCCCTTAAAAAGCAGTACCTGTGGGCAGCTAGGTTGCTCAGTGGATAGAGCTCCCTGAGTTCAAATCAGGTCTCGGACACAACACTCACTAGCTGTGTGACCCTGGGCAAGCCACTTAACCCAATTGCCTCAAAAAAAAAAAAAAAAAGCAGTACTTGAAACAGAACCCAATACTCCAGGTGCAATCTGAATAGGGTAGAGGGCATGGCCGCCATCCCCTCCATATTCCTGGAAGCCATGCCTTTCTTAATGCCGCCTAGGATTGCATCATCTCTCTTGGCAGTTGCATCAGGGTGGTACTTGTACCAGGGGCATCGCAGTAAAGAAAGTTACATAAGCCTTAAAGCACTCTATAAACCGGTTATTATCATTATTTTTTGCTGAGTATCCTAGAATTCTGCAGAGTTTCCATCCTTGGCAGGAAAAGGACGAATTTGTAATTAGACTCTTTATTACATAATAATAGCCAGGTTGGGATAGTGACTTGGGAACTAGCCTTGTAGTCCGGAAGACATCCCTAATACAAGCAGACTGTGTAACCCTGGGCAAATCATTTAACCTTTCAGTGCCCCAGGCAGCTCTAACGCTGGCAGCTGCAGAGAAGGTGTCGACCTTCATTGATAGGAATTTCCCCACCTGGGAGTTCCCTATTTCAATGAAATCACAGGTCTGGTCTTTATCCCTTATTTCAGGGGTGGGGAACCTGTGGCCTTGAAGATTCCCTGCCCCTAACCTAGATAATAATAATGACTGACATTTGCTTGAAGATTCACAAAGAGCTTTGCATGTATTTTAATCATTTCAGAATCACAACAGCCCTCTGCATAGGTGGTACTATTATCCCTATTTCACAGATGAGGAAACTGAGGCTGAGAAAGATTAAGTGCCTTGTCCAGGGTTTCACACCTAGTGTTTGAGGCAGGATTCAAACTCTGTTCTTCTTGACTTCAAATCTGGTGTTTTAACCACTAGGCCACATTTTATCCTGACTGCTAGTAATGTTGACTGAGAATTCATCTCTATTTCTGTTTGATTGGTTTTTTTTTTCCCAAATGAATTCATCTGCTATAGCTAGACTGAAAAGACAGGTTGGGTAAGTTAGGGAGATAAACACTTCATATGCTTATTTTACGCCTGGCAGAAGGAAGTGGGGGGGGGTTCTGTGATGCCAAGTTTTTTTCAACACCTTTGGAGGTGCTTCAGTCTTTGGCAACCTTTTCTAAGTCTTTCTTACAGATTTCCCTTTTCCCACTTTAGGGCAAATTCATTTTTTTCCTGAGCAGAAAGCAGGATGGTGCAGCAGAAGGAACATTGAACTAAGACAAGTGACCTAGATTCTAGCATTAGCTCAGCTACCAGTTACTTATGTGACCCTTGGCTACTGAATTAACCACTCCAGGCTTTCATTTCTTCATGCAGAAAATGACAGAGGTTGCATTAGATTTTTAACATTTGATTTACTCAGGTGCTCTTGGATAGCCCAGCTCTAAAGAAAGACTCAGGTTCAAATCCTTTGAGTGAGTTACCCTATGGGACTCAGTTTTCTCATCTTTAAAATGAGTTCGTTGGACTTTGTGGCTTTGGACTCCCTCTCAGCTCTAAATCTATGATCTTAGTCTGCCCTAAAAGTCTGCTACTTGAAATCATTTTAATTGCTTAACTTCCCTCCCATTGTGGATAGCCCCTTAAGAACAGGGATGATTTAATTACTTTCGTTTTTATATCCCTCACACCTAGTACCTGGTACCTCTCCTCCCTCATACCATACCAGCTACTGCTGCCTGGACACCCAATTGGTGAGAGTTCTTCATAAAGAGTACAACTCAGAGCCACCCACAGCTGCTGCTCTCCTAAGTCATCCTTAAGCCATACTGTCAAGAATGTATACCTTCCCTCTCCTCTGCCCTCTGTAGTTCCCCTCTCTCATTGTTTTTTTTTTACCTCTGGGAACTATAATCTAATCAATACGAACATTCCTGGAAGGGACAGGTTAATCAATTGCCCAATAATTTCACTGACATCACTGTGAATTCCCAGAAGAAACCCCCTTCTCTGGTTACCATCCCTCTAGATCTGTTGCCTTCCCCATTAGGACGTGAACTCCACCATCTTGCTTTCTGAATTTGTACCACAGTGCTTAGCATAGTGCCTAGCACACATAGTAAGTATTTAATAAATGCTTTTTTCATTCATTCATTCATTCAATCGCTCATTCACAGTGCCTGGCACATCCTAGGAGGTTAATAAATGCTTGATTGGTTGACTAGGAGTAGTATTTTTTTAGGTTATGAGGACAAGCCACATTAGTCAACTTTGGCTCCCATGGATAACAAAGATAGCTTGACTTCCTCACTCATTCAGGTCTTTGTAAAAGTGATTATGTATGATGGAATGCCAGGACCTTTGACATGTGGGAGAGATTGACAGCAATCCTTAGTATTCCTAAAGTATCTGTCACTTGGAGAAAGCTAAATTGTATTAGAAGGAGCAGGGGCGGGATGGAAACTTCCACGGTCATCAGGGGTTTACATCTCTCATCAGCCTTTGAGGCATGAGTGTGTTGGGGTGGTTTGCCACATTGGACTAATGCTGGGCATTAGCCCAGTGGGTAGGAGGGAGGGGCCATTCCCGGTGTGTTGTAAAGGAGGGAAGAAGAAACTGAATTGTTACATTGCTATGGCTTCCATTTCATGGTCGTGTGTCTCCCAAACGAAACTGAATGGAGTATTTTCTGTCATTCTGGTATAATTAAACACTAGCCAGCCCTTCCCTTTTCCCTGGCTAATATTGAGTATTGGTCATTTGCGGCAGTGATTCACGCACATACAGACAACAGCTGCTTCCTCTGGAACCCAAGAACAGAGTGTATTCATAGTTAGTTAGCATTCAGATAGTGCTTTCCAAATATCTCATTTGATCCTTACAACAATCCTGGAAGGGAGGAGCTGTTTCTACCTCCATTTTATAGATGAGGAAACTGAGGCAGATAGAGGATGACTGACTTGTACAAGATCACAAAATCAAAAACCTTTCTGAAGTAAGCGCTCAATATGTGTTAAGCGCTGGAGAAAGAAAGAGAGAAAGACACTGTCTAATGGAGGAGACAGCGTGCAAATAACTATGTACTTATGAGATAAATACATGAAGTAAGGACGGTTTCAGAAGGGAGACTTAAACTCAGGTTTTCCTGGTTTGGAGGCCAATAATAATAAGAGGTGACCTTTATATATTGCACATCAAACCATCTAGGGAAGGATTATAGGAATTATCTTCTTTATTTTACATATGAGGAAACCAAGGTTCAGGGTGGTGAGCCCATGGTCACATAGCTAAGTAAATGTCTATGCTTCAGACCTCTACCAAGACAGAGTTGACTGTTCATTGTAAGAGTCTTTGTATAGCTCCCCCCTACATATAGGGGTTGGACTTTGATCCTGTCTCACTGACCCCTTTGGTGAAGCCTGTAGGCCCCTTCTCAGACGAATGATTTTCATGTATAAAATAAAATGCATAGGATTACAAAGGAATCTATTACATTGAAATATAGTTATATAAACATGAAGAGCAAAATGAGTTCATGGACCCCAGATTAAAGACTTATGGATTAGATGACAGATAAGGTTCCTTCCAATTTAGATTTTGGGATTCTATACTATTCAAGTAGTATTTTATACTACTACTACTACTACTGCTGCTGCTGCTGCTGCTACTACTACTACT
>NW_020951649.1:0-1510 GCF_900497805.2 Vombatus ursinus
CAAGAAGACCCTGTTAGTATGAAGGTATAGGGGACCCTGGGGGGGGGAAGGAGAGACAGGGATAGAGACAGAGATAGAGAGTTAGAGAGAGACAAAGAGAGCTAGAGACAGAGAAGGAGGGAGAGATAGAGACAAATAGGAAGACATATACACGAGGAGAGGGAGAGAGGGAAAGAGAGAGAGAGAAAAACACACGCAGAGACACAGAGAGAAACACACACAGAGCAAGAGAGAGGAAAGACAGAGAGAGACACAGAGGAGACTTAGATACAGAGAAAGAGACACAGAGAGAGAGAGAGACAAAGATACAGAGAGAGATGTAGAGACAGAGAGATAGAAAGGAGGAGATGGGGTACCTCAAGAAGATATATGTTGCCAACTCACCATTTTGCTGAGGGACCACCCTGAGGATAGTAACTAATTATGTCTGTTCTCCACATTTTCTTTCTTCCTAAAAAAAAAGTATTGTGTGGTGTGTTTGTGTGTAAAGAAATGGGAAAGTATAGTGCTCACAGCTAAGCCCCAGACGACATTCCATGAAACTTTTCTAATTCTTTAATAGACTGTTTAAAAGATCTCTGGGGCTCAAAGGCCCTCTTCCTTCCTGCCTGAAATTTCACTTCTTCTGTGTATCTTGCACAGAACTGTGGAAGAGAGTGCTAGGCTTGACTTGAGGAGCAGAGATGTAACTCTGCTGGGGCTTTGTTCCAAGTGGATAATTTGGTGGGCACTAACTGGACTTGGAGGTGGGGGTGGGTAATGCTTTCTTTCTTGACAGCAATGGAATCCTTCGTTGGCCTCATCTACCTGGAATCCTCTTCCCCTTCATGCAACCTGGGCTCTTGCTCCAGCAGCCGTGGGCCTTTTCTGTTTTCCAGCTCACCCAGCTCCAATGAAAGCTCATTCCCGTATGCGCATCTTTGCACACGGCAGTGGCAGCCTCTTCCTATGGTGAAGGGCATGACAGATTTGGAGTCAGAGGTTGCACTTGTTAACTGGGTAACCTCAGTTGAGTCTCCTGACCTCTCAGGGCCTCAGTTTCCTAAAGGTAAAATGTGGGGGCGGGGGGAACAAGATGGCCCTCCTATGTTCTCTCTCTCCTGCTTGATGTTACCCCTAGCAATTACAGAGAGCTTCTTCCCCTCAGGAGCCCCACTTTCATCCAGGTAAAAGCACCAAGGGGTCCCAGATTGCACTTCTTTCCCAGGCCACTTCCCAGATCCTCTGTGCCCCCACTTTCTCCTAATTAATGGATTGCCATTTATACCTCTGGTTGCTAAGACTTGGCCTCAGATCTTGCCTTTGTCTCTTTCTAGATCTAGGAAAATCACTTAACTCCTCTGAGATTTGTGTAATTCTGTAAGATTTCTCTGTTAAGTTAGAAAGAGGTTGTGATAGTGGAGGGAGCCCCCAACAGTGAAGTTAGTCAGAGATCTTTGGGATATTGATATCCATATCTATCTATCTATCTATCTATCTATCTATCTATCTATCTATCTATCTATCTATC
>NW_020951650.1:0-1511 GCF_900497805.2 Vombatus ursinus
CAAGAAGACCCTGTTAGTATGAAGGTATAGGGGACCCTGGGGGGGGGGAAGGAGAGACAGGGATAGAGACAGAGATAGAGAGTTAGAGAGAGACAAAGAGAGCTAGAGACAGAGAAGGAGGGAGAGATAGAGACAAATAGGAAGACATATACACGAGGAGAGGGAGAGAGGGAAAGAGAGAGAGAGAAAAACACACGCAGAGACACAGAGAGAAACACACACAGAGCAAGAGAGAGGAAAGACAGAGAGAGACACAGAGGAGACTTAGATACAGAGAAAGAGACACAGAGAGAGAGAGAGACAAAGATACAGAGAGAGATGTAGAGACAGAGAGATAGAAAGGAGGAGATGGGGTACCTCAAGAAGATATATGTTGCCAACTCACCATTTTGCTGAGGGACCACCCTGAGGATAGTAACTAATTATGTCTGTTCTCCACATTTTCTTTCTTCCTAAAAAAAAAGTATTGTGTGGTGTGTTTGTGTGTAAAGAAATGGGAAAGTATAGTGCTCACAGCTAAGCCCCAGACGACATTCCATGAAACTTTTCTAATTCTTTAATAGACTGTTTAAAAGATCTCTGGGGCTCAAAGGCCCTCTTCCTTCCTGCCTGAAATTTCACTTCTTCTGTGTATCTTGCACAGAACTGTGGAAGAGAGTGCTAGGCTTGACTTGAGGAGCAGAGATGTAACTCTGCTGGGGCTTTGTTCCAAGTGGATAATTTGGTGGGCACTAACTGGACTTGGAGGTGGGGGTGGGTAATGCTTTCTTTCTTGACAGCAATGGAATCCTTCGTTGGCCTCATCTACCTGGAATCCTCTTCCCCTTCATGCAACCTGGGCTCTTGCTCCAGCAGCCGTGGGCCTTTTCTGTTTTCCAGCTCACCCAGCTCCAATGAAAGCTCATTCCCGTATGCGCATCTTTGCACACGGCAGTGGCAGCCTCTTCCTATGGTGAAGGGCATGACAGATTTGGAGTCAGAGGTTGCACTTGTTAACTGGGTAACCTCAGTTGAGTCTCCTGACCTCTCAGGGCCTCAGTTTCCTAAAGGTAAAATGTGGGGGCGGGGGGAACAAGATGGCCCTCCTATGTTCTCTCTCTCCTGCTTGATGTTACCCCTAGCAATTACAGAGAGCTTCTTCCCCTCAGGAGCCCCACTTTCATCCAGGTAAAAGCACCAAGGGGTCCCAGATTGCACTTCTTTCCCAGGCCACTTCCCAGATCCTCTGTGCCCCCACTTTCTCCTAATTAATGGATTGCCATTTATACCTCTGGTTGCTAAGACTTGGCCTCAGATCTTGCCTTTGTCTCTTTCTAGATCTAGGAAAATCACTTAACTCCTCTGAGATTTGTGTAATTCTGTAAGATTTCTCTGTTAAGTTAGAAAGAGGTTGTGATAGTGGAGGGAGCCCCCAACAGTGAAGTTAGTCAGAGATCTTTGGGATATTGATATCCATATCTATCTATCTATCTATCTATCTATCTATCTATCTATCTATCTATCTATCTATC
>NW_020951651.1:0-4502 GCF_900497805.2 Vombatus ursinus
TCATAACACTTTGGAAGCATCAAAAATTTATAGGCCCCTAGACCTAACTGTGAAAAGAGCGGGACAGAAAAGCTTGGAACTCAGCCCCTACTCCAGTAACTTTATAATTCTTCCCCAAATCCTCCTCCATGCTCTTTCCTATGAGGTCTTCCCTCATTAGAATGTAAGCTCCCTAAGGGAAGGGCCTGCTTTTCTTTCCACTTGTATTTGTAACCCAGTGTTTATTTTAACCCAATAAGTGCTTAATAAGTCTTTTGCCTTGCCTTGCCCATAGTAGTTTGTACCACTCATTTATTTAATTATTATATTTTGTGATATTGTTTTTTCACTGTGCTACTGTACTTTTGTGTTATTGGTACATATTTTAATTCTCTTGTTGGATAATAAGCCACTTGAGGACAGGGACTTTGTGTTATTTATCTATTTCCCTCAGTGCCTTGAATATAGACAGAGGTCAATTGGTACTTAATTCATTGGTTCCTCCTTTATACTTTTGTTGCTAATAATTCCATTTCAGAAGACCAAATCAGCATTGAGCAAGCAGTGAACCTAACCATCTTGGTTCCTACAGCTAACCAGTTTCACTCTGTGATTCTGGTGTTGGTAATGGGAGATGTGGCCATAGATATTGTCCCTTCTCGGAGATTACCCCTCTCTTCCATGAAACAGACTATTCTCTGTCTGTCTCTCTGGCCCATAAGCAAGTTAGTAGAGTGAACCACAGGTCCCCAAAGTGTCAGGCTGCTTTGCTGAGTTTGCCCTGAGACCCCTGACAATTTTAAACTCATGATCAAAGCCATCTGGTTGGTGTTCTTGGCTCCCGCTATGAATGCTCACATTCTGATCTAATTTGAAGCTCCCATCCTGGATCGTATGGTTTCTGAGATGGGTCACAGACAAAGAGGCAATCCCACACACAGATGGGGCTCCCTGAGGACAAAGGGAAATACAGTCCACTGGTTACCTCAACTAAGGCTTGTTTGAAAAAAGACCAAAGGAGAGTATTCAGATCCTAAAGCACTGCCCACCAGAATGATCCTATGTATCTAAACCCAAACACAGAATATAGGCATTTTTATTAAAAAGCCAAACTAGCAAAGAAAACACACAAGAATTCACTTTTCCTTCCTTTCTTGAAGAGGTAGGGTACATGGGTGTGGAACATTGCACAAAATGTCAGACCTGGTAGATGTATTGGATATTTTTTCTAAACTTTTTAAAATTTTTCTTTTTTATCCTTTATTTTAAAGACAAGCTCTCTGGATATGGGAAAGGAATGAATATATTAGGAAATTAAAGTGATGTTAAAAAGAAAATATACCAATGAAATTTTAAACACCAGGCTAGCATAAGAGAATCCTTGGATCATATGTCAAACATGGAAGAGATGGTAGAGATTATCCAAACACACACACACACACACACACACACACACACACACACATTTTGGGATTTGAATTGATAGGAGATTTAGGTTGTAGTACTACTTCTTCTGTTAGCTGTATAAACTTGGCCCATACACTTAATTTTGCCAGTCCTTAGTTTTCTCATCTCCAAAATGTGTGTGTGTGTGTGTGTGTGTGTGTGTGTGTGTGTGTTTGGATAATCTCTACCATCTCTTCCATGTTTGACATATGATCCAAGGATTCTCTTATGCTAGCCTGGTGTTTAAAATTTCATTGGTATATTTTCTTTTTAACATCACTTTAATTTCCTAATATATTCATTCCTTTCCCATATCCAGAGAGCTTGTCTTTAAAATAAAGGATAAAAAAGAAAAATTTTAAAAAGTTTAGAAAAAATATCCAATACATCTACCAGGTCTGACATTTTGTGCAATGTTCCACACCCATGTACCCTACCTCTTCAAGAAAGGAAGGAAAAGTGAATTCTTGTGTGTTTTCTTTGCTAGTTTGGCTTTTTAATAAAAATGCCTATATTCTGTGTTTGGGTTTAGATACATAGGATCATTCTGGTGGGCAGTGCTTTAGGATCTGAATACTCTCCTTTGGTCTTTTTTCAAACAAGCCTTAGTTGAGGTAACCAGTGGACTGTATTTCCCTTTGTCCTCAGGGAGCCCCATCTGTGTGTGGGATTGCCTCTTTGTCTGTGACCCATCTCAGAAACCATACGATCCAGGATGGGAGCTTCAAATTAGATCAGAATGTGAGCATTCATAGCGGGAGCCAAGAACACCAACCAGATGGCTTTGATCATGAGTTTAAAATTGTCAGGGGTCTCAGGGCAAACTCAGCAAAGCAGCCTGACACTTTGGGGACCTGTGGTTCACTCTACTAACTTGCTTATGGGCCAGAGAGACAGACAGAGAATAGTCTGTTTCATGGAAGAGAGGGGTAATCTCCGAGAAGGGACAATATCTATGGCCACATCTCCCATTACCAACACCAGAATCACAGAGTGAAACTGGTTAGCTGTAGGAACCAAGATGGTTAGGTTCACTGCTTGCTCAATGCTGATTTGGTCTTCTGAAATGGAATTATTAGCAACAAAAGTATAAAGGAGGAACCAATGAATTAAGTACCAATTGACCTCTGTCTATATTCAAGGCACTGAGGGAAATAGATAAATAACACAAAGTCCCTGTCCTCAAGTGGCTTATTATCCAACAAGAGAATTAAAATATGTACCAATAACACAAAAGTACAGTAGCACAGTGAAAAAACAATATCACAAAATATAATAATTAAATAAATGAGTGGTACAAACTACTATGGGCAAGGCAAGGCAAAAGACTTATTAAGCACTTATTGGGTTAAAATAAACACTGGGTTACAAATACAAGTGGAAAGAAAAGCAGGCCCTTCCCTTAGGGAGCTTACATTCTAATGAGGGAAGACCTCATAGGAAAGAGCATGGAGGAGGATTTGGGGAAGAATTATAAAGTTACTGGAGTAGGGGCTGAGTTCCAAGCTTTTCTGTCCCGCTCTTTTCACAGTTAGGTCTAGGGGCCTATAAATTTTTGATGCTTCCAAAGTGTTATGATCTGGGGTTTGGACTGGTCACTGCCCTCCTGGTCAGTGCTGTGGACCTAACCCCAGCTCATAACACTTTGGAAGCATCAAAAATTTATAGGCCCCTAGACCTAACTGTGAAAAGAGCGGGACAGAAAAGCTTGGAACTCAGCCCCTACTCCAGTAACTTTATAATTCTTCCCCAAATCCTCCTCCATGCTCTTTCCTATGAGGTCTTCCCTCATTAGAATGTAAGCTCCCTAAGGGAAGGGCCTGCTTTTCTTTCCACTTGTATTTGTAACCCAGTGTTTATTTTAACCCAATAAGTGCTTAATAAGTCTTTTGCCTTGCCTTGCCCATAGTAGTTTGTACCACTCATTTATTTAATTATTATATTTTGTGATATTGTTTTTTCACTGTGCTACTGTACTTTTGTGTTATTGGTACATATTTTAATTCTCTTGTTGGATAATAAGCCACTTGAGGACAGGGACTTTGTGTTATTTATCTATTTCCCTCAGTGCCTTGAATATAGACAGAGGTCAATTGGTACTTAATTCATTGGTTCCTCCTTTATACTTTTGTTGCTAATAATTCCATTTCAGAAGACCAAATCAGCATTGAGCAAGCAGTGAACCTAACCATCTTGGTTCCTACAGCTAACCAGTTTCACTCTGTGATTCTGGTGTTGGTAATGGGAGATGTGGCCATAGATATTGTCCCTTCTCGGAGATTACCCCTCTCTTCCATGAAACAGACTATTCTCTGTCTGTCTCTCTGGCCCATAAGCAAGTTAGTAGAGTGAACCACAGGTCCCCAAAGTGTCAGGCTGCTTTGCTGAGTTTGCCCTGAGACCCCTGACAATTTTAAACTCATGATCAAAGCCATCTGGTTGGTGTTCTTGGCTCCCGCTATGAATGCTCACATTCTGATCTAATTTGAAGCTCCCATCCTGGATCGTATGGTTTCTGAGATGGGTCACAGACAAAGAGGCAATCCCACACACAGATGGGGCTCCCTGAGGACAAAGGGAAATACAGTCCACTGGTTACCTCAACTAAGGCTTGTTTGAAAAAAGACCAAAGGAGAGTATTCAGATCCTAAAGCACTGCCCACCAGAATGATCCTATGTATCTAAACCCAAACACAGAATATAGGCATTTTTATTAAAAAGCCAAACTAGCAAAGAAAACACACAAGAATTCACTTTTCCTTCCTTTCTTGAAGAGGTAGGGTACATGGGTGTGGAACATTGCACAAAATGTCAGACCTGGTAGATGTATTGGATATTTTTTCTAAACTTTTTAAAATTTTTCTTTTTTATCCTTTATTTTAAAGACAAGCTCTCTGGATATGGGAAAGGAATGAATATATTAGGAAATTAAAGTGATGTTAAAAAGAAAATATACCAATGAAATTTTAAACACCAGGCTAGCATAAGAGAATCCTTGGATCATATGTCAAACATGGAAGAGATGGTAGAGATTATCCAAACACACACACACACACACACACACACACACACACACA
>NW_020951652.1:0-5923 GCF_900497805.2 Vombatus ursinus
TTTGCACAGTGAGCAGATTTTCTTTTCTTTTTCTTTCATTTTTTTTTTGGCTAGGCAATGGGGTTAAGTGACTTGCCCAAGGTCACACAGCTAGTAAATGCCCTAGCTGCCCCAAGCAGATTTTCTTCTCACAACACTGCTTTTTGCTCTCTTCTGGATTGTCCTGCACTTCTATATATTTGCATTCACAATCAATTGTTCTTCCTTTCATTTCTTCGGTGAAGGCCATAAATTCTGCTTTCATCATTCCATTTTTTTTTCGAACACTCAAGAATCAAAGTGCAAATGCTCCCTTAATTTGGATGGCCTGATCAGGTTCCTTATAGAATTTCTCTTCTTTTATCCTCTGCACTAGATGTGGATCCATAAGGTGCAATCATCCGGTCTTTTTGCGAGTGTTGACCAGTGAGGAGAGATGACTGAGAGTCCCACAAAATGTTACTGCTTGTTGCTTTGGATACGTGATAAAGCCAACTTTGCACACTCCTTTATTTGCCTCTCCAAGGAGAATGTGTGAGTCACCCTTCCATCAAGCTGCAGCTTCCTTCTGTCTTTTGGTTTTATTTATAGCAAGAAAGTCAAGATTGATTCCATTCTGGTCCCATGGCAAAAAAAAGTGCATTCATCGATCCTCAGACAAGGATCTCACATCCAAGTCTCCCATCAACAGTCATGTTAGAATTCATAGGGTCATAGATGACTAACATCTCTTGCTCCTTTTCTCCCAATCTTTCATTGGTTCTGTAGAAGTGGCTGAGGTCCACACAGGAGGGTCACTTTGCATTTTTTTTGTTTCATGGGTTTAAATGGCTGGAGAAGTCATGGCTAAGGGGCCAGTTCATCACCAGTGCAGACTGAGGCATTATATTTATCAGATCCTTCATTCTCCCAAGTCAGCTTTCTTTCCAGCATTGTTCAAAGGGTAGACACTCTTTTCCTGGTTCTGTTCCCCTCACTCACCTTCACTATACAATTCTTCTTACATTTCTCTTGACCACCCTCTTCCTCAGTTCTTACAGTACAACAATGCTCCATCAGACTCATAGACCAGAACCTGTTCGGTCATTCCCCAGGGGATGGCAGCCCCTCAGGTCTTTGCCACCACAGAAAGAAGTGCCTTCAACAGTCCCACACCTTTTCTCTCTGTTCTTGATCACTGTGGGGAACAAGCCCAAAGCTGGGTTTTCTTTGAACAGCTCCTATTTCCTTCCAACAATCACCATAGGCATTTTTTGACAAAGTCTCTGGTCCTCTGTGTGATTGGGATGAACTGGAAGAGAGCAGCAGCCTTTTAAATTCTATTTTCCTTTAAAAAGAAGAATTCTATTTTCCTATATCAAAGCAGCTCAGTACAAATATTATTCCCATATAGACATATACATATATATACGTATATGTATGTATGCATGTATATGCATGATCTTTGAGCTCATTGATGAGGACATTCTCTCCAATGGCACAGCTGATAGCTCACCCATGCCCTCCCTTCATGTGCCACTCTTGCCCATGCCTTAAGTTCAATGGAAATCCGTCACTCAGTCAACAAGCAGTTTATTAAGCTCCTACTATGTGCCAGGCACCGTGCTAAATGCTGGGGATACACAAAGGGGCAAAAGCAGTTCCTGACCCCCAGGAGCTCACAGCTTAATGAGGGAGATGACTTGGAAATGTCTGTGTACATACATTATGGGTACAAGGTCAACTGAAGTCTCTTGGTTACTCAGGTCCCTTCCCTGAATTCCCACCAGATTATACTCACTCCCACCTCTGAGTCTTTGCTTGTGCTCCTTCCCCTCTCTCCACCACTCCCCCGGTCTGGCCTTCCTTCTTGGCCCAATCTCCGGTTCTGCCTTCCCCCTTCAAGTCTTCCCCAGCTGTGGACATCCCTCCTTTCCCTGAGCTCCAGGAGTACTCCATGCCAAGGATGCATTTTAACTATAGCTCCCATAGAAATCTATAGTCATTGCCTTTGCATCTGTGCATTTTATCTTCCCCACAAGAATGTAAAGTCCTCAAAGGTAGAATTCTCACGTCCTCCAGAGATCTTTGTACGAGGCTGAGCATCTAGGAGGTGGTCAATAATAATAATTTAATTCAAAATTCCAATTTATCCAATATTTCTCAGGTGCCTCCAACACGCAGGGCTCAGTGCCAGGAGCTAGAAGCACAGGGTGAACTGAATGGGCTCAAGTTTTCACAGTTAGTGAGCCTGAGTGGGCGTCTGAGCACAGGAATGGGATTTCTGGGACATGGCTTAAAATACAGGGATGATAAATTCTTGTCTCTGGGTGGAGCAAATCTAAGTAGGACCAGTAAAAATAGATCTGCCTAGAGTTGGGCGACTCTGCCCAAGACTGGTTTATAAACTGTCTGACCTCATTGATGTGCCTGGTGGCATGGAAGGCTGAGCAGCTACCGCACGGCATAGAATGAAGGAGCAGGAACTCACGGTAGCCAACATCCAGGAAGACAGCCAACAATGCACTAAGCATGGGCACCACCCAGAAGGCCCCACGGAGGCTTGGTGGCAGGGGTTTATGCCCTCTAACTGCACCTCACCTTCACCATCCCTTTCATGAGCACTAGAGCTAATCTAGCTTTCTTCCTGTTCCTATTACATAGTACTCCATTTCCCATCTCCATGCTTTCACATTTCTTCTTACCCACATCTAAAACAAACTTTCCTCTCCACTGCTTGCTTGGAATCCCTAGTTTCTGGTGACACTCAACTGGAACACTCCCTTCCAAGAGAACCCCTGGCATCCAAACCATCCTCAATTAATAGATGAGGGGGGGAGGGGTAAGAGGGGTTAGGAGAGAGGGAAATGGAACGGAATGGGATGGAATAAGCATTTATTAAGCACCTACTATGTGTCAGGCACTATTAAGGGCTTTACAAATATTATCTCATTTGAGAAGAGACAGAGACAGAAGCAAATACGCAGAGGCAGGAAGAGAAATATTCAGTGAGAACTCTCGAGCTTTATGAAAGAGGATCTGAGCTCAGAACAAACACGCCCCATCAGAGATGCCCCCCACAGACTGACGTAGACCTGTAAGACTAAGGCACACGCTTCTCAATCCACTGACCTTCAAAGGATACAAAGGATGTAGGGTTATAAAGTGGAAGGTACAAATGGGCATAGCCACACCAAGAGATTTTTAAATAGCTACTGATCTGAAGAATGCAAATGAAGATTACCTCAAGAAAGCCTCTCAGCCCTGGGGTAAAGAGGTCTTTTCAAATACAGTCTAGGGGACTAAACCTCAGGTGCGGCCAGAGTTTAGAGTGCCCCAAAGGTCATATAACTGAGCAGACCTTTCAGGCCAGCGACTCACCAGTCCGGATCTGAACACAGGGCTCATTCCCTGCCCCAGGGCATCTTTTAACCTCCCTTATTCCTGGCTTCTTCTCTACCCTCTACACACTGTGTTATCTACACATCTTAAAAAAAATTTCCACTTGATCCGCTTGAGGTAAGGACTACATCTCTTCTTCCTTTTGCAGCCAAATCCCTAAAACAAACTGTGCGCACTTGGTACTTCCTAGGTTTCACCTCCCACTCTCTTCCTGTCATCTGGCTGCTGGCCTCACCAAGACACTCTCCTTGCTACATACAAACACACACACACGCACACACACAGACACACACACACACACAGACGCACACATACACATACACGTATACACACATACACATACACACACATATACACACACACTAACAGTCTCTGGGTCTGGAGCTTTTGACTGTATCAGCCTTTTCTCCTTCACTCCAGTTAGATCCAAGCCAATAAACAGGGCTTGGGCACCTACTGTGGGCGAGATAATTCTGGGCCCCGGGGATGCAAAGACACTTGTTTTAATAATCCCATTCTCCTAGAGGCTTCCACTCTGCTCTGAGACAAAACCTGGAAATATCCCACAAGTCTGTGAGAGGGCAAGGGTAAGAACAACGGCGGGGCCATGAAAGGTCCTGCATTGAGCTTTAAAGGAAGCTGGAGGTTTTAGGAGGTAGAGACAGTGCAGCCTGTGTAGACAGGACAGCCCATGCTGAGGCACAAGATGGAATGAACACCGAGCCAATGCTTTGACTGAAATGGGAGGACATGAAGGGGAATAATGTGCAATAAACCTACAAAAGTCAGCTGGAGTCAGACTGCAAAGGTCTGCCACACCACAACCCGGATATTCAATCCAAAAACCAATAGGAAGCCACCAAGACTTCCTGCAGAGAGAGGTGACCTGGTCACACACGTGTTTTGAGAAGATCATTTGGGGGGGGGGGGAGAAGAGAGGCAGGAGGCCAGAGGACCAGTAAGGAGACCATTACAGTGTCCAGGAGAGCTATGATGAGGGCCTGAAATCAGGGAGTGGCCATGTGAGGAGAGAAAGGGTGTGTTTTGGCAGGTACAGGAAGAAGGAAAGGGGAATTGACCAGAAAAAGAAAAACAGCTCAGGAATTAGTCATAAGTAAAACAAATTCCATAATTAGGAAAGGAAGCACGAAAAGGGAAGGAAGAGAAAGAAAAGAAGAGGAAGAGACAAAGAGTAAAAACTCATGATCAAGGTCAGGACATGGAGAAGAGAAGAGAGTCAATGGAACAGAAACAGATTGCATCATTCAAAGATATCATTGGGCAAACTCTTTTTTAACCACCTTCTTCCTCTTTGTAAATAGTGGGGCAGAAGCAAAGAGGAGAAAAAATACGAGAAAATAGGATGGAGGGAAATACACAACTTACAATCGTGACTAGAAAGGTGAATGGGATGAATTTACCCATAAAAAGGAAGAAGTTAGCAGAATGGATTAGCAAGTAGAAGAATCCAACAATGTGTTGTTTACAAGATAATTTACAATATACTCTTTACTTCTCTAAGCACAGAAGTGCAGCTGATAACCATAATTACAGCTCTGAATTTAAGGACCATGAAACATTTTCTCTAAAAGACTTTTGGAGGAAGAAAGTTCAAGGATTATTGCTCCCCATTCTACAGGGAAAGGGATATGCATTTATGAAATGTCTGCTGTGGGCCAATGGGGTGTTCAGGGAGGACTCGCCCCTCTGGTATGAAAGCTTGCTAAGCCCTTTTCAGGGCTGCTAATCCACCTTTGGTGTCCATCTTTTACCCAGTTCTTGCCTGCGGCTCCAAGAAACTGGAGCACGCATAGTGGCCACACCCCAAGAAACCATGTTGGCAGACAGGCTAAACCAGTTTGTGGGTAACTGATGGGCCTCAAATCTGTTGGTGAGTTAGGGGGATGTCGACCCCAAGCATGTGAAGACTTCCCCCAGTGGAACGAGGAGATAAGAACAATTTGTTCCTGTGGCCATGAAGGTGCCTGAAGAAGGTACTGTGGAGTGCTTAGAGCTTGGTCAGACATAGAAGATGCCAAGGTCATCCACTGCATCCCGGACCATCACCAGTCATCTTGATTTTTGTCTTGCTTCTGGACTTCAATGACTCTGGAAGAGTGCGGCTGAGAGCTTTGTGCAACTCTGCCTCACTTAAACCCAATTCATGTGCGAGTCAAGATATTACCCCGGGACATCATTGCTCCTTTTTGAAACTGAAAGACGAACAACACCTATGTGCCAGGCATGGTGCTAACCACTTGACAAATATAATTTCATTTGATCCTCACAACAATCCTGGGAAGGACGCACTATCATCATTCCTATTTTACAGTTGAGAAAATGAGGCAAATAGAGGATAAGTGACTTGCCTCGGGTCACATAGCTAAGGAAGTATCTGAGGCTGGATTTGAACTCAGGTCTTGTTGACTCCAGGCCCACCACAACCACTGCACCTCATAGCTGTCTCTAGATAATGGATAAACTAGTTTTAAAAAGTAGAGTGAGGCGCAGCTAGGTGGCGCAGTGGATAGAGCACCGGCCCTAGAGTCAGGAGGACCTGAGT
>NW_020951653.1:0-1099 GCF_900497805.2 Vombatus ursinus
TGTGTGTGTGTGTGTGTGTGTGTGTGTGTGTGTGTGTGTGTGTGTGATTGTGTGCAGGAGGTGATGGATATAGGAGGAAGAGTTTAAAGAAAAGGAGAGAAGTATGTAAGTGAGGAGGGTGGAAGCAGGAGAGAGAATTGTGAGCAAGGAGAGAAAAGTAAAATAGTCTTCTATTCATTTCTGGGTCCACTTTTAAAAATCAACTCAATTCAACAAACATTTGTTAAGCCTTTACAGGGTGAGGGATCCTGTGATAGACAATGAGAATCAACACAATGAAATAGCCTCTGACTTTAAAAAGATTTATCTTTAGGAATTTGCAAAGCTCTTTAATGACCCCAAACTTCACTCATAAACACTAATATTTTTATATTAATATTATACTGGGATTGTTATATGCTATAAGATACAACAATTTCTGAAAAACTAAAAATGATTATCACACAGAAGACTCATTATGAATGTGAATAGGCTGTAACATATAAACAGTGAGGAAGTTTAAGGAAATGAATAAAATGCATCATCAGAGAAATGGATGATCTAAAAAGAAGATGGGTTCGTCATATGGAAATGGCAAGAGATAATAGATGACAGGCTGAGCACTACTCTGGCAACCTTTCAATGCCATGACAAATTGAGGAAGACACCCAGAGTGTCAAGCAGACCCTCTCTGGTTCATGGAAAGGAAGACATGTCACACAATAAAGGAAGGATTTACCTTCCTTTTGTGTGGTGTGATGCACACCATTGAAATGAAATCATAGAATCATTTAAGTGGATGAAAGAAGAGCACTGTATCCACTTCTTGGCACTGAACAACTCTTGGAATGCAGGGATCAGAATGATGATGATGATGATGATGAGAGGTGATAATCATTTAGGATCAATTGAGCCCCAATAAGGGCCAAAAACCTGAATTAATTTTTTCTGAGTGAACTAAAAATGCCCTTTCCTGTGTCAGCAATTACAGGACCAGATGGAACTGACCAGCATTCTTCCTGTCTGTGATCACTAAGGACAGGATGCCTGGGACCAGACACTGTCTTGAATGATGGGGCTTTTCTTATCTTTGTATCCTATGGACATATGTTATGTAGGG
>NW_020951654.1:0-1099 GCF_900497805.2 Vombatus ursinus
TGTGTGTGTGTGTGTGTGTGTGTGTGTGTGTGTGTGTGTGTGTGTGATTGTGTGCAGGAGGTGATGGATATAGGAGGAAGAGTTTAAAGAAAAGGAGAGAAGTATGTAAGTGAGGAGGGTGGAAGCAGGAGAGAGAATTGTGAGCAAGGAGAGAAAAGTAAAATAGTCTTCTATTCATTTCTGGGTCCACTTTTAAAAATCAACTCAATTCAACAAACATTTGTTAAGCCTTTACAGGGTGAGGGATCCTGTGATAGACAATGAGAATCAACACAATGAAATAGCCTCTGACTTTAAAAAGATTTATCTTTAGGAATTTGCAAAGCTCTTTAATGACCCCAAACTTCACTCATAAACACTAATATTTTTATATTAATATTATACTGGGATTGTTATATGCTATAAGATACAACAATTTCTGAAAAACTAAAAATGATTATCACACAGAAGACTCATTATGAATGTGAATAGGCTGTAACATATAAACAGTGAGGAAGTTTAAGGAAATGAATAAAATGCATCATCAGAGAAATGGATGATCTAAAAAGAAGATGGGTTCGTCATATGGAAATGGCAAGAGATAATAGATGACAGGCTGAGCACTACTCTGGCAACCTTTCAATGCCATGACAAATTGAGGAAGACACCCAGAGTGTCAAGCAGACCCTCTCTGGTTCATGGAAAGGAAGACATGTCACACAATAAAGGAAGGATTTACCTTCCTTTTGTGTGGTGTGATGCACACCATTGAAATGAAATCATAGAATCATTTAAGTGGATGAAAGAAGAGCACTGTATCCACTTCTTGGCACTGAACAACTCTTGGAATGCAGGGATCAGAATGATGATGATGATGATGATGAGAGGTGATAATCATTTAGGATCAATTGAGCCCCAATAAGGGCCAAAAACCTGAATTAATTTTTTCTGAGTGAACTAAAAATGCCCTTTCCTGTGTCAGCAATTACAGGACCAGATGGAACTGACCAGCATTCTTCCTGTCTGTGATCACTAAGGACAGGATGCCTGGGACCAGACACTGTCTTGAATGGTGGGGCTTTTCTTATCTTTGTATCCTATGGACATATGTTATGTAGGG
>NW_020951655.1:0-10644 GCF_900497805.2 Vombatus ursinus
CATTTATTTTCCATCTATTTTCTCTGCCAAACAAAAATATTTTTGCACTATAAAAGACCAAATGAAAACGTCTAATAGAGTATTGATATTCAATATAGGTAAGGAGGTAGTAAGTGAACACTGTGCTGAACTTAATGAATTCAGATCCCTTGGCCCAAATGAACCAAATCCATTGGGACTGACAAAACTGCTGGATGGGATGGCTGAGGCCCTTTCTGTGATCTTGTAAAGACTGCAAAGAATGAGAGAAGGACCACAGGGCTAGAGAAGGACTTATTTTAAAAATTGGTAGGGTGCAAGAAATAAGCTGGAAACTCTACTTAGGCTAGAAAGCTCAATTTTGATTCCAGAAGAAATGTTAAGATGGATGAATAGAGAGATAGTTGAAGGAGGAGGAGGAGCAGGGGTGAAGGAAAATAATGTTAGCAATAACTAACAGATCTAAAGAGGGAAGCAGTAATGGCAAGGAGATACAGCTTTATGAAGAACAGGTCATGCCAAACTAGCCTCAATCCCTTTGAACAGTCACTAAACCAGCAGATCATGGCAATGTTGTAAATCAGTTTGCCTAGACTTTGGTAAATCATTTGCCAAAGTATTCTTGGGGGAAAGAGGGAGACGTGCCCTAGATGATAATATAGTTTATGAATTTAGCACTGTTTGTATGGGCAGATTCAAAGTGTAGTTTATGATTCAATCTTATCTTGAAATGAGGTTCTCAGGGAAGTCCTTGAGTGATCTGCACTTGTCCTTCTGCTATTTTGACATTACTATCAATTACTTGAATAAGGGAATAGATGACCTGCTCATCACATTTGCAGATAATATAAACCTGGGAGGGATAACCAGTCAGCACAACAGCCAAAAAGTCAGAATCCTAGAAATTTTTAGCAGACTACTATTAAAGTATTGGGCTAAATCTAAGAAGATGAAATTCAATAGAGATCTTAAGTTCTATACTTGAGGTGCAAAAAGCAACTCCTTAAGGGCAAGATGACTGGGAGGCATGCTTTGTAGGGCAGTAGTTGGTCTGACAAAGATATGAGTGTGTTAGGTGGCAGTAAGTTCAACATAAATTAGTCATGTAATATAGCAGCCCCCCAAACTGATGTTACTTGAGTGACGTTGAGAAATATACTTTTTAGGAATAAAGTGGTACCCACTGTATCATGCTTCAGTTCATAACTCATCTGAAAGATGGTGGTTAGTTCTGAGGACCATAGTATGGAAATTATAGTGTAGACAGTACAGAAAAAGTCAACCAAGATGGCAAAGAGACTTGTGTCCATGTCACAGGAGGATTGGTTGAAGAAGTTGGGGATGCTGAGCCATGAGAAAGACAATTCAGTGGGGACCTTTCACCATAACACCTTGTTTACTCTCTCGCTTCTTACATTTTGTAATTTATCCATTGGGCTGGGGAGAAAAGAAAAGGTTATGGGACTCCTGATCAACTCCTTCCTTACTGCACTACTGTCCTAGGAGAACTCTCCAATCCTGGTGCAAACTAAATCACTCAAGGTTTCAAGTGCGTCTTTCAGAGAAATAGAGAAAAATCTTAGGAAAGAGGAGGAGGAAGAACAGCTGTACCAAAAGAAAGTGCTTATTTTTGATAAAAGGGAACTTCAGTGTGGAGTAACCAACAAAGGTATTAATCATAGGTGGAGGAACTTTGATTAGAATGGTTATGTTACATTTTGATCGATAGAAAAGATTTTTAAAGTAATAGCAAAATACATACATCCCTCTGAGAAAAATGACCAAAGAGGGAAAAAAATCCTCAAAATGATATCACTAAATGCAAATTGGCTTAATTCCCCTAATAAAATGAAATAAAATGATAGATTTGAAAACAGAATACAAAATAAACCTACTTAATAGAAACACATTTAACTCAGAAAGCTCCAAGTAGAATCAAAAATAAAGAGTAGGGGTCAAGACATCTGGAAAACAATTTGGAATTATAGGGAACAAAGTTAATAAAATGTGCCTCTGATCCAGAGCTCCCACTGCTAGGAGTATACCCAAGTATACCAAAACTGTGAATTGTCTGAATTCTAAGGATATTTTATCCTGTATAAATATTGCCTCTGCTTTATCCTTTCATAGCAAATTTCCATAATCAGAGCAAGTGGTCAGTAAAAGATAGAACCCCAATGCAAGTGTGTGAGATCTTGCTGTTTTGACCTGAATGTGTAGTCATTCCATGCCCCAAATTACTGAAATCAAATCAGAAACATCTTCCTTTTGGTTTGGGGAAGAGAATTTCAGTGCAATCAATTTCCTTTAAGGGAGATAACCTATTTGACCATATCATTGCTTCAATATCCTCCCTAGTCTTTTGTTATAATTGGAGTAAAAGTGAGTCCCTGGCCAAGGGTGGAAAACTTCTACCTGCAAGGTTGCTACTTACACTTTTGAAAAAGTAACAACATCAGATAATCCTGCAGGTCAAATGTAAGTGATTTTAATGGGGCTCTTGCATTTTTACTCTCTATATTTGGACCCTGCAAACTTGCTTGTCAGATTTGTGTCATCCAGATTACAGGCCATTCACCTACAGTTGATAGCAGACAATGGGTATCAGCCAATGTCCCCCTTTATCCCCTGAATGCACCCTGTGCTTGGTTTCAGTCAACCTCCTCTTTGTGACCCCCTTGAGGCAGGGACAGCTCTCTGCCCCTTGCCAGCAGGAAACAGTTTCAGAAGCCAAGACCTTACCCCCAGAAGAATTTCGGTCCCATTTGTTTGAGGGGGAATGATGGGGATGGGATCTGAACAGCCAAAAAGAAAAGGCCTTTCTTTGGGATACGGACCTTCAAAAAAGCCCCTGGGGTTCCCTTTTGGCCCTGGTCCCTGGGGTTTACCTGGGGACACCCACCCTTCCCAGTACATGATCCTTTCATTGTGGTTTTGACACTGCCTTAATCTCCAGTTCTCTGTTACCTCTAACCCAGCCCAACCCTCATTGTCTGCACCTGGCCCCACCCTAGACAGCCACTCCTTGATTCTATCTGGACCCCTTCCACACGGCCCAGGTCCCTACCATTCCCCTGGGGCACCCAGCCCTTCTCAGTCCTTCTCTGTTACCTCCCAATCACCCCAGACTACTTGACCACTCCTAGATCCTTCCCACAGTCTTTTTGTACACAAGGTCCATCTTGACCCCCATTAAATTGCTCTGATTCTTTAAGAGTCTGGTCATTGGTTCAGATTCAGTCTGGTGTACTTGTCAATACATGTGTCACAATAGTGGGGATTCTTAAACTCTAACCCACCCTGATCTATGTTCTAATAAGTCTTATCTCTGGCTGAAAGAAAGCTTGAGTTGAAATCATTCAAGGCAGGATCTGTGTTTTATGACTCTGAATTTCTGGAGTCCCACCACACTAGACCTCAACAAATGGACTTAATTTTTGAGTGATTTGAAAGGAAATAGAGAAAAAGTTCCACCCTGAGCCCTTCAGAAAAGAACAATCTCCATCAAATAGTTTTCAGCAGCGCACTTCCTATTAACACTATATGGAGTTAAAACTCTGTTTTCATTAAAATGGAAACTTTAAATCAAGAGATTATTATATTGCAAATAAAAGGATCTTTCTAATTCAAATTGTTGTCAAATACCTATTAAAGCAAGTGTATATTGATGATATTGGGTCTTGAAATTTGAAATCCTGGCAGTTAATAGCCTTTCCAGAAGTTGTGTTTTTAAATACATGATATATTTCACCGAGGTGAATTCAAAGTGAAGTTAGTGTAATAAGGATTTCCATTCACTTACAACCATTAGGAAATTAGCTCTCCTTTTGATGAGAGGCAAACACAAAATTCCTAACATAGAAACCTACACTTTGAGTACCATCAAACTATCAAATCTTTGTGAAAGAAAGTGGTGTTTAGGAATTCAGATCATTCACAGACCATCAAAATGGAAGTTGCCTCTGAGAAAACTGTTCAGTGTTTCGTTTGGAGGGAATAATCATGAAGAGAGTAATAATAACTTACCGTATGTATTGAGAGGAGGAGCAGAGACTCTTTGAGGTTCCGATATCAGTGTCATTTCTCTGTCATGGTTGGGCCCTTGGCCATTGCCAAGTGGATTCCTTCACGAAATAACTGGATACATGCTTTTCCAGCATAAAAGAGGTTAATTTTGTTGAGGAGATAGATGGTTTTTTCCTCAAAGACAAGTTGCTTCTTTTTTTTTTGGCTAGGTAATGAGGTTAAGTAACTTGCCCATGGTCACACAGTTAGTAAGTGTCAAGTATGAGACCAGATTTGAACTAAGGTCCTGCTGACTCTAAGGCCAGTGCTCTATCCACCTAGCTGCCCCTAAGTCATCTTGCTTACTGAAATCTGCGACAGCGACAAACAGGAACTTGTGCTGAGTGAGTTCTTTTTTGGGTCTATTTGCACTTGGGTCAATTTGGGTCACTTACAAAAACTATGTGATCGTAACCAATTCTAATTGCCCAAAAGCCCTTAAAGAAATTGGTATGAGCTGTGCATTTGTAAAAACTAAGAGACTGAAAAAAAGGATGACAGTATGGCAATTGGTTTTGAACACGAGCTAGTGAAAAACAATGGACTCTTATGAAAAAATTGAGATTTGAGTAGTGTCACTAGTAATTATAAACCAATAATTGGTTGAGTTGAAAATGCTGTTGTAGTAAATTGGAAGAAATTAATCAGTCTTGATATGTACAAGAGGATAATAAATATTGGCACCTATCTCCCAGAGTTGTTGGGAGAAGCACATAGTTGTGAAGTGCTCAACACACTGCCTGGCTTGTGTGAAGGATGAGCACTGTAGTATTCAGACCTTGTGGGAATACAATTGAATAAAACGCTATCCCCTTTACAAGTACTTTTTTCTAACTGGCAAGGATGTTGACAAAACCTTTGAGGAAATATAGACTAATCGTTTTGAAGTATTAGTAAAAACAGACTTCAACAAATTTCAAGATGTAGAAAAAGCCTGGCACACAGTCAGCCCTGCATTAACTACTGTGCTTAGCGTGAAAATGCCCAGGGTAATAAGGTAAATGACTTACAGGTATTTAACTCAATCATTATCACCTGATTGGTGATGTTTTAAGTACAAGGGGGCTAAGAGAAGCCATTAAAGCAAGTTTCTTCCTCTTTTCCATCTGAATATCAATACATCATAAATATACCTGTTATATGGTTATTAGAGTATATTTTGATGTTATAAAAAGCTAGATCATAATAATAAGAATAGTAAATGATATACTGTCAGGAGATAAGTATGGTAAAAGGGTCTTTGGAGGGAGATTTTTGTCCTGGGATATCCTTGAGGTTCCTTGGGGTGAGCCCTTGAGGTATCAGGAAACTCTGCATCTCTGCTGTTTGAGGAAATAGGGCCTTGCCAAGTCAAGACTTTGACCCACCCTTCCTTTCAACTGTTTACAACTGATAAACCTTTTCAGGGTGTGTATTTGGGGGGCAAGGGGGGATTGCTGTATAGGAAAGTGTCCATTTTGTTAAAACAAAATGTATAGATACCTTTTTGGATTTTAACAAAATACATTTTTAAAAGATTATTCTGAGAAGGGGTCCATAGACTTCACCAGATTGCCATGACACAAAAAAAGGTTAAGAAGTCCTGATTTAATTCCACCCCTCATCCACCCATTTTATAAATGAGGAAACTGAAGACTAGCACTCACTCTCAAGCAATTAGGCAGTGGAAAGTGTGTTGGACCTAGAAGTCAGAAAGATATGGGTTCAAATTCTCAGGCTGACACTCATTATTTGCAATGACCTTGGGTAAGTCCTTGAAAGTGGAGGGGGACATTGCCTCAATTGCATTAACAGCAAAATGTGTAGACTAAGTTAGATGACCTTGAAGGTACCTCCTGTCTCTAAATCTAGGACCCTAAGAGTTAGCCAGGGCTCAGCAACCACTTAAGGCCAGAGGTGGAGGCCAGGTCAGTCCCAGCACAGGTTCACCACACCTTCCGTCTCCCCCTTCAATTCTTGGCTGTCCTTTGGTGACCAGCTCCAATAATGCCCTCTCCTCTAAGAGGCCTTCCATGACCCCTCCCACCTCTGCCCCAGCAGGCAAGGCCTTAGCCCTCCACAGACCCCATAAAGGCTCCTCTGTTACCCAACTTTCATTCATCCACCTGCTCGTCCATGAAGTCCAGGAGTGCAGCCATGGTATCCGAACTCTCATCCTCTGCCAGTGTCACAGAGCACATGGCTCTACACACAACAGGTGTTTTTAAAACTTGAGCTGAATTCACTGAGTCAAGTGACAGAATGACCTTCACTACTAGGGAAGCTAGGCCCAATAGGAGGAAAGTCATCTTGTGGGGTTCCCTAACACTGAAAAGGGTTTTAGAGTTGAGAGGGGCCCTTGGGTTCATCTACTGCAACCCCACCCACACTACACCTTTCACGGATAAGAAAATTCACTTTCATGCCCATTATCCAACCACTCCTTCCCTCAAAAAAGTGGCCCATCTCATGGGAGGTAGAACACTCCACAGAATGTGTTTTATTCTTGCCAGGAATCATACTAAACTGCCCCACCTCTTCCCTGGTCCCCGTGGCATTCACCCATCCCGCCAGCCTGATGAATTCCTCTCCTTCCAAGGTCAGTCCAGGTCTGAGGGGCATGGGAATAGGAGGAAGAAGGCAGACTCATGACTTTCTCTTCTGCCCTCTCTAGTGTGGGATTTAGCAAAAAGGGAGGGCCTACCATGGTCCCTGGCAAGAGCTTTACCCATCATCCCCACCCACAGGTGGCATAAGGCAGAAGGGGGAAATGTCAAGATATTAAGAGACACCCTGTTTTCCAAAGCTAAGGCCCAGCAAGCAAGCAAGCTGTGCCCTACACTTGGCTTAACAACAATCCTTTGAGCTCATCCTCTGGATGCTCTCACCTTCTGCCAAAATCTTACCATTACTGTATTGTGTTGACCAGCACCAGGTGTTCTCTGAGCTAGGTGAAGCATCACACAAGCTTAGACATGTGCTGGTCATGAAGCCCTGCTGTGAATCCAACTTGTCTCATTGTTGCTGTTGTCCCTCCTTATCAGGGCTACAGCTCACTCTGTAGCCACTGGTATAAGTACCAAGGTTTAGCCACACTAAAGCTGCTCCCCTCCCCACTAGGGGCAGGACTCTGGCACATGTGTCCTTGCTTGCAAGCCATTTCCCTCACTTTGAAATTGAACTTCTCTTTGATTTCTGGCTCTCCTGTCTCTAGCCTGCTCTTTTCAGCTTTGTAGGCCAATTCGGTACAGTTGACAGTGGGGAAGGTGGTGGGAGGAAAGGAGAGAATTTGGAATTCAAAATTTAAAAAGAAAAGAATGATAGAAATATGTAAAGAATTTTTTTAAAAAAATTGAAAAGTATGAGGCAAGGTTCTGAGCCGAGAAGGTGAAAGGAGGTGAACAATGGGAGATTTGAGGAGCAATGAAAAGTTTTAAAAGAGCTGTTGTGAAGAGTGAGACAGTCAGTAGGTAAGGGAGGTATAGCAGCATTCTTGAATGGCAGTGATGGCTTAGCTGAGGTCGGGTAACATAAACTTGTAGTGGAACCAGTCAGAACAGTTGCGTGGTTTTCTCCATCTTCATTCAGCCGCACGTGTGTAGGAGAGAATACGGCATATAACAGGAATCATCCAAGGTTGAGGCTTATCTAGGTGTAATCAGAAATACAGTAAGAAGGCTTTGGACTCAAGAAAGGAGGACAGTGTAGAGTTGGATTGGCTCACCAAGGGGTCAAGATGGGGAGAAAACTAGAGTGGCTAGTGCAGGGGAGATGTCCTGGAAAGCATTTGAAGGGCCAAGGGATTGAAGGCCATGGTGTGGACTTAGAGTAGGGTTTTGTAAAGGAAAGGAGAGAAAAAGGGGTGAAATGTCAACAATCTCTGGTCAGATAGAGGGATATTAGAATTCTTGAACAAGCAGGTGGTACATTTGTGGGTGGTGGCAAGATCTAGTGTATGACCATCTTTGTATGTGATTGCGGTTTCAAATGTCAGTCAGAGAGCGGCTTAGCAACCACATCTGCTAGGTATTTTGTTCAGGACCCAAGGATGGAGGTCATCTGGACCAGGCTACTAGAATTCGCCAAGGATGGCTAAATAGTCTCTTACTATCTCCTTACTTATGCTGGGCACCAACTGGCTTCCTGTGAGTCATTTTTGTTCAGTCATTCCTAACCAATGTCATTCTGCTTTCCAGAGAAAACAGAAGCCGAAGAAGAATTAGGCATCTCTGCCTTGTTTGTTTTCAGTTGTCATCACCCCATCCACCCCAGCCAAAGGTCCTGTCCCTTCATTGATGCTTCTTTCAATATACCTTTTGCAAAAACGCCTTAACTTCCTTTGAAAGTCTTTGCTCATTCTTAGCTCTAGCATTCCTGACACTGTGTGTCAGTGTGACTGTGCCACACTTGTGTTCACACCCAGCTACCGGGCCTTGCTTCCATCTTCTGTATATGCCTTTTTAAAATCTGAATTGGTTGATGAGTTCTATGGGGATACATATTGGACAATTCAGATAAATCCCATTTTTCCTCCTCAGTATAATTAGATCCCTTTGGGTCTTGAGAATTTATAGAGCAACTCACATATCTCTTGGGCTGACCTTCCCTGAGGCACATTATTGCATGGGATCATAATTGCCTTTTCTCGGAACTGATTAAAATCAACTTTCATAAAACTGAGGGTGTATGTCAAACCACACCTAGATTTCATCTCCTCTATCACAAACACTATGGTGGAATGTTTACTTCTACCCTCAAAACCAAATCCTCTCAGATGGTGAAAATCAGATCCAGAAAAGAATTTCCCCTTTGCTATCTTTGGAAGGAGAGAATTGTCACTGAGGTGAGTCAAAAAGTTATTAGCTGCTCTACTTTTGGCAGGGAGACAGACAGACAGACAGACAGACAGAGACAGAGACAGAGACAGAGACACCATGGTGTTACCAAGCAGCCCTTTCTGGACTGTGACCTCCTCATTAGAAGAGAGTTAGTTCTGGAGCCTTGTCATCAAAGCAACTCTAAAAACATGTGGCCACAGAATCTCAGAGCAGCACAGGACCTCAGAGGGACTCTCCTTTCACATACTGTATGGAATTCTATCCTCTGATATCCTTAACAAGTGACCATCCAACCTCAAACCAAATGCCCCCAGTGATAGAAGAAAAAGAATACTTAATATTTCCTCCCCTTCACATACTTGATGACAGTGATGATGCCTCCCAAAGTCTTCTTACTTACCAATACTTAACTCCTTCAACCATCTACCAAAGGACCTGGCCTCCATGCACCTCCTCATCCTGCTCACCTTCTGACACGGAACTAGGTATACCTTAGGTGCCATTACACCTTTTCAAGGCCTCCCCCCCCTTCTCTTCTCTTTATTGCTTAGCTCTCTCCAAAGTGACTAATAATCTCTTAATTGCTTAATCTAATGCCCTTTCCTTGGTCTCTGTGGAGCCTTTGCTACCATCAATCATCCTCTTCTCCTGGGCTGGACAGTTAATAAGAGAAAAAGAGCTAAAACTTTTGGAGAGATGTAGCAGGAGTTTACTGCATATAGAGGGGAGACAGTCCACAGATTGTGACACACTGTGTTAATACTACAAAGTCATAGGGCATTTGCTAATGTAATTAGTCCCAACTTCAGAATATTTAGACAGGTAGCCTGTGAAATATCTTACAATGATTTTAAGCAGTAGCACTCACTGTTTAGTGGACAGTGCATTGGAACTGTAGCTATTCTGACCTCTAGCTGGTGACATCGTTGGATACTGGATTCAGCACTGAGACTTCATCAGGTTCACTAAATTAGAATATAGAACTGATGCTGGCAGTTATTTCAGGTAGCTCAATAAGCCACCAAGCAAGGGGAGAAGGCTTACAGGCTGCTGCCAAGGGCACTGAGGGGCATGACAGAATTTTAATTTAACTGAATGAGATCCCTGGGCAAACTTGGGAAACCAGTGTGAAGAAGGTTGGGACAGGAACTTCCTGATTTAGGTCCCACTTTCCTTCCTCCCCCTAAATGAGCAGGCACATCTAGTTGACTACAGGCTTCATTATTGTACCCCTTTAATAAATGCTAGTTGACTTGATTTTACTTATGTCCCTGGGATAGTATGAAATTCTAGCATAAGAGCTAGCTCTTCCCAACCTTAACCAGGATCAAACAGGACTCAAAGAAACTAGGCCAGGCACTGCTGCGCTGCTTCTTAGATAGGGACCCAATAGGACAGAAGCACTAGCATCCTAAGAGTGCCCCTTACCCCATCTCACACTAAATTCTTCCAGTTCTTAGGGAGGATGGCCAATAGCTCTAAGACAGGCATTGGTGTAAACCTAGCTGGCAATGGCAGAAAAGATTGGAGAACCTGGCTAGATCATTAAAGAGATTGAAGAGGGGATCAAGGGGACGAAACAATGAACATAGAAACCATGGTTCCCACTGAGTGCAAGGGTAGAGCTGTCAGGTATAATTCAAGAGCCACTGATTCAAGTCCACATAATCCAGCTCATGAAAGTTTAAAGCAAGCTGAGTGTATTTGTGTGGCCATAACCACCAAACATAATTTTTTTTTAATATAACCTGATCCTTGGGCCAGCTAGGCAGCACAGTAGATA
>NW_020951656.1:0-2235 GCF_900497805.2 Vombatus ursinus
GCTCTTATTTCAGTTTGCCCACATCTTTGTAGCTATCATCTTTGGAAGGGGTTCCTTACCCTAGCTAATATCAAACAGGCAGACAGACAGAGACAGGCAGACAGATAGATAGATAGATAGACAGACAGACAGGCAGACAGACAGGCAGGCAGATAGACAGACAGAGAGATAGACAGGTAGAGAGATAGGCAGATAGGCAGATAGATAGAGAGACAGACAGATAGATAGATAGAGAAAGAGATGGATAGATAGAGATAGAGATGATAGATAACTATTTCAGTATGATTAGTTTCCTTTGTACTCCTATGTATTTCATTATGTATTTAAAACCATAATTCTGAAGCTTCACAGGCTTCAGCGGACTGTCACTGGAGGGTTCCATGACAGAAAACAGGCCAAGAACTCCTGATGACCTATGAAGGAATGAACTCTTCCTTTAGGATCTAAATCTTTTAATTATGGACGTTGATAGGAGGATCTCGTAGAAAACCAGCATTTCTCTTCTTGTTTCCACACAATCGGTATGCACTGGGCACCTACTGCGTACCCACCTCTGTGGTAGACAATACTTCGGGCACAAAAGAATTGGGAAGATAATCCCTGCTTACTTGAAGCTTATGATCTTATTGAGGAGAACAGATGGACACATCAGGTCCAATAAGCAAAGAATTTGAGCATCACACCTAAGTGATTGTGAAGGAGGATGAGTAATTTTCTAAGAATTTAAACAGTGATTAGGATAAAGGTAGGAAGGCTCCATGATGGTGGAAGAAGCACACTGGCATCTGGATGAGTCAGTCTGCAAGCATTTATTAAGGACACAAGATGTGTCAGGCTCTGTGCTAAGCAGGGGGGAATACCAAGAAAGGTCAAAGCCACTCCATGCCTCCAAGGAGCTCACAGTCTAATGGGGAAGGCAATGCAAATCTATGTCAACTGGAGAAGGCAAATGAATTCAGAGGGATTGGGAAAGGCTTCCTGTGGAAGGGGAGACTTTACTTGGAATTTGAAGGAAGCTGGGGAAGTCAGGAGGCAGAGATGAGGAAGGAGAGGAGGTTCAAGCATGGGAAACAGCCAGAGAAAATGCCCAGAGTCAGGAGATGGAATTTCTTGTGGGAGGAACACCCAGGAGGTCAGTGTCACTGGGTCACAGAGCATGTAGAGGAGGGTCAGGAAAGGTGGGAAAGAACAGATTATGAAAGACTTTAAAATCCAAACAGGGGCTTTTACATTTGGTACTGGTGGTAATAGAGATTCACTGGGATTTCTTGAATAGAAGGGTGACATGGTCAAGCCTGTGCTCAAGGAAGATCAATTAGAAAGCTGAGTGGAGGATGAAAAAGACCGTCAACTAGAAGGCTATTGCAATAATCCAGGTGGGAGATGCTGAAGACCTGTACCAGGGCAGGCAATGCCACAGGAGAGAAGAGATCATGGGGGAGAGATGTTGGTTGTTGACCTTTGTTCTCAAAGAGGATCAAAAGTGACATCACTATGTTGGGGTCAAGGTAAAGCATGTCCAACTGTGGCCAATCAAACCAGTTTGAGCTCAGAAGGCTCTACCACAGGTCAGGCACAACTATGAACATTTGGAATGGCCAGAGTCACACAGCTAGTTAGTGACTGAGGCTAAGTCATCAGAAAGATGAACCTTCTTCACCTCAGGCCCAGCACTCTATCCTCTGGGCCACCTAGCTAGCCCACAGTGTCTTGCTGCCCACTAATTCCATCAAGTGTGATTAGAGTTAAAGAGGTAAGAAAGAAAACACTCCTTCACACTTTGTTTAGAATACCTCTGTTACCACCCCTTACATCCTGTAATCTCATCAACTGGACTGGGGGAAATCAATTTATGAAGGATCTCCTGCTCATCCATCTCTCAGTACTTGGTGAATGTGAGGATTAGACCAGATGACCTCCAGGGTCCCTTCCAGCTTTAAATTCAGTATACTAGAGTCTCACATTTCCTTCTTCCTTCAATTTCTGGAATTTCACCAAATTTCTTCAATTTCACCAAAGTCTAGTTTTCTCCTGAAGATGCCGTGTCTCTTGGTACCCATTCCAAGGTTGGCTACTCTTTCTCACACACACCCTGACCCACATAAGACCAGGAGGAGTTATCCTCCTTGCTTCCCACTGACACTTTCAAGATGGTCCCTTTGTTACCATCACCCCCAAAACACCTCCGTTACAGTCTGCTCTTATTTCAGTTTGCCCACATCTTTGTAGCTATCA
>NW_020951657.1:0-1929 GCF_900497805.2 Vombatus ursinus
TCAGCCACTTTACCTCTTCCCCCAGTCCATGTTCTAACACCTCCATGCTGTGTTCTCATTTTCTCCACCAGTATTCCATTCCTACCCCACCCCAGGCCATGTCTACACTAACTGTCTCTCACTTGACCCTCCGAAGTCCCAACTCTGACCTTTTCCATTGCCCAGGAGTATTTATTACCAGTCTGGAAATGTGTGTGGTGAGGGGAAAGAAGCAAAGGAACATGTCACCTCACTCCCAGTTGGGAGAAATCAATAAAGGTTGGCAGATGTGGTGGGGTGGGGGAGATTTCTATTTTCCAATGACTTAAGTTACTCTAGTGTATATGTAAGCATGAGTTAGAGAGCCCTTCCTCTTTGAAGGGACAATTTCACAGGACAGAGTTTTTCCTGGGCCCCTGGAGAGAGCCAACATTAGCATGCTAAACCAGAGCAGGGCCTCCCATTTCTTCCCTAGTATCAGTGTTGTATCTTAGCAGCATATGTTGGTATACATAATCAGCATTTCATTCCCCTCCTGGATTTCCCATCTATACTACTCCAGTCCTCATTACTAATAACTTTCTTCTCTCAATTCAGTGGGTTTATGCCTTCTTTCTAGCCCATAGCAAAGTCAAAGCACTCATTTGGCTTATGTAGGTACAGAGTGTATGAGGGGAGCCCTTGAGAGAGAGAGAACTGAAGCTGTGGGCTAGAAAGAAGGCATAAACCCACTGAATTGAGAGAAGAAAGTTATTAGTAATGAGGACTGGAGTAGTATAGATGGGAAATCCAGGAGGGGAATGAAATGCTGATTATGTATACCAACATATGCTGCTAAGATACAACACTGATACTAGGGAAGAAATGGGAGGCCCTGCTCTGGTTTAGCATGCTAATGTTGGCTCTCTCCAGGGGCCCAGGAAAAACTCTGTCCTGTGAAATTGTCCCTTCAAAGAGGAAGGGCTCTCTAACTCATGCTTACATATACACTAGAGTAACTTAAGTCATTGGAAAATAGAAATCTCCCCCACCCCACCACATCTGCCAACCTTTATTGATTTCTCCCAACTGGGAGTGAGGTGACATGTTCCTTTGCTTCTTTCCCCTCACCACACACATTTCCAGACTGGTAATAAATACTCCTGGGCAATGGAAAAGGTCAGAGTTGGGACTTCGGAGGGTCAAGTGAGAGACAGTTAGTGTAGACATGGCCTGGGGTGGGGTAGGAATGGAATACTGGTGGAGAAAATGAGAACACAGCATGGAGGTGTTAGAACATGGACTGGGGGAAGAGGTAAAGTGGCTGACTTTGATTCCCTGTTTTCTCTATGTTTCTCCTTTTATCGCATCAGCCACTTTACCTCTTCCCCCAGTCCATGTTCTAACACCTCCATGCTGTGTTCTCATTTTCTCCACCAGTATTCCATTCCTACCCCACCCCAGGCCATGTCTACACTAACTGTCTCTCACTTGACCCTCCGAAGTCCCAACTCTGACCTTTTCCATTGCCCAGGAGTATTTATTACCAGTCTGGAAATGTGTGTGGTGAGGGGAAAGAAGCAAAGGAACATGTCACCTCACTCCCAGTTGGGAGAAATCAATAAAGGTTGGCAGATGTGGTGGGGTGGGGGAGATTTCTATTTTCCAATGACTTAAGTTACTCTAGTGTATATGTAAGCATGAGTTAGAGAGCCCTTCCTCTTTGAAGGGACAATTTCACAGGACAGAGTTTTTCCTGGGCCCCTGGAGAGAGCCAACATTAGCATGCTAAACCAGAGCAGGGCCTCCCATTTCTTCCCTAGTATCAGTGTTGTATCTTAGCAGCATATGTTGGTATACATAATCAGCATTTCATTCCCCTCCTGGATTTCCCATCTATACTACTCCAGTCCTCATTACTAATAACTTTCTTCTCTCAATTCAGTGGGTTTATGCCTTCTTTCTAGCCCA
>NW_020951658.1:0-1396 GCF_900497805.2 Vombatus ursinus
GGGGGGAAAAACTTGGGACCAATGACATCCCATTATTACCATATTCTCAAATCCTTCCATGGTCTGTGCTCTGATTGTTGGGGGCATTATGTGCAATGACACAGACCATGGGAGGTAGGACGGGACAGGGGAAAGAACCCTGGATTTGGTGCCAGAAGAATTGGGTTCGAATCTTGGCTGTGTGACCTCTGAGCCTCATCTGTACAATGAAGGGGTTGGACTGTCTGACCTCTAACATTCCTTTCACCTCTGAATCTATGATCCTTAGAATCCCTACTTTCACCCCAAGCTCTGAGCCAATGTTACCTCCAGCATAAAGCTTTTCTTGGTCCACCCCAGTGCTAGGGCCTCTCCCCAAATTTTTCCTTGTAATTTTATGGAATGTATTTTAAACATACTGAGTGCACATGCATGTCACCTACCTGGAGAGAATAGAAGCCCCTTGAGGGCAGGGACTCTTTCATTTTTGTCTTTGTATAGCCAATGTCTTGCACAGGTCCTGACACATAGTAGGTCCTTAACAAATACTTGTTGATTGATCTCATGAACCCATCAATGCCTACCTATTCTGTGCCACTTGAATTTTTGTCTTACAAAAAATAGATGTGTGTGTGTGTGTGTGTGTGTGTGTGTGTGTTTAGAAAAGAGAAATCATGAATGCACTATAAGACAGAATTGCAGGAGGGAGGAGCAGAAGGAGGCAGATTTTTCGCTAATTTTGATCCCTCGCTACGTCAAGAAGCCCTCAACCCATTATAACACACATCACACACACACACACACACACACACATCTATTTTTTGTAAGACAAAAATTCAAGTGGCACAGAATAGGTAGGCATTGATGGGTTCATGAGATCAATCAACAAGTATTTGTTAAGGACCTACTATGTGTCAGGACCTGTGCAAGACATTGGCTATACAAAGACAAAAATGAAAGAGTCCCTGCCCTCAAGGGGCTTCTATTCTCTCCAGGTAGGTGACATGCATGTGCACTCAGTATGTTTAAAATACATTCCATAAAATTACAAGGAAAAATTTGGGGAGAGGCCCTAGCACTGGGGTGGACCAAGAAAAGCTTTATGCTGGAGGTAACATTGGCTCAGAGCTTGGGGTGAAAGTAGGGATTCTAAGGATCATAGATTCAGAGGTGAAAGGAATGTTAGAGGTCAGACAGTCCAACCCCTTCATTGTACAGATGAGGCTCAGAGGTCACACAGCCAAGATTCGAACCCAATTCTTCTGGCACCAAATCCAGGGTTCTTTCCCCTGTCCCGTCCTACCTCCCATGGTCTGTGTCATTGCACATAATGCCCCCAACAATCAGAGCACAGACCATGGAAGGATTTGAGAATATGGTAATAATGGGATGTCATTGGTCCCAAGTTTTTCCCCCC
>NW_020951659.1:0-2394 GCF_900497805.2 Vombatus ursinus
AAAGAAAGAAAGAAAGAAAGAAAGAAAGAAAGAAAGAAAGAAAGAAAAAATTCATCACTGGCAGAGCAGGCAGTATTAGCAAAGGGTAGGGGAACCTGGAGAACTCTCATAGAGGTAATACAACAAACCATGTCCAGAGAATCCTTGCTAAGGGGATATTTTGAAGGCAGAACAAGTAAAGGAATTACTTGCTGTGGTCAGTAACAGGCACCAAAGCCTGATCTGGGAAGAAAGGGGAGAGGGAGAGTCAAGAGTCAGGGAGAATAGAAAGCCACAATCACAGGTCAATACAGTACAATGGAAAGACCATAAGAGAGTAATTCCTTTACCTGGGCTGCCTTCAAAACATCCCCTTAGCAAGGATTTTCTGCACTGTGCTCCATTTTCAGGGGGCTTCAATCTGGTGTGAGCATGTCAAGTCTCCAGTATTTAGTCTGTTCTCTGTCCTGAGGGTCTACTGACCTCTGGGCATAAACTGGTTCCAGAGTCAGGGGACACGGCTTCAAACCCATCTCTGATTTTCATTACCAGTGAGACCTTTGGCCTCAATTTCCACATCTATAAAATGGGGAGGTTGGATTAGTTGGCCTCTGGGGTTCCTTTCAGCTCTCAAGCTGTGACCACATCATTATGAGGACTGGCTCATAAATAAATAAAAGTACCTCTGATGGCATCTCCCCAAGATGGAATGTAGTGATGAAATACCATGAAGTGCCTTGAAGAGATATTGGCTCATGCGTAGACATTCTGTAACTAGTTCTGGCAAGCTGAACACGTGGTTAATAAGAGACTCTTTGATCATCCCAGAGCATTCAAGGAGGACTAGTAACCAGAGTCTCCATTGCTCTGCTGAGGTTTGAGCTCAGTCAACTTGCTTTGACTCCACTTATGGTGTCTGATGAAAGATGTTGTAAGGGGAAAGGCCTTGGGCTTTCTGGGCTTGTGAAAAACAGGCTTCAAGCCTTTTCTGTTTTAAGTAAAGGGATTTTAAAAATTCAATTTTATTTTTGGTTCTGAATTCTCTTTATCCCTCCTTCTCCCCTCACCCACCCACCCATTGAAAAGGCAAGGAAAACATAACCTGTTCTCATAACTTTCTAAATGTCAGGAGAGTCAGCCTCCAGGCATCCCAGCCTTCCAGTGTCAGGGTTTTGCACCCAGCCCATCGTCAGCGTCCCAGTGAGTAGGGAGTAACTTAGGGACCCAACCGAGCAATAGCTGAAATGAAGATTTCACCTAATAGTCCTGCCACGTGTGGGAGTAGACTTAGTGGGACCATTGTTATATAGTTAGTATATTAAATCAAAGCCTACTCTCCCCATAGACCAAGGTGGCATAAAAGAGAGTGTGCCCCTAAAATGTTGGGGGAGTATGTTTTTATTTTTGTCCTTTTTTCTCGTCAAAGTAACTATCCCTTTGTAAGAGTTCATTGATGTTAAGTGGTTAAATAGAATAGTACTAGTAACTGGCACTTAACAGTGAGTAGGGACAAAACCAGTGGGGGCTTCAACCAATGACATTAGAGAAGAAACACCCTGAGCCCCCCAGGTGCCCTTAGAACTCTAAAGATAAGATGTGGAAGTCTGGCTTTGGGAAAGCAAGTGGAAGTGTACTCAAAACAGTATGATCTATGGGGGCAGTGGATAGAGCTCTGGCCTTGGAGTCAGGAGGACCTGAGTTCAAATCTGGCCTCAGACACTTGACACTTACTAGCTGTGTGACCCTGGGCAAGTCATTTAACCCTGATTGCCTCACCAAAAACAAAAAAATGATATGATCTGTGATCTATCCTCCTAAATTAGAGCCCTTCAGAGAAGGGGAAATGGGTCTTTCTTCCATGCTTTCTTCAAGGGTTTTCTGTTACCTCAACAAGGCATGAAGGTGTCCAAAGCAAAATCTTTCTAGGGACCTGGGAAGGACAGGAGACGCTATGCCGGAAATCCATTTTCTAACAGTCCAGACAGTGAGGTCAAAAGGAGAATATTAGAAGCTGTATTTGGACAGAGGGGAGACAGAATTGTATCCACATGTGCCCTTGTCGAGACAGACTGTCGCCCACGGAAACAGTCTTTGGAACGGGAGCCGGGTGTGCAGGGAATGAATGAACAGCTTTTTGGCATATCACATCAAGCTCTTCTCTGAGTTTCAGACTGTTCCCCAGAAGCATGAGGGTAGGGGATGAGGGAGCAGGACTCCTACCCTCTGCAGAGGTGGCAAGTTTAATAAAAAAAAAAGAAATAAGAAAGATGTCTCTGCCTGATCTGGAGCATGCAATAAGGCCTTGGGCTCTCGGGAGAAGTCATAAATCTGAGATGGACTGTGTAGGGGTTGGGGGCAGGGGAAGGGGAAACAGTAGGGAAAAGCAGAAAGAATGAAAAGACACAGTGCTTAAAC
>NW_020951660.1:0-1804 GCF_900497805.2 Vombatus ursinus
ATAGGAGTTCAGATAATTGTTTTAATACTTTAAAAGATTTGTTTTTTTTTTAACAGTGAGGATACTTACAACATTAACAGATCATTACCTCATCTAAGCTTTGGAAGATAATTTCGTATGTTTCTATGGTTAAAAATAATCACTTTTTGGACAAGGCAAGTCCTTGGAAAAGAATTTCACAAAGTCATTAGTAAATTTATTTTCAATACTTTTCCAATTTAATAAAAACTACAAGAGTTTTCAATATAGTCTTTGAGTTTCTTAGACTCACCTTCAAACCATAATGCCACAATGTATAAGGAAGTTAGGAAAAAGCAGTTCATTAAGTTAGCTAAACAATATTTTATGGGCTTACCGCTATTGTTTCTAGAATTGTGCCATCCTTTTTAAGGTTATCATGGTATTTTTGGGGGGGATAGCTAAATAAGTCATTGTAAGTACAAAAGAGATGATGAATTTTTAGTCAATTTTCAGAGCTTAAACATTAATAGATTTAGTGAGCATGGTTAAGGTGATAACAAGAATTTTCACCTAATAGGTTGCTTCATATTTGTCCAATTCTGAAATATAAATGGGATGGAAAGATCATTAGCTATTATTATTATTATTATTATTTTTCTATAGGACATAGTAAATATCATTTGGCATATATCAAATTGATTACAAGTAGAGATCTAAATGAAATGATTAGTAAACAGAACTGAGAAAAATAAATCTTTTCTCAGTCATTTCATAATGTAAGACTTTAAGAATCAAAGTCAACCTTTTTTTAGAACTTCAAAGCTGTTTTACATACATTAACTATTTTATTTCTCACAACAACTCTATGAAGTGAGTAGGGGTTAGAAATAACATTATCATTATTTTACAGATAAAGAATGGAGGCTCACAAACTTTGTGACTTGCCTTTCATCACATAACTAGGAAGTGTCAGAGGAGAGGATTCAAAATCTAGGCCAATCTTGACTCCAGGTTTAAAACACTGTCCACTGCTTCTAGTGGAATCTGAAACAGCATTTCAAAAACTGTTTGTTTGTTTTCATTACTAAAATACTCAGTCTTCACAAGGCTACTAGGTTTCCTGATTCTCTTGTTAATAATTATATTGGCAGTAGTCCTAATTTTCTTTAGTTCTGAATTCCTTAGAAATATAGGTACAAGACATGATTCACTGACTTGAAAACCAATAAAATCATTTTGATGTTTTGATCAAACTATTTAATATGTTTTATATTTCCAGTTTGAAAACATACAAGAAATGTAGTTGGCCAAATGCCTATGCTGGTTAGGTTAACAAAATAACTGTATCTGAGAAAAGAAGAGCATTTCAGAGTCGTATTATAGCTCTGGCCCTTTTCTTTTGACATTGTAATCATTGAACACTATGAAAGCCTGAAACATCTTTGACATTAACGCTAGCTACTGTACAGTTCCCTTTACTCCAGAGACCAGGGTATAATCTACTCTAATGGCACTCAATATGAATCGCTAGCAGAGCTTTCATTTTAATTTAAGAAACAGAAGGCTGCATTAGTGGACCAGTCATGCGTACCTGGAACATACATTATTAATGGTGGATGACTTGAAATTTTGACATAAAAGCCAACTCCACGTGGAGAAGCTTATAATCACACAAACAGGAAAAAGTTGTTCCCTTATTATTGTGCTTTTTTGGGCCTTCAGAACTATTACAAACAGAAGTTAGTTTGATTATTCCTTTATGGAATTAATTTTAATTTCACTTCTAATAAAGAAAAATAGGAGTTCAGATAATTGTTTTAATACTTTAAAAGATTTGTTTTTT
>NW_020951661.1:0-2921 GCF_900497805.2 Vombatus ursinus
TCCCTTCCCGGCACCCCACCGGACCCTGTTCCCTTCCCGGCACCCCACCGGACCCTGTTTTGTAACCGGACAGTATAAATATCTCAGATGAAACCCTCGGTGGGACGGCCCCTGGGATGCACGCCTGGGGTCCGTCGCCGGCCGGCTCAAATAAACGCGCTCTCAATTAAAGTCAATTGGGTGTGATGCTCTGATTTCTCTCGGGCGTCCAGTTCATTTGGAGGTCCCACCGAGATTGCCCTTTGGGCCAGCTGCTTCGGCGTTGCTGGAAGGCCGGGGTGGGACGTGTTCAGGGGATGGCCACCGGGAAGATGTGCCCCGGCCCCGAACACTGACTTATCCCGTGCGAACCAGCCCGCCCCGTATTCTTCCTCTAAATTTCTTAATTGGGCACCGAGCGCTCTGGTCTCAGTCTGATCGGTGAGTACTCAACGGAAGTAAGTGGCCTGGCTGGACGCAGCTGTAACGCCCTTACTGACCTCCACGGGACGCCGTGTGAGAGTCCTGATTATCTGCAGTCTGGCGCCACATGTTAATGTCTGGAGTGTTGCCTTAACTGTTTATGTCTGTCTTATATGTTTTATCCGTCTGTGATTGTCCTAATTGATTTGCCTCTTCCCGTCCGTGATGGGTCAGGGGCCGTCAAGCCCCGCACCGGGGACCCCTCTCTCAGTTGTCCTACAGAATTTTAAACAGTTTCGGCGCATTGCCAAGGGATATGAGTTTCAGGTTACCAAAGAAAATTTGTCCACTTTTTGCCAACAAGAATGGCCTACATTTGGGGTTGGGTGGCCCCCAGAAGGGACATTTGACATGACCATTACTGGGAGGGTCAGGAAGATTGCTTATGGGACCCCTGGCCATCCCGATCAGATCCCATATATAACTGCATGGATAGATTTTAAACCCCCATCAAAGCCACTCCGGGTTCAAGCTTTGTCCAAAGTTGGGGTGCACTCGGGGCCAACATCCGGTCAAAAAGTTCCCGGGACTACGCAAATAGGAGCCAAGGTCTTACCCCCTTCCGATCCTGACCCCCTGGACCCGGCTGAGCCCCGACCCCCACCATATCCTGTTCAGGGGTCGAGCCACCCCTCGGCCCCGCCTCTGACAAGTCCTCCTCATACTCGAACAGGGACGCCTTACGGCTCCTCCGGGTCCGGGTTTTCCCCCGACTCCACTGTATCTGCCTTTCCCCTGCGACAGGTCCCCACGACCCCCGGGGAGTCGGGGAGACCCTTCATGGTCTATGTCCCCTTTTCAACCAGTGATTTATACAATTGGAAACAACAGAATCCGTCCTTTTCGGACAAGCCCCAAAGTCTGATTTCCCTTTTGGAGACAGTCTTCTATACACACCAGCCTACTTGGGATGACTGTCAGCAGCTCCTGCGGGTTCTTTTCACCACTGAGGAGCGTGATAAGATCATATTGGAAGCCAGGAAAAGGGTTATGGACCCCGACGGCCGCCCCTCAACTGATCCGGGCCGCCGGAATCATGTTTTTCCCGAAAGTCGCCCTGACTGGGACCCAAATTCTGATCGGGGGCGAGAGGCTTTGGACAGGTATCGCCAGTTACTGTTAGGGGGGTTAAGGGCAGCAGCGCGGAAGCCCACCAATATGTCTAAGGTTAGTGAGATCAAGCACGGGAAAAGTGAATCTCCAGCTGCTTATTTGGAAAGATTGTATGAGGCCTACCGCACTTACACCCCCATTGACCCTGAGGATCCTAACAACCGGAGAGCAGTGGTGATAGACTTTGTGTCTAATTCGGCTCCTGACATCCGGCGAAAACTGCAAAAATTGGATGGATTCGAGGGATTCACCCTGCAGTCCGGACAAAGGCTGCTTTCGCGGGAACGTGTGTCAGCTATCCTGGGCATGCCGGCCCCAGCAACCCGCCGCGGGCTCCGCGAATTTTTGGGAATGGCCGGGTACTGCCGACTGTGGATCTTAGGATTTGCGGAAATCGCTAAACCACTGTATGAGGCACTGTCAGGTGAGCCTGCCAAGTTCCTGTGGGGACCAAGGCAGGAGGAGGCTTTTAACAAACTGCGCGGAGCGTTAGCTAGCACCCCCGCTCTTGCCCTGCCAGACCTGACTAAGCCGTTCCGCCTCTATGTCTCAGAATCTCAGGCAGTGGCCAAGGGAGTGCTAACCCAGCCTTTGGGGCCCTGGAATCGCCCAGTGGCCTATCTTTCCAAGCAGCTTGACTCGGTCGCTGCTGGGTGGCCTACATGTCTTCGAACTGTCGCGGCTGTCGCGACCCTGGTCAGGGAGGCAACAAAGCTGACCTTCGGCCAGCCCCTTGAGATTTCTGCATCTCACCACCTGGAGCAGTTGCTGCACACCCCTCCCACTTGGTGGATCTCTAATTCTCGTCTGACTCACTACCAGTCCCTCCTGTTGGATCCGAGCCCGCAGCTCCTCCTGGTACCAGGACTTGTATAACTGGTCCCCCTGGCTCACCACTCTACTCTCTGCTATAATGGGCCCCTTGGTTCTTCTCCTCCTAGGATTATTGGTCGCCCCTTGCATCATGAATTGTCTCTCCCGCTACATCCAGCAGCGTATACAGTCTCTGAAACTGTTTGTCCTACGCAAATCCTATACACCCCCGGATTTGGAAGAGTTAGCGCCCCTGGACTCTGTTGAGTCCTCTGTATAACTTGCTCTTGAAAAGGGGGGGAATGTGATAGACCCTCCGTTAGGGAATCCGGGGAAGTCTCCACGCCCCGGGGCCTCTGGCTCAGCTTCCCCTAACGGCTGTTACAACACCCTGGGTGAAATCCTCAAGGGTGGGGTGCAACATCCTGTTCTGTAAATTACCTGATCTGTCTTCCCGGCACCCCACCGGACCCTGCTCCCTTCCCGGCACCCCACCGGACCCTGTTCCCTTCCCGGCACCCCACCGGACCCTG
>NW_020951662.1:0-2222 GCF_900497805.2 Vombatus ursinus
ATATATTAGAAAACCATTTTCAGAAGAGGGGGAAAGGCTTAGATAGATGGGAAGGTGGGTAAAGGAGTGTTTGTTTTAATATATGAGAAAGCTGATGTGACTGATGAGGAAAACAGAAAGTGGGTCTTTAAGAAGGGAGCGGTATTGGAGTGTTTATTGTGTTTCCAACACTATGTCAAGGTGCTGTAAGGAATACAAAAATAGAAAGCAGTCTCTGCTCCTGTCAGGGGGCTGCATGATTCCTCCATAGTACTATTCCATAAGTATGAGGGAAAGCCTCAGATAAACACTCAGATGAGCTAACAGCTAGTGCAACCTAGAGATAATTTTCATCAAAGGCTGATTCTCATTGTGATCATTTTCCTGGATCACTCCCACTGCCTACAGACAAACAAAAGCCAGGGACTCTCTCCACAGAGATCTCCACTATCCTAGAGAATCACAGAGGACAGGAATAACCTGGGGTCCAAAATCCACAGGGAGAAACCTCAGGGAGAGATACCAACTCATGCAATGGACAATAGAGAAATAGAAATGCAAACTTCTATTGGTACAAGAGTTCTCTGAGGTTCTTGGCCTTGTCCCTTGAAGGTCTTCAGACAAAGACCAGATGCCCAGTTGTTGTGTATGCTGTAGGGGGGCTGATGGCTTTTCATGTGTGAGTTGAACTACATGAATGTTGAGGTCCTTGCCAACTCTTAAATTCTATCATTCTGTAATTCAATACTTGATAGGACATAACTAAAAACTATATTTGGGGGGTATGGGTTACAGGCATGCCACTCAGTGCCCTTATTGGTTTTACAAAAATATGTCACTAGTAAGGCAGCATTACAAGAGGGATGTTAGTGCCATCATTCTTTGCATCTCAGGAGATCACAGTCAAGTTTTGTGACATCATGCTGGAGAGCGTATAAAGGACAACATCACACTATGACACTGGTCAGGGCAAAGCTATAAAGGACATCACTGTCTATGTTTTAGTGGAATTCATTGGAAGAAGGAATCCAAGTGGGCTGAAGAAGTCAGGATAGATTCCGTAGAGAAGGGAAATGAGTTTTTGGTTACATATGACAAAATCCATTCTAGGTCATCACCCAGAAAGATGATCACCTTTATACAAAAGAAAGGACATTCCTCTGAAAGAAAAGAGAAGCAAGAAAAGTTTATCTTTAAGCTTTTGTACATCTGTTTTGTTTAAAAAAATTTTTTTAGGCAATTGGGGTTAAATGACTTGCCCAGGGTCACACAGCTAGTAAGTGTCAAGTGTTTGGTCTGAGGTCGGATTTAAACACAGGTCCTCCTGGCTTTGGGGCCAGTGCTCTATCCACTGTGTCACCTAGCTACCCCACTTTTGTACATTTGTGAGAGCCTTTGAGTTCACAGTGGTGAATCAGTTAGGGTTTTTGCCCATGAGTCAGGCTGGTGAGCTGGAGAGTGGGACAGTCTGGTGAGGGGGCCTGGAGCATGGAAGGACTTCCTAGGGATCACATCAAATGACATAGTCTGTTCTGGACAAAAGCTTTGATGAGGGGGCCAGGGGTTGGGGGAGTATTCACCAGCCTGGGCCACCATGCAGTGGAACAAAGACCACCTAAATCAACTGCCCTTGTTTTACAGATGAGGAAACTGAGAACCAGAAAGATTAATGGATATGCCTAGGGTGGTGGGTTTGAGGGGCCTATGGGACATCCAAGTGAATATGGCCAAAAGGCAGTTGGTAAGGCAAGACTGTAGTTTAGGAGAGAGACAAAGGTTGGATATATAGATCTTGTCATCATCTGCATACAGATAATAATTGAAAGCATGGGAACTGATAAGATCACCAAGAGAGGGTATAGAAAGAAAAAAAAAGAGGATCCAGGAGAGAATCTTTGGCTTCTTTCTCAGGGCCCACTTGACTCTCCCACCCAACCCCAACCTGGACTCTCCTGTTCTCTGGCATCATTTTATGGGTAATCAGACTGCCTTCTTTGTATCCCTGTCTCCCACTCCCCAGCACTAGCCTATCCTGTGTGCCACTAGCACCTCCCCTCCCCTCCCCCATCTGATTGACCTCTTTATTATCCTTCCCGAATATTTTTGCCCCGAGTGAAAGCATTCCTAATTACAGCTCTGCCCACTTACCAGTGTCTGCTCTAGTTGTTGCAGGGGACCCGAGACATGAATACAGGGATATATTAGAAAACCATTTTCAGAAGAGGGGGAAAGGCTTAGATAGA
>NW_020951663.1:0-1670 GCF_900497805.2 Vombatus ursinus
ATTCTCCATCTCTCAGCCTTAGCATTGTCTAGCCTCATCTCATCCATAGACTCCCTTCTAACCTCTGACTTTTAAAATCCCCAGTTACCTTCAAGACTAAGATCAAGTTCCACTTTCTCATTGAAAAAGTCTCATTTAAGTCTCATTTAAGTCTGCAGCTTCATTCAATATCTTGAATTTTTTATGTCACAAAAAATCTCTAGGCAATATTTTTGAAATACATATTTATTTAATTTCTCATAATCAAGTGCAGAACTCATAAAATAGTTTCTCCACTTAGAGAAATTGTTATCTAGTACACCATGTAAACTTTAGAAACAGGCACATATAAAGATAAGGCATTTATTGTGTTTCAATTTATGTTCATAAAAAGTGGTTAAACCCAGGAAATGTATCTGATTACATTTTCAAGCTGATTCCAGATAAAATGAAATAATTGGATAGGACATACAATAGTTGGAATTTCAAAGATACACAGCTCCTACATTCTGAAAGACATTTAGAAAGACAATTCCAGTTAAAAGGTTTCATATTTAAACATGAGGAGTCATACCAAATTATAACAAATTAACAAATAGTCAGAAATAGCTACAGCATACTATAGAGAAATATATATTCTATTTGAAATAAATTCATGCTAAGAAATGAGATAGGATGATATAATTTGTCCTTAGGGCCAAGAAAACTTATTTTATGATCTGCTTCTGAAATATAATAGCTATATGACTATGGGTAAGTCACTGGACTGCTTAACTCCAAGGCAAAATTTTACCTTACAGCTGAATTATTAATCACATCAGTAGAATCATATCAGGAGTTCCTCCTGTTAATGAAATCATAGGTCCGGATACTCTGTCTCCTGTCCCCCCTTCTAGAGATATGGCTCTAACACCAGCACCATCTTAATTGAGATTTGATGTTAAGAAGAAAAGAGGTACTCTGGAGTCATTGAACATTTAACATGAAGAGGTTTACTTTGCCTTAATACAGCAAGGTTATTTAACAAGGATCCAGTGGCCCTTAGCTTGTCTGGATTCAGCCTCTACCTTGTCTCCATATGGAAATGCAATTGGTCATCAGGTCACCTATGAAGTCTAAAAGATGTAGATTACACATGGCTAGAACATTTATGCTCTCAGATAGCCAAGAAGCTATGTCAGGAAAGCTGAGCCGAATCAAGTTCCATGGACGCCATTGTGCCATGTCTACACTGTGTTTGCAGGAGGAGAGTGGGGCTGGTAAGGAGTTGATGTCAAGGGAGATGGGGTCAAACATGCAGACCAATCAGGTTCCAGGAACAGCTGTGTTTTCTTTTTGGTCAAATTTTCCTATGTTATGGGTAGAAGGAAAGTGCATCAGAAACATGTTAGATCAAACACGCACACACACACACATACACACACACAACAGGAAGTTAGAAATAATGTTTTAGACATTAAAGGAAGAGTTTGATGATGTAGGTTAAATGATGTAAGGTACAAATAAAGGTTGTAATGACATTTCTCAAAAAGGGACATTATGAACCAAGGAAAAGAAGCATATATTATTAAAACCTTATAACTTTCCTGGTTTTCTTTAGGCAAAACTCAACATTTCTAGCTTTATTACGCATGGCTTCATGTGCTTGCCATTCCAGTCCTTCTTCCTTTAATTTTTCTCATACACAGAGT
>NW_020951664.1:0-1627 GCF_900497805.2 Vombatus ursinus
AGTCTCTAATAATCACTGTTATTATTATCATAGGCCATAAGAAGCCTGATAACAAAAGTATCATCATTAGGCTGAGACAGGCTGCTCACCCGCTTCCTCAGATAAGGAAACTGAGGTCCAGAGTAGGTGAGTAAATTCTAGTAACCTTTCTTCCATTCCCCTTAGGCTGCCAATGTTGGAGGTGCCTTAGTTCTCAAACTACAGGGAAAGTAAAGTAGGGCAGTATCCCCAACTTCCAGCAGCTAGAATACTGCACATGCTTTCTACCCCTGTTCTGTTATCTCCTTTTTTCTTCCCTCTACCTCCAACCCCAACCTTTATACAAACAAAATCAAGCCTAGCCAGGTACCTAGTGTCTTTTTTTTTTAACTTGGGATGCCCAAATGGAGGAATTTTTAACCTGTATGAGAAGCAGTGTGATATACTAGAGCTAGTGGGACATGTTTGAAGTCAAAAAGACAACGGAAGCAGGAAGAGTTCTGGCATCAAGACAACCTTGGTTCAAAAGTCAATTCTGATGCTTACTACCTGGGTGACCTGAGGCAAATGATTTAACTTTCCTAGGCTTCAATTCCCTCAATGATAACATGAAGGGTTTGGAGTAGATGACCTCTGATATCCCTTCCAGCCCTAACTATGCTCCAATGTCTCCAAGGTAGTTCAAATCTTGCCTCTGATACATAGTAGCTGGATTTTTGTTGTTCAGTCATTTTTCAGTCATGTCTGACTCTTTGTGACCCCATTTGGGCTTTTCTTGGCAAAGATACTGAAGCAGTTTGCCATTTCCTTCTCCAGCTTATTTTATAGATGAGGAAACTGAGTTAAACAGGGTTAAGTGACTTGCCCAGGGTCATACAGTTAGTTGTGTCTGAGGCTACCTTTTAACTCACAAAGATGAGTCTTCCTGACTTCAAGCCTGGCACTCTACTATACCACCTAGCTGCCCAACAGCTGGGTGACCATGAGCAAATCACTTAACCCCTTTAATGTCATAGAAGTTTCTATACTATCAACCCTCCCCTCCCTGCTTCCTGCCTCCAAAAAAACAAAAACAAAAAAATGCTAACCTTAAAGAAATCTTACCACTTTAAAAAAAATAGATAATAGCAGCTCATATTTCACTTTTTTTTGGTGAGGCAATCAGGGTTAAGTGACTTGCCTAGGGTCACACAGCTAGTTACTTTCAAGTGTCTGAGTCCAGATTTGAACCCAGGTCCTCCTAACTCCAAGGCTGGAGCTCTATCTACTGTACCACCTAGCTGCCCCTGCAGCTCATGTTTCTAAAGCCAAAAGGGGGAGGGGGCAAATAAACATTCACTAAGTGCCTACTATATTTGAAACACTGTGCTAAGCACTTCAAAAATATCATCTCATTTGATAATGTTGATGAAACACTTTCTCATTTCCTCACAACCACCCCTAGGGTAAATATTACAAGTATTATTATTGTTAATTATTCCCATTTTAATGGGAAAATTTAAAAGAACCTAAGCATCTTGCCCAGGGACTCACAGCTAGTTAAGCATCGGAGTCGAGATTCAAACCTAGCTCTCCCCCCGACTCCAAATCCAATGTTCTTTCCATTACACACGATGCCTCTTAACCAAGAAGGAGATTATAAGGCATA
>NW_020951665.1:0-1439 GCF_900497805.2 Vombatus ursinus
AGAGCACACTTTAGAAAGGACATTGGTAAACTAGAGTCCATACAGAGTAGGGCAGCCAAGATAATAGGAAGAGTGGAGACAATGCCACATGAGAGTCAATTAAAGGAACTAGAGATGTTTATCCTGGTGAAGGGAAGAAGAAGAGGAGGAGTGGGCTACCCCAGTAAATAGTGCGTTCCCTCTTAATGGACTTCTTCAAGGGAAGGCTGTACGATCCCTTGAGAGGGATGTTATAGCAAGGCTGATCTCTGAGGCCCTTCTCAATGCTGAGAGTTTATGATTCTGCAAACTTCATAATTCAACTTCTCATTGAGTTTACTATTCCTGCCATGCATAAGAGTGTGTTATCTAACTTTCATACCATGACCCAACTTCCTTCACAAATTTCCCAGTCTCCTTTTACCCTATGACTGTACAAACTCCTGCCCAATTATATGACTAACAAGAGGGAGAAAAATTTGTGTGTATAAGATATTAACACTCCAAAATGGGAAATGTGGGAGGAAAGCACATTGACAAGGATCTTAACAATTTCATCAGAATTTCAATGGATGTAAATCAATCATCATAATGAGTCATTTGTAGAGAGCCTTAAAGTTTGCAGAGCAATAACCCTGGGAGGTAGGTGCTATTATTATTGCCATTTTCTAAAAGAAAAAAAAACAACTGAGGCTTGGAAAAGTTAAGTGACTCCTTGGGTTCACACAGCTAGTATGTACCCGAGGTGAGATTTGAACACAGGTCCTGCTGACTGCAGTTCCAGATTTCTGCCACTGTGATACTTTAAGCTGACCCAAAGAACCTAAAAATAGCCTTAGTCAAGAACTACCTGATCTATTTGCCAGGAGAGAACTATGACAGCCAAAAACAATACTAATTGATGGTAGATGACTAATTTACTATAAAGATGATGGAAGACTATACCTCTGTTGGCCTATAGTACAATGGTATCAATGGCTCCAAGGCCAATAGGAATTGATTTGTAGAGGGGATTCCTATTCAGGTACAGATTGGAATAAATCATGAGGTTATTGATTTAGGACTAGAAAAGACCTTAGAGAGTATATTTAATCAGACCTTTCATTTTACAGGTGAGGAAACTGAGGTCATGTCTGACTCATCATGACCCTTTTTTGGAGTTCTCTTGGTAAAGATACTGAAGCAGTTCACCATTTCCTTTTCCAGCTCATATTTTTACCCTTGAGGAAACCAAAGTAAACAAGGTTAAGTGACTTGCCTAGGGTCACGCAACCACTAAGTATCTGAGGCCGGATTTAAACTTAGATCTCCCTGACTCCAAGTCCAGCACTCTATCCACTGTACCACCTAGCTGCCCTAACCTATATTTAAATACATTTAATTTAAATTTAAGCTTCTCTACATGGATCTATATGAAATACTCTGTTGCTTATAAAACACTGCATCTATATGGTTTCCCT
>NW_020951666.1:0-7813 GCF_900497805.2 Vombatus ursinus
AGTGCCAGCTTAGTAGGGCTCTGCACTGAAATCCTAGATGTTTGTAACTATAGCCTTAAGGATGATCAGAATTTGAATGGTAGTAACCATGTTACCAAATTCACTCATGCAACAGAATTCCTTTTCATTCATATCCCATTTGCACTCAGTCTCACAGGTCTTCTCCATGTGGCCAGTATCTAAAAGGAGAGAAGAGAAGGATTATAAAAACAAAGGCGGATGAAATTCTAGGCAACTGGGTAGTGAGTTAGATGAAGTGCTAGACCCTGAGCCAGAAAGCCTTGAGTTCAAATCCCACCCCAGACATTCCTTTTGCTGTGTGACCTGGGGCAAGTCCCTTAACCTCCGTTTCTTTATCTGTCAAATAGGACTAATAATACCATCTACCTCACAAAGTCCTTGTGATGTTAAGATAATACATATAAAGCACTGTCCAAAACTTATTATTATCATCCTTCTATTTCTAAAACTGCCATTCTGTTTGCATTTTATTCTGAAAAGTTACCATTTGGTAAAAGTGACCATTTGGGTCACAACTAGATTTAAGAGAATGCTTCAAAAGCAAATCCTACCAGATTCCTGTGGTTTTAACTGCATTTAGATCACCATAGAGAGATGAGAGCTGGGGGGGGGGGTTCACTACAATAGTGAAAACATGGGTTTTTAAGCCTCTCTAGGCTCACAGATTACCACAAATGCTGGTAATATATCTGTGGAAGAAAAGGGAGAAGACTTTATAGACTGGTTGTTTGACAGTAGATAAGGCTGGAAAAAAATTATCCTTATAGACTAAAGAAGTGCAGCAAGGTACAGAAAACAATGAGGGACTAGAAATGAGACAGAACTTTGCCATTTACTAGCCAGGTGGACTGAGCTTAACCTAAAAGCTGGATGGGACCCATGAGCCCATCTAGTCCATTCCCCTCATCTTATTGAACTGAATCTTGGAGATGAAAAGTGACTTAACCAAGGTCACATAGCTAATTGATCAATCAATAAATAAACATTTATTAAGCCCCTACTATGTGCCAGGCACTGTGCTAGGTGCTGGGGGATACAAAAGGAAGCAAAAGACAATTCATGAGCTCAAGAAGCTTACAATCTAATGGGAAAAGCTAGAAGATCTACTGATTTTTTGGTTTAGAGCAGAGCTTCTCAAACTTTTTCCACTTGTGACCCCTTTTCACTGAGAAATTTTTACATGACCCTGGGTATATAGGTATACAAGGTAGGTATACAAATCAAATATTAACTGAAAATAAGTCATAAAGAAATTTATTTCAAAACAATTCTTTGGTATACATATAATCATTAATTAAAGACAAAAGCAAGTTTGCATACTAATGAGATGAATGTGCTTGTTTATTTTTACATAAAGAATTAAATCTTGGTAGAATATTTGATACTGCAGGATGTAGAGCATCTTCAATTTTTTCCAGAGTTGATCAATACTTTGATTTTATAATCGTCAATGCTGAGGAAGCTACTTCACATAAATATGTAGTACAAAATGGCAAAAGTATGTTTAGGACCATTTCAGAAATTGCTGGAAATTCTGTCCTAATCCCAAGGCAAAATTCATTTAATGATTTTTTTTAGGAAACTCAAGTTTTAAACCTGTGTCGCTTGATAACTTGGCAAATTCTTCTTGAACTTTTAATGGTAGATGATTGATATTTTTTTATTTCAGTTGAATATGGTTTATGAACCCAACTTAGTTTTTTAGAATCAAAATTTGAAGGGAAGTATTTCTGGAACTGTGTTTCCAAGCACTTCAGATAATCAATTATAACTCTTACAATTAAATCTTTGGAAACATTATTTCCAATAAAATCATTTGTAACTGTAAACATTTCTAAAGAACTATTTTCCACCCTATTCTTCCATACATTAACTTTTTAGTAAAACTTTTCAATTTTATCTTTTAACATAAATATGTTACATTTTCTTTCTTGAAGTGACATGTTTAAATCATTGAATTTGAAAATATCCAGCAAATAATACAATTTTGAAAGCCATAAGTCATTATGAAAAAAATTAACAAAATAGGATTTCTGCTCAGTAAAAATATAACAGCTTCATCTTTAAATTTCAATAATCTATTTAAACTTCACCCTCTTGAGAGCCACCTTACCTCTCTGCATGTAGTAATAAGCTTTTGTAATTGGAGTCCATGTATTTTCAAAGGTTTGGAAACAAGTGACTACTAAGGGCATGGCTTTTAATGAAGTGAATGATTTTGATAGAATGGCAAAATACATCTAACTGTGATGATATTTTTTGGCTGTAAGTGCCTCCCAATGGACCATACAGATGATAAAAGTGATATGTTTTTAACTAACTTTTGCTACAAAGTCAGTATTCTCACCCATCATTGCTCCAGCTCCATCTATACAGACTCCAATGTAATTCTTCCACTGTAAACCTTCATTTGTGAAAAATTCATCAACTTTAAGACACATATCTCCCCCTCTTGTGTACCCTTCCAAAGGGCAACAAAGCAATAATTCCTCATGTATGCTTCTTTCATAAACATATCTTACATTAAGTAACAACTGTGCCATGTTAGAAATATCAGTTGTTTCATCTGACTGAATTGCAAACTTTGGGCTATCTTTAAGCCTGGTAATAAGCTGCTGGAATTGGTCATTACTAATTTCAGAATTCTTTTGGAAACAATATCATTTGATAAAGGAATTTTATGAATTTCAACCCCATACTTTTTCCCGTGAACTATTTCTGACATTTTAATAGTAGCAGGTAACACCAGATCTTCTCCTATCACATAGGGATTTTTAGTTTTTGCAATTAAATAAGAAGTTTCTTAAGATTCAAGTAAATACTTTTTGTTTACAGTAACAAATTTCTCAAAACATTGTTTTTTTATTTGAAGATTTTAGAAGTCATTCAAAATATTTCTTTGGTTTATTGTGGTATGCTGCATGGTTGGTATTAAGACATCATTTTAGTTTGGCCGGTTTCTTGCTCTCTATAGCCAAAACTTCATTACAAATTAGGCAAAGAGGTTTTTCCACACCATCATCATTATTAGAAGTAAATCCATATCGCAAAAATGATTCAACATATTTTCTTTTTCTTGTCAATTGAGGTGTACTACAACCTGGAGACGAAGACTCTGCCACATTGTCATCGGTATTTTTACCTCTTCTGTCTAAATTTAGCCACTTATCTATAACCAAAAAATATGTTTTCCCTACAACATAAATAAATAGTACTAATAATTTCTCAAATAAATACTAGCTTTAGTTTATTAAATTACATTTGTGTTTAATTTAAAAAATTGATGTTCACACTTACATACACATAGAGCAGTGATGGTAGAGAAATATTATTAAAGGGCTTTTATCTTTACTTGCTGCAATTAAACACTTATGTTTCTATAAAAGAAGGAGATAGCAGCAATTTAAAAAATCAAACATTCTAATACAATACAATACAAAGATATACTAATTTGATACTTACATGCTGAGGAATGATGGTAGGAAAGTATGAAAAGTCTTTATTTTTTCATAATTAAACTACTATGTTTCTGTAACAGCAAAAAACTCTGTATGCACAATAAAAACACTACAATTTATGACATATAATAGTCTCGAATCTGAGCCAAGGTGTTTCTGGCAGCATTCATTGGCACTGTGGCGTGAGATGGCATGCGGAGTGCAAAGTATGCATGGTGGGGTAGCTAGGTGGTGCAGTGGATAGAGCACTGGCCCTGGAGTCAGGAGGACCTGAGTTCAAATCTAACCTCAGACACATAACACTTACTTGCTGTGTGATTCTAGGCAAGTCACTTAACCCCGATTGCCTTGCCAAAAAAAAAAAAAAAGTATGCATGGTGTGTGTTCAGAACCAAAGCTGTGGTGAAGTCAGATGATGCAACACAGGCAAGTGCTGCCAGAAACACCTCAATGCCCCCCCACATTCAGTTACATAATCCCATATGGGGTCGTGACCCACATTTTAAGAAGCTTTGCTCTAGAGGGCTTTCCACTCCACCCCTCCTACTCCTTTCTGAGCCTCTTTCCCTCACCTACAAAATGGAGTTAGCAATGTTTGCAGAACCTTATAGGACCGTGAAGAAAACTATTGAAGGTGAGATGATGAATGTGGAGGTGCTAGTCAATCTATCAATTAAGCAACAAGCATTTATTTAGTTAGCTCCTACCAAGAGCCAGGAACTGTGATAGGCCCTGAGGACACAAAGACAAAATTGTTAATGGACTCTGTCCCAACAAGTTAATTACTTTTACTGTCTTGAGAACAGGGACAAAAAAAATTGGGTGGAACTTTCAAAGTGGCAATGATGTCTGAAGGATGAGAGGCTAATGGAGAAGTGTAGGCAGGAGAAGGAAAGATTTAGAGAGCTTTCTCCCAATATTTGAAGGGTTATTTAGATCAAGGCTTCTTTCCATTCATGACCCCTCTTTTGTTTCAGTAACATTCATTGGCTTTGAGTGGCCTGAGGGCATGCCCAGTGCAAAGTGCACATGCTGTGTGTTCAGAACCAAGGCTGCAGGGAAGTTGCATGATACAACATGGGCAAGCACTGCCAGAAACACTTTGGATTCATTACATGTTTGATTTTTAATTAATTTTTGGTCATTGCATGTTCAGAAACTTTTTACTGTTGCCAATTTTTTTATGACCTCACATCGGGTCACAAACCACAGTTTAAAGAAGTACTGGTTAAGATGGAAGAAGGCTTACAGTTGTTCTGCATGGCTCCTGAGAGCAGAATTAGGAGTAATGGGGTGCAAAATTGCAGAGAGGCAAATTTAGGCTTGATTTTTGTTTGTCTGTTTGTTTTAAACTGCCTAACAAGAAAAATGGAATAGGCTGCAGAAGGAAAACACGAAGTCTCTGCAGGGAGAAGAGAGAGACCAGAGAATCTGCTGAAACAGAGAAAGGTGCCAGAGAGGAGAAACAGCCATTATTCTGAAGCTGGAGAAGTGACAATTGAAGGTCTATGAGGGAGAGGAGTGACAACTGGGTGTCTATCCGAAGAAAAAGAGAACCACTTGTCAGTTGGAGAGAAAAGAGAGATCCAAGGTTCTGAGTGGGGAGAGGGAAGAGAATCCAGACTGTGCCAAGAGAAATAGGAACACTAAGAGTCTGTAAGGAGAGAAATAGGAATCCTAACTGGCTGTGAAGAGACAAATAGAGGGCCAGCCAGCTTATCAGTCAAGAAATAAGAGCATTGAGAACCTTCCACAGACTGACAACACCCTACCTTTCCAGCCTGATGGTGTATTACTGCTCCATCTGACCCAGGCTTCACTCTAACCCAAAACAAGGACTTGCTCTCCCACTTCCTTACCTTTGCTTATACCAGGGGTGGGGGAACCAGGGATTTGTTCTGTGAAGTTTGGATTCAGTCAATAAAAGACTTGAGCACTTGAGGACCTAGAGGGCCACATGTGACTTCGAGGCTGCAGGTTCCCCGCCCCCCCCATGGCTTATACTGTACCCTGTGAAGAGGCAGCATGGTACAATGGGTAGAGCACTGCCTCTAGTCAGAGGATCTTGGATCAAGAACTACCTCTGACACTTACTTGCTGTGTAATCTTGAACGAGTCACTGAACCTTCCTCCTCTGCAAAATGAGGGGGTTGGGCTAGATGGTCTCTAAGGATCCTTCTAACTCTAGACCTATGAATCAATGCCTGGAATTTTCTCCTTTTACCTCTTAATCTGTTAAATGGTATATCCCGATTAAAAACCAAAGTAAAGGGACGTTCTCCAAGAAACTTTCCCTGAAACTCTCTTCCCTCGGTGGCTACAAGTCAAAAACGACATTTTCTCCCTCAGACCTCAGGTGGTACTTGTTCTTCTTCCACCACCCCAGCTTCCCATAGAATATGAGAACAGAGACTGTGTCAACCCTGACCAAATAACCAAAGAGCCGCAGCAGCTCTTCAACTGCTGCTAATTCTAAAAAAGCCAGAGAGCTCACACGGGTCATCAAAACCACAGTTAACTCTAAAAATAAAATAGAACGGAAGAAAACCAAAGAGTTAACAGTGGTTATAAGCAAAAAGCTTTCTTTATTCCCCTGGAGGAGGGAAACTAGACACATACATGCCACCCCACTGCCAGTAGGAGATCCGCTTTAGTGCAGACAAATCTCAATATTTATACTAGTGGCTACACGGTGAGGTGTAACTCCGACAATGAGGGGTAACAGCAACAATGAGACAAGTTTGACTCATAGCAGGACTCAGTGACCAAGTGCTTGTCCAAGCTCAGAGACCACCCGGTGCTGGTGTGAAACAATTCTGGGATTTTGCTGCAGCTGAGTTCATGCAGAGGGTGACAGGCACAGCTTGCTTGCTGGGCCTTAGCTCTGGAAAACAGGATGTCTCCTAATTGTAAAAAAGAGAAGGGTAAAAAGAGAGGGGGTGGTCTTGGCATGGGGATCCTGACATCTGTTTCATTGAGGTTTTTATCGTTTCATTCCTCATTGCAATTAATAAGAGCCTACTGATTGATTCAACCTTCTAATACATTTATCAGGTACAATATTGTGTATTATGGTCTGCTTTGTGTATTATTCCTTTATCTGTCTTTAATTTGCATTCCTCATTCCTAGAACTTAAGTTCCATGAGGACAGGGATCCCATCTTATCTAAAAGATGTATCTCCTTCAGTGCCTAACATAAATTTTTTTTTAATGACTGAATAAACCTTTCCAACCCTGTAGCCTCTCTTAACAAGGAACATCAGGCTATGCCAGTCTTCCATCTCTCAGAGTTGCTTTTCTGATCCTTTTGATAAGAAAAAAAAAATCTCACCGCTTTGGGCCCCTCCATTTATCCATCTAGAACATCTGCCCTTACTTACTGACAGTTTGTCCAGAATGTCCAAATAATAAATGCCGTGGAATGGGAAGGGGAATAGGGAAGTCTCCTAGAGGAGCAGCAAACTAATTGTTTAAACAACCCTGACAATAGAGCTGTTTGGTTTTCCCATCCCTGATGACAAGGTCATCTGGCACTCCTCAGTGCCCCACGTCCTTTGAACAGTACCAAAAGGACCTTTAGTGGAATTTTTGCCTCTCTCTCATTATAAATAATTATAATTATATAAATAAATATATACATATAAATATTAATATTTATAATTATAAATAATTATAAAAAATAAACTACAGACCCAAAAAAGATCTACAGATCTTGTCTTGGCTATCCTGAGCTATCTTCTCCCTTTATTTTTTTTCCTCTTTCTTTACTGATTGAGATAAAAGCCTCCAGTGGTGTGAAGTAAACACCAAAAATTAATGATTTTCACCAAATCTTGTGGATGAGTTGGTGTACAGACAATAGGCCAGCTCTGAAGTTGGTCAACTTGTCCTCCTTCTTGATTACTCAGTCTCATCTTCACATTAACCTGAAAGACTAGGCAGGCCTAACAGGCCCTGTCCTTTTCCTTTATTTTTTTCTCTTTCCCTTTCCTATTAACTAGTATTTTGGGCTTTTCTTTTGCATTCTTTCCCCTTTAGTTTTAAGTGTTCAGTGCCACAGGGCCCCTTTGCAACCTTGATCATCTCCTTAAAACCATCTTTCCCAGGAATAACAGCTGGTTATAGTTCCTGTTTTCCAAAAGGGTCAGTTTTGACTCAGTGTGCTAAATATTGTACCAGACACAGCTGAATAAAGCTTTGGTCTGTATCCAATTCCTTACTATCAACTATCACCATCTGTTGTCATGAGAAAGATTGATATTTGGGTTAAATGTCCCTGAACTCATTCAATTTCCATATGGAAAAATAATCTAAAGTAAACTGCCCTGTGCAG
>NW_020951667.1:0-2541 GCF_900497805.2 Vombatus ursinus
TAAGAGCCTTTTACCAAGTGCCAGCTTAGTAGGGCTCTGCACTGAAACCCTAGATGTTTGTAATAGCCTTAAGAATAACCAGGATTTGAATGGTAGTAACCATGTTACCAAATTCACTCATGCAATAGAATTCCTTTTCATCCATATCCCATTTGCACCCAGTCTCACAGGTCTTCTCCATGTGGGCAGTATCTAAAAGGAGAGAAGAGAAGGACTATAAAAACAAAGGTAGATGCAATTCTGGGCAGTTGGGTAGTGAAGGAGCTATGTGAAGTGTGGGACCTAGAGTCAGAAAGCCTTGAGTTCAAATCCCACCCCAGACACTGCATTTGCTGTGTGACCTGGGGCAAGTCCCTTAACCTCGGTTTCCTCATCTGTCAAATGGGGCTAATAATACCACCAACCTTCTTGTGATGTTGAGATAAACATGTAAGGCACTGGGTGAAATTTATTTTTTATCATCCTTCTACTTATTATCATCTTTCTACTTATTATCATCCTTCTATCTCCAAAACTGCCATTCTGTTTGCATTTTATTCTGAAAAGTTACCGTTTCGGTCATAACTAAATTTAAGAGGATGCCCCCAAAACAAATTTCCAGATTCCCATAGTTTTAACTGCATTGAGATCACCAGAGAGGGATGAGAGCTGAGGGTTCACTACAATAGTGAAAAGAAGGATTTTCAATCATTCCTAGGCTCACAGATCACAAGTGCTGGTAATGCATCAGTGTTTGAAAGAAAAGGGGGAAGATTTTATGGATTGGTTCTTTGACAGCAGATAAGTCTGGAAAAAATTATCCTTTTAGACCAGAGAAGAGCAGCAAGGTACAGAAAATAACTAGGGACTGTAGATAAGACCGAACTTTGCCACATTACTAGTCATGTGAACCTTGAGTTCAACCTCAAAGTTGGATGGGACCTACAAATCTATCTAGTCCATTCCCCTTATCTTACTAAAATGAAATTTGGAGATGAAAAGTGACTTGACCAAGGTCACACAGCTAGTTGGTGAAAGAAACAGGACTACAAACCAGGTCTACTGATTTTTTGGTCTAGAGGGCTTTCCACTAGACCCTGCTTTCTGAGCCTTTCCCCCTCACCTCATAGGACTGTGAGGAGGGTTATTGGAAGTGAGATCATGCATGGAGGTGCTTCTCAATTTATCAAGCAAGCAACAAGCCTTTAGTTATTGCCTATAAAGTGTTGGGCACCATGATAGGCCCTGAGGATACAAAGACAAAAATATAATTTATGGTCTCTGACCCCACAAGCTAATTACTTTAAAGACTTGAGTGACCAGGACAGAAAAATAGGTGAAGCTTGCCAAGAGGCAATGAGGTCTGAAGGATGAAAGGATAATGGGGAAGTGTAGGCTGGAGGAGGGAAGACTCGGAGGGCATGAGAGCTTTCTTCGAACATTTGAAGGGTTGTTTAGCTGGAAGAGGCTTTATCTCCTTCATCTTGGCTCTTGAGAGCAGAACTAGAAGCAGGAGGTGCAAAACTGTAGAGAGGCAGGGTTAGGCTTGATTTGAGGAAAACAAAAACAACTTTGTAACAACAAGAGTTATCCCAAAGTAGAACAGGCTGCCTCAAGGAGAAGTGTGCTCCCTATCACTGTTCCCAAGCCTAGTCTAATGACCGGGATGTTTTAAAGGAGTTTCTTGTTCAAGTAGGGTGATTCCAGAAGTCCCTCCCCTCTGAGACTCCTGGAGTCTGACGGAGGGGGAAGCTTTTGGTTAGATCTTCCCCTCCCCCATTACATGCACTCTGGGGTCCTGGGTTCTGCAGGCCTGGTGTAGCTCACCTCTGCGGGGTGGGTGAAGGCGGGACTGCTGCTGATGGCTGAGCCAGGAAGCCTTGGAGCGGTTGCTCAGGAGAGATCCCTCCTGGTCTGGGTTGGTGCGTCCTGGAGAGTTGGGGTTTCCTTCAAGGGGCAGACACTGGTCCTCCACCCATTCAGGCCCAGGACCAGAGAGGGCAGGCCGCCGAGCCAGCGGGTATGAGAGCATGGGCCAAGTCACCCGCCCGGACAGGTGCCGCTTGTTCACGCTATTGTCCAGTGACATGGTGGCTCCACGAGATGGCCACGGGCTTCCCAGTTCCATGGCTGTGTCCTTGCGAGCGCCAGTGCTGTTCTCCATCCGAGGCCGGGGTCTGGCCTTTCTCCACTTGTCCCTCCATGCCCCAGGAGCGCGGGCTCCCAGGGTGCCCTGACCCCAGGTCTTCTCTATTGGATATGAGAGCGAATCTGCCGAGAAAGAAGCAAGAGACTGTGCCGGAGAAGAGGGAACGGAGAACCAAGAGATTTCACTGGAGAAAAGATAACTGAGAACAGAGAAACTGGGGAAGACAGAAAATCAAGAAATTGTGGTGGAGAGAGAACCAAGAGACTGCTGGAGAAGGCCAAAAACTGAGGGGGAGTTCTGGAGAAGAGAGAGAACCTGGAGACTGAGTTACAAAAGAGAGGGCCAAGAAAACAGAGAGGCAGAGATGGAGAAGAGAGAACCCAGAACAGAGAGACAGTGCTAGAAGAGACAGA
>NW_020951668.1:0-7813 GCF_900497805.2 Vombatus ursinus
AGTGCCAGCTTAGTAGGGCTCTGCACTGAAATCCTAGATGTTTGTAACTATAGCCTTAAGGATGATCAGAATTTGAATGGTAGTAACCATGTTACCAAATTCACTCATGCAACAGAATTCCTTTTCATTCATATCCCATTTGCACTCAGTCTCACAGGTCTTCTCCATGTGGCCAGTATCTAAAAGGAGAGAAGAGAAGGATTATAAAAACAAAGGCGGATGAAATTCTAGGCAACTGGGTAGTGAGTTAGATGAAGTGCTAGACCCTGAGCCAGAAAGCCTTGAGTTCAAATCCCACCCCAGACATTCCTTTTGCTGTGTGACCTGGGGCAAGTCCCTTAACCTCCGTTTCTTTATCTGTCAAATAGGACTAATAATACCATCTACCTCACAAAGTCCTTGTGATGTTAAGATAATACATATAAAGCACTGTCCAAAACTTATTATTATCATCCTTCTATTTCTAAAACTGCCATTCTGTTTGCATTTTATTCTGAAAAGTTACCATTTGGTAAAAGTGACCATTTGGGTCACAACTAGATTTAAGAGAATGCTTCAAAAGCAAATCCTACCAGATTCCTGTGGTTTTAACTGCATTTAGATCACCATAGAGAGATGAGAGCTGGGGGGGGGGGTTCACTACAATAGTGAAAACATGGGTTTTTAAGCCTCTCTAGGCTCACAGATTACCACAAATGCTGGTAATATATCTGTGGAAGAAAAGGGAGAAGACTTTATAGACTGGTTGTTTGACAGTAGATAAGGCTGGAAAAAAATTATCCTTATAGACTAAAGAAGTGCAGCAAGGTACAGAAAACAATGAGGGACTAGAAATGAGACAGAACTTTGCCATTTACTAGCCAGGTGGACTGAGCTTAACCTAAAAGCTGGATGGGACCCATGAGCCCATCTAGTCCATTCCCCTCATCTTATTGAACTGAATCTTGGAGATGAAAAGTGACTTAACCAAGGTCACATAGCTAATTGATCAATCAATAAATAAACATTTATTAAGCCCCTACTATGTGCCAGGCACTGTGCTAGGTGCTGGGGGATACAAAAGGAAGCAAAAGACAATTCATGAGCTCAAGAAGCTTACAATCTAATGGGAAAAGCTAGAAGATCTACTGATTTTTTGGTTTAGAGCAGAGCTTCTCAAACTTTTTCCACTTGTGACCCCTTTTCACTGAGAAATTTTTACATGACCCTGGGTATATAGGTATACAAGGTAGGTATACAAATCAAATATTAACTGAAAATAAGTCATAAAGAAATTTATTTCAAAACAATTCTTTGGTATACATATAATCATTAATTAAAGACAAAAGCAAGTTTGCATACTAATGAGATGAATGTGCTTGTTTATTTTTACATAAAGAATTAAATCTTGGTAGAATATTTGATACTGCAGGATGTAGAGCATCTTCAATTTTTTCCAGAGTTGATCAATACTTTGATTTTATAATCGTCAATGCTGAGGAAGCTACTTCACATAAATATGTAGTACAAAATGGCAAAAGTATGTTTAGGACCATTTCAGAAATTGCTGGAAATTCTGTCCTAATCCCAAGGCAAAATTCATTTAATGATTTTTTTTAGGAAACTCAAGTTTTAAACCTGTGTCGCTTGATAACTTGGCAAATTCTTCTTGAACTTTTAATGGTAGATGATTGATATTTTTTTATTTCAGTTGAATATGGTTTATGAACCCAACTTAGTTTTTTAGAATCAAAATTTGAAGGGAAGTATTTCTGGAACTGTGTTTCCAAGCACTTCAGATAATCAATTATAACTCTTACAATTAAATCTTTGGAAACATTATTTCCAATAAAATCATTTGTAACTGTAAACATTTCTAAAGAACTATTTTCCACCCTATTCTTCCATACATTAACTTTTTAGTAAAACTTTTCAATTTTATCTTTTAACATAAATATGTTACATTTTCTTTCTTGAAGTGACATGTTTAAATCATTGAATTTGAAAATATCCAGCAAATAATACAATTTTGAAAGCCATAAGTCATTATGAAAAAAATTAACAAAATAGGATTTCTGCTCAGTAAAAATATAACAGCTTCATCTTTAAATTTCAATAATCTATTTAAACTTCACCCTCTTGAGAGCCACCTTACCTCTCTGCATGTAGTAATAAGCTTTTGTAATTGGAGTCCATGTATTTTCAAAGGTTTGGAAACAAGTGACTACTAAGGGCATGGCTTTTAATGAAGTGAATGATTTTGATAGAATGGCAAAATACATCTAACTGTGATGATATTTTTTGGCTGTAAGTGCCTCCCAATGGACCATACAGATGATAAAAGTGATATGTTTTTAACTAACTTTTGCTACAAAGTCAGTATTCTCACCCATCATTGCTCCAGCTCCATCTATACAGACTCCAATGTAATTCTTCCACTGTAAACCTTCATTTGTGAAAAATTCATCAACTTTAAGACACATATCTCCCCCTCTTGTGTACCCTTCCAAAGGGCAACAAAGCAATAATTCCTCATGTATGCTTCTTTCATAAACATATCTTACATTAAGTAACAACTGTGCCATGTTAGAAATATCAGTTGTTTCATCTGACTGAATTGCAAACTTTGGGCTATCTTTAAGCCTGGTAATAAGCTGCTGGAATTGGTCATTACTAATTTCAGAATTCTTTTGGAAACAATATCATTTGATAAAGGAATTTTATGAATTTCAACCCCATACTTTTTCCCGTGAACTATTTCTGACATTTTAATAGTAGCAGGTAACACCAGATCTTCTCCTATCACATAGGGATTTTTAGTTTTTGCAATTAAATAAGAAGTTTCTTAAGATTCAAGTAAATACTTTTTGTTTACAGTAACAAATTTCTCAAAACATTGTTTTTTTATTTGAAGATTTTAGAAGTCATTCAAAATATTTCTTTGGTTTATTGTGGTATGCTGCATGGTTGGTATTAAGACATCATTTTAGTTTGGCCGGTTTCTTGCTCTCTATAGCCAAAACTTCATTACAAATTAGGCAAAGAGGTTTTTCCACACCATCATCATTATTAGAAGTAAATCCATATCGCAAAAATGATTCAACATATTTTCTTTTTCTTGTCAATTGAGGTGTACTACAACCTGGAGACGAAGACTCTGCCACATTGTCATCGGTATTTTTACCTCTTCTGTCTAAATTTAGCCACTTATCTATAACCAAAAAATATGTTTTCCCTACAACATAAATAAATAGTACTAATAATTTCTCAAATAAATACTAGCTTTAGTTTATTAAATTACATTTGTGTTTAATTTAAAAAATTGATGTTCACACTTACATACACATAGAGCAGTGATGGTAGAGAAATATTATTAAAGGGCTTTTATCTTTACTTGCTGCAATTAAACACTTATGTTTCTATAAAAGAAGGAGATAGCAGCAATTTAAAAAATCAAACATTCTAATACAATACAATACAAAGATATACTAATTTGATACTTACATGCTGAGGAATGATGGTAGGAAAGTATGAAAAGTCTTTATTTTTTCATAATTAAACTACTATGTTTCTGTAACAGCAAAAAACTCTGTATGCACAATAAAAACACTACAATTTATGACATATAATAGTCTCGAATCTGAGCCAAGGTGTTTCTGGCAGCATTCATTGGCACTGTGGCGTGAGATGGCATGCGGAGTGCAAAGTATGCATGGTGGGGTAGCTAGGTGGTGCAGTGGATAGAGCACTGGCCCTGGAGTCAGGAGGACCTGAGTTCAAATCTAACCTCAGACACATAACACTTACTTGCTGTGTGATTCTAGGCAAGTCACTTAACCCCGATTGCCTTGCCAAAAAAAAAAAAAAAGTATGCATGGTGTGTGTTCAGAACCAAAGCTGTGGTGAAGTCAGATGATGCAACACAGGCAAGTGCTGCCAGAAACACCTCAATGCCCCCCCACATTCAGTTACATAATCCCATATGGGGTCGTGACCCACATTTTAAGAAGCTTTGCTCTAGAGGGCTTTCCACTCCACCCCTCCTACTCCTTTCTGAGCCTCTTTCCCTCACCTACAAAATGGAGTTAGCAATGTTTGCAGAACCTTATAGGACCGTGAAGAAAACTATTGAAGGTGAGATGATGAATGTGGAGGTGCTAGTCAATCTATCAATTAAGCAACAAGCATTTATTTAGTTAGCTCCTACCAAGAGCCAGGAACTGTGATAGGCCCTGAGGACACAAAGACAAAATTGTTAATGGACTCTGTCCCAACAAGTTAATTACTTTTACTGTCTTGAGAACAGGGACAAAAAAAATTGGGTGGAACTTTCAAAGTGGCAATGATGTCTGAAGGATGAGAGGCTAATGGAGAAGTGTAGGCAGGAGAAGGAAAGATTTAGAGAGCTTTCTCCCAATATTTGAAGGGTTATTTAGATCAAGGCTTCTTTCCATTCATGACCCCTCTTTTGTTTCAGTAACATTCATTGGCTTTGAGTGGCCTGAGGGCATGCCCAGTGCAAAGTGCACATGCTGTGTGTTCAGAACCAAGGCTGCAGGGAAGTTGCATGATACAACATGGGCAAGCACTGCCAGAAACACTTTGGATTCATTACATGTTTGATTTTTAATTAATTTTTGGTCATTGCATGTTCAGAAACTTTTTACTGTTGCCAATTTTTTTATGACCTCACATCGGGTCACAAACCACAGTTTAAAGAAGTACTGGTTAAGATGGAAGAAGGCTTACAGTTGTTCTGCATGGCTCCTGAGAGCAGAATTAGGAGTAATGGGGTGCAAAATTGCAGAGAGGCAAATTTAGGCTTGATTTTTGTTTGTCTGTTTGTTTTAAACTGCCTAACAAGAAAAATGGAATAGGCTGCAGAAGGAAAACACGAAGTCTCTGCAGGGAGAAGAGAGAGACCAGAGAATCTGCTGAAACAGAGAAAGGTGCCAGAGAGGAGAAACAGCCATTATTCTGAAGCTGGAGAAGTGACAATTGAAGGTCTATGAGGGAGAGGAGTGACAACTGGGTGTCTATCCGAAGAAAAAGAGAACCACTTGTCAGTTGGAGAGAAAAGAGAGATCCAAGGTTCTGAGTGGGGAGAGGGAAGAGAATCCAGACTGTGCCAAGAGAAATAGGAACACTAAGAGTCTGTAAGGAGAGAAATAGGAATCCTAACTGGCTGTGAAGAGACAAATAGAGGGCCAGCCAGCTTATCAGTCAAGAAATAAGAGCATTGAGAACCTTCCACAGACTGACAACACCCTACCTTTCCAGCCTGATGGTGTATTACTGCTCCATCTGACCCAGGCTTCACTCTAACCCAAAACAAGGACTTGCTCTCCCACTTCCTTACCTTTGCTTATACCAGGGGTGGGGGAACCAGGGATTTGTTCTGTGAAGTTTGGATTCAGTCAATAAAAGACTTGAGCACTTGAGGACCTAGAGGGCCACATGTGACTTCGAGGCTGCAGGTTCCCCGCCCCCCCCATGGCTTATACTGTACCCTGTGAAGAGGCAGCATGGTACAATGGGTAGAGCACTGCCTCTAGTCAGAGGATCTTGGATCAAGAACTACCTCTGACACTTACTTGCTGTGTAATCTTGAACGAGTCACTGAACCTTCCTCCTCTGCAAAATGAGGGGGTTGGGCTAGATGGTCTCTAAGGATCCTTCTAACTCTAGACCTATGAATCAATGCCTGGAATTTTCTCCTTTTACCTCTTAATCTGTTAAATGGTATATCCCGATTAAAAACCAAAGTAAAGGGACGTTCTCCAAGAAACTTTCCCTGAAACTCTCTTCCCTCGGTGGCTACAAGTCAAAAACGACATTTTCTCCCTCAGACCTCAGGTGGTACTTGTTCTTCTTCCACCACCCCAGCTTCCCATAGAATATGAGAACAGAGACTGTGTCAACCCTGACCAAATAACCAAAGAGCCGCAGCAGCTCTTCAACTGCTGCTAATTCTAAAAAAGCCAGAGAGCTCACACGGGTCATCAAAACCACAGTTAACTCTAAAAATAAAATAGAACGGAAGAAAACCAAAGAGTTAACAGTGGTTATAAGCAAAAAGCTTTCTTTATTCCCCTGGAGGAGGGAAACTAGACACATACATGCCACCCCACTGCCAGTAGGAGATCCGCTTTAGTGCAGACAAATCTCAATATTTATACTAGTGGCTACACGGTGAGGTGTAACTCCGACAATGAGGGGTAACAGCAACAATGAGACAAGTTTGACTCATAGCAGGACTCAGTGACCAAGTGCTTGTCCAAGCTCAGAGACCACCCGGTGCTGGTGTGAAACAATTCTGGGATTTTGCTGCAGCTGAGTTCATGCAGAGGGTGACAGGCACAGCTTGCTTGCTGGGCCTTAGCTCTGGAAAACAGGATGTCTCCTAATTGTAAAAAAGAGAAGGGTAAAAAGAGAGGGGGTGGTCTTGGCATGGGGATCCTGACATCTGTTTCATTGAGGTTTTTATCGTTTCATTCCTCATTGCAATTAATAAGAGCCTACTGATTGATTCAACCTTCTAATACATTTATCAGGTACAATATTGTGTATTATGGTCTGCTTTGTGTATTATTCCTTTATCTGTCTTTAATTTGCATTCCTCATTCCTAGAACTTAAGTTCCATGAGGACAGGGATCCCATCTTATCTAAAAGATGTATCTCCTTCAGTGCCTAACATAAATTTTTTTTTAATGACTGAATAAACCTTTCCAACCCTGTAGCCTCTCTTAACAAGGAACATCAGGCTATGCCAGTCTTCCATCTCTCAGAGTTGCTTTTCTGATCCTTTTGATAAGAAAAAAAAAATCTCACCGCTTTGGGCCCCTCCATTTATCCATCTAGAACATCTGCCCTTACTTACTGACAGTTTGTCCAGAATGTCCAAATAATAAATGCCGTGGAATGGGAAGGGGAATAGGGAAGTCTCCTAGAGGAGCAGCAAACTAATTGTTTAAACAACCCTGACAATAGAGCTGTTTGGTTTTCCCATCCCTGATGACAAGGTCATCTGGCACTCCTCAGTGCCCCACGTCCTTTGAACAGTACCAAAAGGACCTTTAGTGGAATTTTTGCCTCTCTCTCATTATAAATAATTATAATTATATAAATAAATATATACATATAAATATTAATATTTATAATTATAAATAATTATAAAAAATAAACTACAGACCCAAAAAAGATCTACAGATCTTGTCTTGGCTATCCTGAGCTATCTTCTCCCTTTATTTTTTTTCCTCTTTCTTTACTGATTGAGATAAAAGCCTCCAGTGGTGTGAAGTAAACACCAAAAATTAATGATTTTCACCAAATCTTGTGGATGAGTTGGTGTACAGACAATAGGCCAGCTCTGAAGTTGGTCAACTTGTCCTCCTTCTTGATTACTCAGTCTCATCTTCACATTAACCTGAAAGACTAGGCAGGCCTAACAGGCCCTGTCCTTTTCCTTTATTTTTTTCTCTTTCCCTTTCCTATTAACTAGTATTTTGGGCTTTTCTTTTGCATTCTTTCCCCTTTAGTTTTAAGTGTTCAGTGCCACAGGGCCCCTTTGCAACCTTGATCATCTCCTTAAAACCATCTTTCCCAGGAATAACAGCTGGTTATAGTTCCTGTTTTCCAAAAGGGTCAGTTTTGACTCAGTGTGCTAAATATTGTACCAGACACAGCTGAATAAAGCTTTGGTCTGTATCCAATTCCTTACTATCAACTATCACCATCTGTTGTCATGAGAAAGATTGATATTTGGGTTAAATGTCCCTGAACTCATTCAATTTCCATATGGAAAAATAATCTAAAGTAAACTGCCCTGTGCAG
>NW_020951669.1:0-4183 GCF_900497805.2 Vombatus ursinus
CCAAGAACAGAGATTACGCTGGTGAAGAAATAACCAACAACCTAGAGTCTGTGCTGGAGAAGAGAGACAACTGAGAATGTGCTGGAGAAAACATCACTGATAACAGAAGTTCTCTACTGCAGCAGGGAAAGAGAGGGGAATAGAGGGTATTTGCAATGAGAGGAGAAAATATAATTATTGCTAGGGGAAAAAAAGAACATAGTTTCTGCAGGGAAAGGAAAGAACAGGATCTATGTTGGAGAATAAAGAACAGAGCCTCTCTGAAGGGAGAGGAAAGAACAGAAAATTTGTCCTAGAGAAGAGTGAGAACAGAAACTCTGTGGTGTTGGAGAAGAGATGAGAGAAAACTAAGAGTCCTGTGCTGAAGAAGAGAGAGAACAGAGAATGAGTGTCTTACAAGAAAGAAAACAGAGGATCTCTTCAGGGAGAGGGGAGGACAGAGAGGATTTACTGGAGAAGAGAAAGAACTGAGAGTCTGTGTTGGAGGAGAATCAAGAGTCTTGCTGGAGAAGAAAGAGAATCTAGAACAGAGTGTTCTGGAAAAGAAAAAGAAGAGAGGGTCTCTGAAGGGAGAAGGGAACAACAGAGAATCTGTGCTAGAGAAAAGAAAGAACAAGGATCTCTTCAAGGAGAAGAGCGAACCTGAGAGTTGGTTCTAGAGAAAAGAGAAAAGTGAGAATAGAGAATCTGAGCTGGGTGGGGACAGGAGAATAGAGGGGTCTATAAAGGGAGAGGAGAGAACAGAATCTGTGCTAGAGAAGAAAAAGAATGAAGAATGTCCTGGAGGAGAGAGAGAATAGAAAGTCTGCAGGGAGAGGAGAAATCAAAGTCTGTGATGAAAAAAAAAAAAGAAGCAGAGGATTTCTGAAGGAAGAGAACAGAGAACCTCTGCAGAACAGACAACAGGGAGAAGAGAGAATATGCTGTAGCAAATGGAGAATAGAAGATGATGTGATGAGGAAGAAAAAGATCATAGAGTCTGTCTGCATGGAGAGGAAGAAACTGTACTGAAGAAAAGGGAGAACAGAGAGTAGAAAACAGAACAGAGAAAAAAGAAACAGCTGACCTCTTCAGGAAGAGGAGAGAATAGAGTCTGCTGGAGCAGAGTGAGAACCGAGAGTGTGTGGAGAAAGAGGAGAGAACAGAAAGTTTACTGAAGAAGAGAGAGAATTGAAAGTCTCTATGAGACAAAGAAGGGAAGAATAGGACTCTGTACAGAATCAATCAATCAACAATAAACATCTATGAAGTGCCTACTATGTGTCAGGCACTGTGCTAAATGCTGGGGATAAAAAAAAGAGGCAAAAGACAGTCCAGTTCCTGCCTTCAAGGAGCTCAAGTCTAAGAGAAAGACAGACACTCTCAGCTCCAGGCATTTTCTCTGGCTTTTCCCCATATGTTGGAACATTCTCCCTCTTCAACTCTCAACTACTTAACCTCTTTGGCTTCCTTTAAGTCCCACTTAAAATCCCACCTTCTACAGGAAGCATTCTCCAGCCCCTCTTATTTTAAATGCCTTCCCTCTTTTAATTATTTCCTATTTATCCTAAATATACCTCACTTTATATATATTTGTTTGCATGTCATTTGCTATATGAGATTGTAAGGTCCTTGAGGGCAGGGACTGTCTTTTGCCTCTTTTTGTGTCCCCAGCACTTAGTACAGTGCCTGGCATATAGCAGGTGCTTAATAAAGGAAGAGAGAGAGACAGAGACAGAGGCAGACAGAGATAAAGACAGAGAGACAGAGAGACACACAAAGCCACAGAGGCACAGAGAAAGAATAGAGAGTCTGTGGAGAGAGGAGAGAATTACTCAAATAGTTGTAGGGAAGAGAGGGAATGGATAATATTGGCAGGGAAAGGGGGAGAAACAGCCTGTTTTGGAGAAGAACTGATACAGAACTCTATGTATGGAGAAGGAAAAGAACCCAAAGTCTGTTCTGGAGAAATGAGAACCTAGAGTCTATCCAGGGAGAAGGCAGAGACCAAAGTGTCTGCTAGAAAGGAAAGACGTGCCAGAGAAGAGAGGGAGCCAAGTGTCTGTGAAGGGAGAAAGAGAGAATTAAAGTTCTATGAGGGAGAAGAGTGACAACTCAATCTCTACTAGAGAAAAGATAGAGCCAGGTCTTTGGGGAAGAAAAGAGAGATCCAAATTTCTAGTTGGGGAGAGAACAGAGAATCAAGAATCTATGCCCAGAGAAATAGCAGCATAAAATCTGCACAGGTCCCTGAGAGGCTGTGAAGGGAGAAATAGGGAGCCCCACCATCTTATCAGTCAAAAAATAAGGTCACTGAGAACCTTCCACAAATTGACACTACCCTACCCTATGTCATCCTGAATGTGCAAACCAGACCACTATCTGGTCCTGAAACATATTGTCCATTCTGTGCTTTGCTTATGTGATACCCTGTGAAGAGACAGCATGGTACAGTGGTTACAGCAATGGTGTCAGAGTCAGAAGTCCTATCTCTGATGCTCACTGGCTGTGTGACCTTGAGTCACTTAAGTCACTTAACTTTCTTTGATTCTGGTTTCCTCCTCAGTCACAGGGATGGGGGGTGGGAGGGCGTGGTTTGGACTAGTTGCCCTCTAAGGCCCCTTCTGTCTAGACCTGTGAACCAAGGCCTAGAATTTTCTCCCTTCACTTTTTAATCTGTTCAAAAGTATGTCCTGATTAAAAGCCGCAGTGAAAGGGACATTCTGCATGTATCCTTTTCTCTCTGTGCACACAAGTCAGGAATGACATTTTCTCCCTCAGACCTCAAATGACATTCATTGTTTCTCTTTCATCATTCCACCTTCCCATTGAATATAAGCTCTTCAAGGATAGGGTCTGCTTAATTTTTTTTGTCTTCATATTTCCCATTGCAATTAGTAGGTGAAAGTCAATTGATCCAACCCTCTAACGCAGTTATCGTGTGTATTATGTATTGTGTACTATGGTCTGCCTTGTGCGTGATACATGTATCTGTCTTTGGTTCTCGTTCCTCCTTTTAAGAATGCAAGTTTCACGAGGGCAAGGACCCCATCTTATCTAAAAGTTGTATCTCCCTCAGTGCCTAACATAAGTGCTTAATAAATGTTTGTTGAAACATTAAATGAAACTTTCCAGCCTCTCAACCAGGAGCTTCGGGCTATTCCAGTCTTCCATCTCTGAGAGTTGCTTTTCTGACCCTTTTGATGAAAAATCTCACCGCTTTGGGCCCCTTCTTTTATACATCTAGAACATCTGCCTCTTACTTATTGACAGCTTGTTCAGAATGTTCAAAGAATAAATGCAAAGGGCTGGGAGCGGGGAATAGTCTTTTACTGCTGATAGGGGCAGCAAATTAATTGTTTAAACACCCCAGACAACAGACCTATTTGGTTTTCCCAACCCTGTTGACAAGGTCATTTGGGACTCCACAGTGCCCCATGCCCCAAAGGGACCTGTACTGGGATTTTTGCATCTCTCTCTTATTCATAAATTGTAGACCCAGAAAAGACCTACAAATCTTATCTTGGCTATCCTGAGACCCTCCTCTCCCTTTATTTTTTTCTCTTTCTTTAGTGATTGAGAAAAAGGCCTCCAATGATATGAAGTAAACACCAAAAAATTAACGGTTTTCACTAAACTTTGTGAATAGGTTGGTGAACAGACAACAGGCTAGCTCTGAAGATGACCGATAGCCTTGTCTTCCTTGATTATATAACCTCATCTTCCCATTTACTTGAGAGACTAAGCTGACCTAATAGGCCTAAGAACTGATTTCTTTCTTCCTATATCTTTCTTTCTCTTTCTCTTTCTTCTTTTTCTTTCTTTTTTCCCCTCTCTTTCACCTTCTTTTTAATTACTTTTTTTTGGCTTTTTTTTTTTGCATTCTTATTCCTTTAGTTTGAAGCTAGGTGCCACAGGGCCCCTTTACAACCTTCTCTTCGCAATCTTGATCATCTCTTTAAAACCACCTTTTCCCCAGAATAATACTTGTTCTAGTTCCTGTTTTCCAAAAGGGTCAGTTTTGACTCAGTGTGCTAAATATTGTGCCAGGCACAGCTGAATAAAGCTTTGGTCTGTGTCCAGTTCCTTACTATCAACTATCACCATCTGTTGTCATGAGAAAGATTGATATTTGGGTTAAATGTCCCTGAACTCACTCAATTTCCATATGGAAAAATAATCTAAAGTAAACTGCCCTGTGCAG
>NW_020951670.1:0-2541 GCF_900497805.2 Vombatus ursinus
TAAGAGCCTTTTACCAAGTGCCAGCTTAGTAGGGCTCTGCACTGAAACCCTAGATGTTTGTAATAGCCTTAAGAATAACCAGGATTTGAATGGTAGTAACCATGTTACCAAATTCACTCATGCAATAGAATTCCTTTTCATCCATATCCCATTTGCACCCAGTCTCACAGGTCTTCTCCATGTGGGCAGTATCTAAAAGGAGAGAAGAGAAGGACTATAAAAACAAAGGTAGATGCAATTCTGGGCAGTTGGGTAGTGAAGGAGCTATGTGAAGTGTGGGACCTAGAGTCAGAAAGCCTTGAGTTCAAATCCCACCCCAGACACTGCATTTGCTGTGTGACCTGGGGCAAGTCCCTTAACCTCGGTTTCCTCATCTGTCAAATGGGGCTAATAATACCACCAACCTTCTTGTGATGTTGAGATAAACATGTAAGGCACTGGGTGAAATTTATTTTTTATCATCCTTCTACTTATTATCATCTTTCTACTTATTATCATCCTTCTATCTCCAAAACTGCCATTCTGTTTGCATTTTATTCTGAAAAGTTACCGTTTCGGTCATAACTAAATTTAAGAGGATGCCCCCAAAACAAATTTCCAGATTCCCATAGTTTTAACTGCATTGAGATCACCAGAGAGGGATGAGAGCTGAGGGTTCACTACAATAGTGAAAAGAAGGATTTTCAATCATTCCTAGGCTCACAGATCACAAGTGCTGGTAATGCATCAGTGTTTGAAAGAAAAGGGGGAAGATTTTATGGATTGGTTCTTTGACAGCAGATAAGTCTGGAAAAAATTATCCTTTTAGACCAGAGAAGAGCAGCAAGGTACAGAAAATAACTAGGGACTGTAGATAAGACCGAACTTTGCCACATTACTAGTCATGTGAACCTTGAGTTCAACCTCAAAGTTGGATGGGACCTACAAATCTATCTAGTCCATTCCCCTTATCTTACTAAAATGAAATTTGGAGATGAAAAGTGACTTGACCAAGGTCACACAGCTAGTTGGTGAAAGAAACAGGACTACAAACCAGGTCTACTGATTTTTTGGTCTAGAGGGCTTTCCACTAGACCCTGCTTTCTGAGCCTTTCCCCCTCACCTCATAGGACTGTGAGGAGGGTTATTGGAAGTGAGATCATGCATGGAGGTGCTTCTCAATTTATCAAGCAAGCAACAAGCCTTTAGTTATTGCCTATAAAGTGTTGGGCACCATGATAGGCCCTGAGGATACAAAGACAAAAATATAATTTATGGTCTCTGACCCCACAAGCTAATTACTTTAAAGACTTGAGTGACCAGGACAGAAAAATAGGTGAAGCTTGCCAAGAGGCAATGAGGTCTGAAGGATGAAAGGATAATGGGGAAGTGTAGGCTGGAGGAGGGAAGACTCGGAGGGCATGAGAGCTTTCTTCGAACATTTGAAGGGTTGTTTAGCTGGAAGAGGCTTTATCTCCTTCATCTTGGCTCTTGAGAGCAGAACTAGAAGCAGGAGGTGCAAAACTGTAGAGAGGCAGGGTTAGGCTTGATTTGAGGAAAACAAAAACAACTTTGTAACAACAAGAGTTATCCCAAAGTAGAACAGGCTGCCTCAAGGAGAAGTGTGCTCCCTATCACTGTTCCCAAGCCTAGTCTAATGACCGGGATGTTTTAAAGGAGTTTCTTGTTCAAGTAGGGTGATTCCAGAAGTCCCTCCCCTCTGAGACTCCTGGAGTCTGACGGAGGGGGAAGCTTTTGGTTAGATCTTCCCCTCCCCCATTACATGCACTCTGGGGTCCTGGGTTCTGCAGGCCTGGTGTAGCTCACCTCTGCGGGGTGGGTGAAGGCGGGACTGCTGCTGATGGCTGAGCCAGGAAGCCTTGGAGCGGTTGCTCAGGAGAGATCCCTCCTGGTCTGGGTTGGTGCGTCCTGGAGAGTTGGGGTTTCCTTCAAGGGGCAGACACTGGTCCTCCACCCATTCAGGCCCAGGACCAGAGAGGGCAGGCCGCCGAGCCAGCGGGTATGAGAGCATGGGCCAAGTCACCCGCCCGGACAGGTGCCGCTTGTTCACGCTATTGTCCAGTGACATGGTGGCTCCACGAGATGGCCACGGGCTTCCCAGTTCCATGGCTGTGTCCTTGCGAGCGCCAGTGCTGTTCTCCATCCGAGGCCGGGGTCTGGCCTTTCTCCACTTGTCCCTCCATGCCCCAGGAGCGCGGGCTCCCAGGGTGCCCTGACCCCAGGTCTTCTCTATTGGATATGAGAGCGAATCTGCCGAGAAAGAAGCAAGAGACTGTGCCGGAGAAGAGGGAACGGAGAACCAAGAGATTTCACTGGAGAAAAGATAACTGAGAACAGAGAAACTGGGGAAGACAGAAAATCAAGAAATTGTGGTGGAGAGAGAACCAAGAGACTGCTGGAGAAGGCCAAAAACTGAGGGGGAGTTCTGGAGAAGAGAGAGAACCTGGAGACTGAGTTACAAAAGAGAGGGCCAAGAAAACAGAGAGGCAGAGATGGAGAAGAGAGAACCCAGAACAGAGAGACAGTGCTAGAAGAGACAGA
>NW_020951671.1:0-1445 GCF_900497805.2 Vombatus ursinus
AGAAAGTAAGTGATTTATTCAGTCATTCAGGTAGATAAAACCTGACACTGGAACCCAGAGTCTCTGTTTCCAGAGCCAGTGTTCTTGGGTGTGTTATATTTCTAGGTTTGTTCTAGGTTTGTCATCAAGCAAGATACTATTTTTTTTGGAGGGGGTTCAGTCATTTTTTTCAGTCGTGCCTGATTCTTCATGACTCCATTTGAGGTTTTCTTGGCAAAGATACTGGGGTGTTTTGTCACTTCCTCCTTCTCCAGCTCATTTTACAGATGGCAAGTGAGGCAAATAGGGTTAAGTGACTTTCTGAGGTCACACAGCCAGTAAGTGTTAGAGGCCAGATTTGAACTCAGATTTTCCTGACTTCAGCCCCAGTTGCATCCTCTCTACCACATAGCTACCCCTAGCGTGCTTCGAGCAAGGTAACATGTACATCAAAGGTCAGGGAGAAACTGATTTTTGGGTGAAGGTAAAAAGGACAGAACACTGGAATTTGAGTCAGAAAATGTAGATTTGAATGTTTGTTTCAAACCTAAAGGAAAATATCAACCCTAAAGATACGATTACTGGATAGTTGCCTAACCTCTCTGCTATTGTATCTATGAAATGGGGATAATACCAATGACTAGTGTTGACAATGTTGACAGAAAAAAATTGCAAATGGTAAAGTGCTAATTGTTTATATATTTATCTTTTAATATATCCTTTGTGAAAGATTTATGGAGACAAGAATTGTGCTGTAGTACCCTCCCCTCCTTTTTTTCCACCTTTCTTTCCTTGTCCTTTTTAAAGTAGCAACTAGTTTAACAGCCTGGAGACAGAGTCATCCCTGGATTACCTATGTATATATACATACATACATACATATATACATACCTACATATATATACATACCTACATATATATATATACCTACACACACACACACACATATTCTAGTATCTGCCTTCACTATTCCTCTACCTCAGAATCAAAGTAGAATTGAAGTCAAACACTGAATAAATAATTGAATGGAGGTCTGATCATTCTGAAATTAAATGTGTATTTTTGGCGTGCTTACTTGTTGGATTACTATGTGAGCTCATTCTAAGCAGGAATTGTTTCATTCTTTGTACAGTGGATAGAGTGTGGGACTTGGAAGACCTGAGTTCAAATCCTGTATCAGATTATTAGGTGTGTGACCCAGGGCAAGTCACTTAACTATTTTCTGCCTTAGTTTCTTCATCTTTAAAATTGAGATAATAACAGCATCTACATTCCAGGACTATTGTGTGGATAAAATGAGATAACATTGGGAAGGCACTTTGCAAACCTTAAAGTACTTTATAAGTATGAGTTATTACTATTGTTAGGTATTACAGCCCCTAATACAGTGCCTGGCACATGGCAGGTATACTGATTGATTTTTACCCTACAGTTTTCTAAGAGCTATTTGTTAGTCTGTAAATATC
>NW_020951672.1:0-1445 GCF_900497805.2 Vombatus ursinus
GATATTTACAGACTAACAAATAGCTCTTAGAAAACTGTAGGGTAAAAATCAATCAGTATACCTGCCATGTGCCAGGCACTGTATTAGGGGCTGTAATACCTAACAATAGTAATAACTCATACTTATAAAGTACTTTAAGGTTTGCAAAGTGCCTTCCCAATGTTATCTCATTTTATCCACACAATAGTCCTGGAATGTAGATGCTGTTATTATCTCAATTTTAAAGATGAAGAAACTAAGGCAGAAAATAGTTAAGTGACTTGCCCTGGGTCACACACCTAATAATCTGATACAGGATTTGAACTCAGGTCTTCCAAGTCCCACACTCTATCCACTGTACAAAGAATGAAACAATTCCTGCTTAGAATGAGCTCACATAGTAATCCAACAAGTAAGCACGCCAAAAATACACATTTAATTTCAGAATGATCAGACCTCCATTCAATTATTTATTCAGTGTTTGACTTCAATTCTACTTTGATTCTGAGGTAGAGGAATAGTGAAGGCAGATACTAGAATATGTGTGTGTGTGTGTGTAGGTATATATATATATGTAGGTATGTATATATATGTAGGTATGTATATATGTATGTATGTATGTATATATACATAGGTAATCCAGGGATGACTCTGTCTCCAGGCTGTTAAACTAGTTGCTACTTTAAAAAGGACAAGGAAAGAAAGGTGGAAAAAAAGGAGGGGAGGGTACTACAGCACAATTCTTGTCTCCATAAATCTTTCACAAAGGATATATTAAAAGATAAATATATAAACAATTAGCACTTTACCATTTGCAATTTTTTTCTGTCAACATTGTCAACACTAGTCATTGGTATTATCCCCATTTCATAGATACAATAGCAGAGAGGTTAGGCAACTATCCAGTAATCGTATCTTTAGGGTTGATATTTTCCTTTAGGTTTGAAACAAACATTCAAATCTACATTTTCTGACTCAAATTCCAGTGTTCTGTCCTTTTTACCTTCACCCAAAAATCAGTTTCTCCCTGACCTTTGATGTACATGTTACCTTGCTCGAAGCACGCTAGGGGTAGCTATGTGGTAGAGAGGATGCAACTGGGGCTGAAGTCAGGAAAATCTGAGTTCAAATCTGGCCTCTAACACTTACTGGCTGTGTGACCTCAGAAAGTCACTTAACCCTATTTGCCTCACTTGCCATCTGTAAAATGAGCTGGAGAAGGAGGAAGTGACAAAACACCCCAGTATCTTTGCCAAGAAAACCTCAAATGGAGTCATGAAGAATCAGGCACGACTGAAAAAAATGACTGAACCCCCTCCAAAAAAAATAGTATCTTGCTTGATGACAAACCTAGAACAAACCTAGAAATATAACACACCCAAGAACACTGGCTCTGGAAACAGAGACTCTGGGTTCCAGTGTCAGGTTTTATCTACCTGAATGACTGAATAAATCACTTACTTTCT
>NW_020951673.1:0-2588 GCF_900497805.2 Vombatus ursinus
CCCTGTATAGACTATTCCTTGCTCTGCCAGTACCGTGGTCTAATCCAATAGACTCAGGCAGAAACAGTGGCAGCCTTGCATAAGAGACTCTTGTTGTTTCTCGGCACAGATACTAGAGTGGTTTGCTATTTCCTTCTCCAGTTCATTTTACAGATGAGGAAATTGAGGCAAACAGGATTAAGTGACTTGCCCAGGATCACACAACTAGTAAATGTCTAAGGCTGGATTTGAATCCAGGTCTTTCTGACTCCAAGCCCAGCACTCTATCCACTGCACCACTAGCTGCCCTTGGATAAGAGACTAAGTGTAGGTTAAAAGCACCTCTGCTACTCCCGTCCCACCAAAGCATGTATTAGCAGAGATCTATAAGAATAAACTGCCAGATTTAAACTGTAGCAGAATGAAGTACTCAGAAATAGGAAAACAGTCATCATAAAGACTGTAACTATGAATGGAAAAAACATAAAAGCAGAACTGAACTTGTAAGCAGTTAGGTGGCACAGCGGATAGAGCACTGGATATAGAGTCAGGAAGACCTGAATTCAAATTTAGCCGCAGACATGTACTAGTTGTGTGACCCTGGCCAAGTCACTTAACCCTCAGTTGCCTCAGTTTCCTCGTCTATAAAATGGCTATAATAATAGTACCTACCTCCAATGCATCCCCTCCTTCTCTTGGCAAAGGTTGGGAGGAAATGAGTATGGAACAATGCAAATACTGTCAGACATGGATGATGTGTTGACTTGTTTTGTGAAACTGTTTTCCCTCTCACCACCCCCACCCCCATTCTTCCTCTTTGATTCCTAAGTATAAAGCTGTGTGCTGCCCATGTAGGTCACATATGTTCACATAGATTGTCTAACTGTAGCTCATGGGGAAGCATTCATAGATAGCTCTAGAATCTTGCCCACCCTTCCCCAAAGGAAATTGTGATTCTTGCTTTGAAGGAGCATGAGAATGGTCCATAAATCTGGTCATTATGTTCTTTTCTATAAGAAAGGGGCACCAAAAGAGAATTATAGGTATCAGGCCCTGTACCCTAAATATTGTTCAGTTAGGGGCATGATTTTTTCTGTTCAAAATGTCACCATCCTGGCTGCTCTTTCTTAAGGGGCAGACATAGATGAAAACCAAGCTTATACCTTCAGGCTTGTTCCTCTCCCACCAAGAGATAGTTACACGAAGATCATCACAAACAGGGAATAGCGAGTAAACTCATTTAGTCAAGCAGATAGCAAGCAATAATTGGAGAAGCTGTGAGGATAAAATGATATAATACTTATAAAGTGCTTTGTAAGCCTTAAAACATTATACAAATGTTATTGTTACTGCTGTTATTATACAGCTCATAATGTACCAAAAAATACAGGAGAGTAAATGAGCTCTTTAGATTGAAGTAAGATAGGATCTCTGCTCAGCCAAGAGAGAAATTTCATCCAAGGGGAAATTTCCCAAAGCCTCCAGAGGGAAGTTGGAAAACCGGAACATGTTGAGGCGTTGGCTTTGCCTGTATTTTTGCGTTTCTAAAGTATCTTTTCTCTTACCTGCTTGGAATTGGTTCTGAAAAGAGTCCAGAACTCCATGTGTCTTCTCTTGAAGCAGGAAAAAAGAATATCTCTCCACTCCAAAGCTCTCCCACCACCTCTGGACCTCATGCAGTTAGGTAATATCTCACCTCAGCAGTCTCTCTACCAATTAGGAGAGTGTTAGGGAATAAAAAATGCTCCAGGCTTAGCTGCAAACCTGGGTTACACCAGGGATGGCTCAGTGGATAAGGGAGGAAGGAGAGATATATTTAGAAATGAAAGTGATATAAAAACAAAAAAATCATTAAAAAAATAAAAGACCAAACCTCTGAAGTTTCACTGTGGCTGCTCTTTGCTGCTACCCTAATGGGATCTGTTTCAGCAGGAACAACACAAAGAAGGCAAAACACAAATTCATTTAACTTGTCCTTTCATCCACCCTCCCCTCCCCCCAGCCCAAGAAGAATGCCAGGGATAAGAAAGCACAAGGACTTTGGGGAGGTTGCAAGGGAAGAGAGAAAGAAGAAGAGAAGAGGAAGGAAGACAAAGGAGTGGAAAAGGAAAGCCGAGCATTCGAGAAAGCTAAAGTCAAAGGAAAAGAGGGGTGATAGAACCAAGGTACAAAACTGGAGCAGGAGGACAGGGTGGAGTAGAGAGGGAGGGAGCTAGGGGGATTGCTGGGAAGGGAGGAGGAACAGAGGTTAGAAAGAGGTAAATGGTGCTTGAGCCAGGCTGGTCCTCCTTCCATGTGTGGCTCATCCCAAGATCTCACTGAGGTACTGAGGGATGTCTGACACCTAGTGAGGGGTACTTTGGAATTCATCACCAGCAAAGGGGAGGCCATTTATCATCCTCTCCCCACATGGGGCTTTGGAATTCTTGGTTTGTGGTCAGGGGTAAGCACTAGAAACTTGTCTACCTATGCTGCAAAGGCTGTCCCCCACATGTTGGGATTTTTTTTTTAGCCTTGGGGAAAAAATTCTTGTGATTCGCTTTATTGTAATATTCACTTTATTGTAGTGGTCTGGAGGTATGCCTATAGACATCTCAAGGGTCTGCTTC
>NW_020951674.1:0-2588 GCF_900497805.2 Vombatus ursinus
GAAGCAGACCCTTGAGATGTCTATAGGCATACCTCCAGACCACTACAATAAAGTGAATATTACAATAAAGCGAATCACAAGAATTTTTTCCCCAAGGCTAAAAAAAAAATCCCAACATGTGGGGGACAGCCTTTGCAGCATAGGTAGACAAGTTTCTAGTGCTTACCCCTGACCACAAACCAAGAATTCCAAAGCCCCATGTGGGGAGAGGATGATAAATGGCCTCCCCTTTGCTGGTGATGAATTCCAAAGTACCCCTCACTAGGTGTCAGACATCCCTCAGTACCTCAGTGAGATCTTGGGATGAGCCACACATGGAAGGAGGACCAGCCTGGCTCAAGCACCATTTACCTCTTTCTAACCTCTGTTCCTCCTCCCTTCCCAGCAATCCCCCTAGCTCCCTCCCTCTCTACTCCACCCTGTCCTCCTGCTCCAGTTTTGTACCTTGGTTCTATCACCCCTCTTTTCCTTTGACTTTAGCTTTCTCGAATGCTCGGCTTTCCTTTTCCACTCCTTTGTCTTCCTTCCTCTTCTCTTCTTCTTTCTCTCTTCCCTTGCAACCTCCCCAAAGTCCTTGTGCTTTCTTATCCCTGGCATTCTTCTTGGGCTGGGGGGAGGGGAGGGTGGATGAAAGGACAAGTTAAATGAATTTGTGTTTTGCCTTCTTTGTGTTGTTCCTGCTGAAACAGATCCCATTAGGGTAGCAGCAAAGAGCAGCCACAGTGAAACTTCAGAGGTTTGGTCTTTTATTTTTTTAATGATTTTTTTGTTTTTATATCACTTTCATTTCTAAATATATCTCTCCTTCCTCCCTTATCCACTGAGCCATCCCTGGTGTAACCCAGGTTTGCAGCTAAGCCTGGAGCATTTTTTATTCCCTAACACTCTCCTAATTGGTAGAGAGACTGCTGAGGTGAGATATTACCTAACTGCATGAGGTCCAGAGGTGGTGGGAGAGCTTTGGAGTGGAGAGATATTCTTTTTTCCTGCTTCAAGAGAAGACACATGGAGTTCTGGACTCTTTTCAGAACCAATTCCAAGCAGGTAAGAGAAAAGATACTTTAGAAACGCAAAAATACAGGCAAAGCCAACGCCTCAACATGTTCCGGTTTTCCAACTTCCCTCTGGAGGCTTTGGGAAATTTCCCCTTGGATGAAATTTCTCTCTTGGCTGAGCAGAGATCCTATCTTACTTCAATCTAAAGAGCTCATTTACTCTCCTGTATTTTTTGGTACATTATGAGCTGTATAATAACAGCAGTAACAATAACATTTGTATAATGTTTTAAGGCTTACAAAGCACTTTATAAGTATTATATCATTTTATCCTCACAGCTTCTCCAATTATTGCTTGCTATCTGCTTAACTAAATGAGTTTACTCGCTATTCCCTGTTTGTGATGATCTTCGTGTAACTATCTCTTGGTGGGAGAGGAACAAGCCTGAAGGTATAAGCTTGGTTTTCATCTATGTCTGCCCCTTAAGAAAGAGCAGCCAGGATGGTGACATTTTGAACAGAAAAAATCATGCCCCTAACTGAACAATATTTAGGGTACAGGGCCTGATACCTATAATTCTCTTTTGGTGCCCCTTTCTTATAGAAAAGAACATAATGACCAGATTTATGGACCATTCTCATGCTCCTTCAAAGCAAGAATCACAATTTCCTTTGGGGAAGGGTGGGCAAGATTCTAGAGCTATCTATGAATGCTTCCCCATGAGCTACAGTTAGACAATCTATGTGAACATATGTGACCTACATGGGCAGCACACAGCTTTATACTTAGGAATCAAAGAGGAAGAATGGGGGTGGGGGTGGTGAGAGGGAAAACAGTTTCACAAAACAAGTCAACACATCATCCATGTCTGACAGTATTTGCATTGTTCCATACTCATTTCCTCCCAACCTTTGCCAAGAGAAGGAGGGGATGCATTGGAGGTAGGTACTATTATTATAGCCATTTTATAGATGAGGAAACTGAGGCAACTGAGGGTTAAGTGACTTGGCCAGGGTCACACAACTAGTACATGTCTGCGGCTAAATTTGAATTCAGGTCTTCCTGACTCTATATCCAGTGCTCTATCCGCTGTGCCACCTAACTGCTTACAAGTTCAGTTCTGCTTTTATGTTTTTTCCATTCATAGTTACAGTCTTTATGATGACTGTTTTCCTATTTCTGAGTACTTCATTCTGCTACAGTTTAAATCTGGCAGTTTATTCTTATAGATCTCTGCTAATACATGCTTTGGTGGGACGGGAGTAGCAGAGGTGCTTTTAACCTACACTTAGTCTCTTATCCAAGGGCAGCTAGTGGTGCAGTGGATAGAGTGCTGGGCTTGGAGTCAGAAAGACCTGGATTCAAATCCAGCCTTAGACATTTACTAGTTGTGTGATCCTGGGCAAGTCACTTAATCCTGTTTGCCTCAATTTCCTCATCTGTAAAATGAACTGGAGAAGGAAATAGCAAACCACTCTAGTATCTGTGCCGAGAAACAACAAGAGTCTCTTATGCAAGGCTGCCACTGTTTCTGCCTGAGTCTATTGGATTAGACCACGGTACTGGCAGAGCAAGGAATAGTCTATACAGGG
>NW_020951675.1:0-2288 GCF_900497805.2 Vombatus ursinus
TCTGTCCACTGTTTAGCATAGTGCTTGCACATAAGTGATTAATAAATGTGTTTGTTTCCATTAATTTATTCCTACATCGGTGCCTCACCTCTCAAATGAACTCATTAGGATACTGACCTAGTGCCATCTCTCTACAATGGTTTCTAACTTCGTAGTTTCAAAGAAGTGTTTTAGGGTTTTTAATGGGAAAAAACTCTCCTGAATTTTTTTTTATTGATTATTGTTCAAGAAGAGACTGCTGCTGCTGTTGCTGCCATTAACATGCTTAATCTTCTAGGAAGAATGCCTTGATTTAGGTTAGATTCAAGCAAATCACTTTACAAATATTATTTCATTTGATCCTCACAATCCTGAGAGATAAGTGATATTATTATTCCAACTTGACAGATCCAGAAACTGAAGCAGAGTTTAAGTGACTTGCCCAGGATCACACACCTAATGTCTGAGGCTTCCAGTAAGTATAGTGCTCTATCTACCTCACCACCTAGCTGCTATCTAGAGCTTATTATCTAACACTTTGTGACTAGGTTGAATGAAATAATATATGTAAAGTATTTTGTTAACCTAAAAGAACCAGAAAAAGTTACTTATTCTTATTATTAGATGAAGAGCCAAATTATACTATTTCACCACAGACAGGAGATCAATTTGCCATGTGACCAGGAAACTCAGCATTGTAGTAGCACATAGTAGGCACTTAGTAAATGTTTATTGATTGTTTGCCTGATGAGAATGCTTTTGGCAAAGTCTATGAGAATCCTTGAGAAACCTTTTGTCAACTCCCTGAAAATAGTGCCAGAGGAAATGGATTTTAATCACAACAGGAGGTAATTGGGTTAGACTTAAGGAAGACCTTGACTATATGGATTAGGAGCCCCTACAGCCAAGTTATGAAGGGAGGGTAAACTACAATCCCTTTTCTTGGAATTCTTTTTAACAGCAAAGCAAACATCAATCCATCTGGGATGATTTAGGCACTGCCCTGCCTAGAGGCTGAACTAAATGACCTCTTGAGGTCCTTCCCATCACTCTGGGAATATCTAACAGAAGTTTGGGTGTGGAAGAAGGGTGGAGAGGGAGGAGGAGGAAGGGTCTTGCTGCTCCCTAGTAAGAACAAAACCAGGCAAATCCAGCTCTGGGGCTTCAGAACTTTACAGTGTCCCAGCCAATGGGCACTTAATGGGGAATGCTGCTGATGTTGATAAAAGAGTATTCTTTGGAACAAGATGCTCTGTTTGTTTGTCATAGTCCTTTCATGACTGATCTGGGACTAGAACTAAGGAATTCAACAACTGACTTTTTTGGTCTTTGGAGAATATGAGAGAGACACAAGAACATCTTGATTCCAGGAAAAAAAAAAAAAAAACAATGAATACCCAGAAACAGTGTAATACAATGATGTTTCTCCCTCTTTTGTTGATGGAGAAGCTACACAAGTAAAAAAAAAAATCTCTCCTTCCCATTGCCCCTCCCCAAAAGGATAATAAAAACCCTCACAATAAATACAAATAGATCAGTACAGCAAATTCCCACACTGGCCATATCCAGATATGCATCTCTCCTGGATTTGAGTCATATCACCTCCCTGACAGGAGATAGGTGCCATGGTTCACCTCTAGTCCTATGGCTTCATGATTTATCACTGCATCAGTCAGGGCTCTAAAGTCTCTCCTTTTACCCATTTGTTTTAACAGAAATCTAGCTCTTCCCTAAGGAAAATACATGCCTGGTAACCCTTTCCACTGATGGCCACTCCTTTTCTCATTCCAGCAACTCACAAAGCTGGGCCGGGGCGGGGTGGGGGGTGGGGGGGCGTGGCGTGGGAGGAGGGATAGCGATACACATTGGTCCTTGCTGTACACACTTTCCCTCTACCACCATGTCTCAATCTTCCTTCCTCATTTAAAGACCATGAAATCCACTTGTCCTACCCTTCCTTCATCATGGTTAATAAGGAGTTAAAAATCAAGCTAGAGAGAGAAAGAGAGAAATTGTAAATTTTTTTTAAATCTCATATAAACCTTACAATAACCCTTTGAGGATTGCATCTTATAGATGAGGAAACTGAGGCTCAGAGAGTGACTTGCCCAGGGTCTCACAGCTAGTCTTGAGGCAGGATTGAAATGCACATGTGCCTGACTCCAAGGTCAGCCACTCTATACACTATAGAGCATGTCATGTTAACTGACTTCTCTATGGCTTCACTCACCAGCCTTGTGTCTTATCAAAACAACACACTTGTTGGCCTGGCCACCTATATGATCCTGTATGTGTTGTCTCTTCCTATT
>NW_020951677.1:0-1112 GCF_900497805.2 Vombatus ursinus
AGATCAGCTTTCTATCACTAATATAAAAGATTCTTTGAAAAATGCAAAAATGTTTGTGTGTATACCTGATGTAATTCTACACAGACACATTTTGACATGCCTTTGATCATTTTTTTAGGCCATAGTCTTCAGAAATTCACTTGAACATCCATTGACCATGAATCTAAGCATCACATTAAAGAGTCATAAATTCAAAGCTGGTAAAGACTTTTGAGATCATCAAATCCAAACCTTTCCTTCATTTTAAAAAGAACAAAGTTGAAGTCAAGGTAGTGGAGTAAGTAGAATTGGAATTAAAATCAGGTCTAATGATGTAAAATGTAATATCAAATTCCCTTGTGCTATGTGCCTCCTCAATTTTGAAGATAGAATTTTTTATTTATTTGTCAAAAGTTACTCAGAGCTCAGTCAAGTGAAATCAAGTTATCAAATAAGCTGCTTAATAACTCTATGAGACTAGAAAGTTGTTTATATCAAAGAATATATTGAGGAAATCAGTATCTTAAAGTATCTCCCCCAAAATGTCAAAATATTTTGAACAATGGTGGCAACATCGGAATGGGCAGCTAGGTAGTTCAAATGATAGAGCACTGGGCTTAGAATAAGGAAGACTCACATTTGCGAGTTTAAATCTGGCCTCAGACAATTGCTGTGTGACTCTGGGCAAGTCACTTAACCCTGTTTGCCTCAGTTCCTCATCTGTAAAATGAGCTGGAGAAGGAAATAGCAAACCACTCCAGTATCATTGCCAAGAAAATCACAAATGGGGTCATAAAGAATCCAACATGACTGAAACAACTGAACAATACAGGTGACATTGGAATATATATGTGGCTTCCTAAAGTGACTACTTTTTAATGACCATACTCATATCAATAAAATTTCTGTTCTATTATGTGTCTTAAAACATATTACATTTTCATGTTATATGAAAGCATTCAGATATTGGCAAAGAACAGACCCAACTTCATATAGTTTATATAGTAAACTACATCTTAACTGTCATATAATTGATGAAAAGATATAAGGACTATAAGACCCCACTGTGATTACTTGTTGATCATAGAAGGTATGGGATTTAGTAATGGTAAATGACACCTTAGAGGACCTCT
>NW_020951678.1:0-3814 GCF_900497805.2 Vombatus ursinus
ATAACCCAGTCTGGGTACCCCAATGGCCCCTCCCTGCAGAGAAAGCCCAGGCTTTACGTGATATAGTGCAGCACCAGTTACAGGTGGGGCACATTGAGCCCACATCCAGCCCCTGGAACAGCCCAGTGTTTGTAATAAAAAAGAAATCAGGGAAATTTCGAGTGTTAATAGATCTCAGGGCGGTTAACACCACCCTAGAACCCATAGGAACCCTACAGCCTGGCCTCCTCTCCCCTAATTTAGTGCCTTCTGGATGGCCTGTGATGGTCATAGACATCCAAGATTGTTTTTTCTCTATCCCATTATCCCCAGAAGATAGAAAGAGATTTGCCTTTACCATACCCACTACCAATAATGCAGGACCAGATTTAAGATATCAATGGAAGGTCCTGCCCCAAGGAATGTGCTGCAGTCCCACCTTATGTCAGGCTTATGTGGGGAGAGTGCTGGACCCTATCAGGGACAAATGGCCTAAAGCCACAATACTTCACTATATGGATGATATTTTATTAGCCACTAGCACTAATGAGACACTAGCAAGATTGGTAAAAGAAACCATCTCTGCTCTTGCTCATTATGGTTTGGTGGTGGCCCCTGACAAAGTCCAACAAAATTACCCACTCACATACCTTGGCCTTCGTATGGAGACTGTTTCTATTAGCAATCAAATTCCTGAACTAGGGCTTGATAAGATAACCATCTTGAATCACTTCCAAAAGTTAGTAGGACAGATCCAATGGCTCAGGGCCCGTACGCCCTTTCCTCCTGCTGTAATGCAGCCTTTATATGATATATTAAAAGGAAATTCAGATTTGAACTCCCTTCGGGCATGGACTCCTGCTGCTAAGGCAGCAGTGTCCCAAATATTCTCACTTGCTGCCCAGGCCCAGACTGCCAGATGGGACCCCAAAGGTAGAACAGAGGTCTCCTTGGTCAATCAACAGAGTCCTTTTTGTGTTATACACCAAGGTCCCAAATTGTTAGAATTTGTATATGCAAAGAAGGCTCACAAGGTACTGCCAAATTATTATGAGATGTTAGGGGAACTAGCCTTAGCTGCAGTACAAAGGGCTGTCCACTTGTCTGGGCAGTGACCTTTACTTTACTCGATTTTTGAACCTGGACAGCGAGAAGCCATTATGCAAACCTATTGGTCTTGGGCACATTGTTCCCAATGGGCCGAGATAAGTCCCCATTCCTCCTGCCTGCTTCTCCCTATGCTAGAGCAAATAACCTTAGTACCCCCCCAAAGAAAGGTTATGGGAGAACCTGTTCAAGGCCCAAATGTTTTCACTGATGCTACAAAAAACAAAAAGGCCTCTATTTATCATGAGGCCTCCAAGGAAATAACAGTATTAGAAACCCCCTATGACTCCACCCAGAAAAATGAGCTTTTTGCCATCCTCCATGCTTGCCGTAAATATCCTGAGCCTATAAATATAATCTCTGATAGTCTATATGCAGTAGAGGTTCTTAGATGCATAGAGGATGCCGTCCTCCAACCTCATAATTCCACCATATCCTCTCTCCTGGGGGAATTACAGCAAATTTTGTTGCAGCGAAACAAACCCCTCTACATTCTCCATGTTTATTCTCATCAGTCCACCTCAGGAGGCATTTTTGAGGGCAATGATGTAGCGGATTGTGCTTTACAGTGCTCCCTACTGCCAGTCCTCACCCCTCCTGAACAAGCCCATGATTTTTTACACCTACCAGCCAGCTCCCTGAGACGCCTGTATGGTTTAACTTGTGAACAGGCTCGACAAATTGTGAGGCGATGTGTGCGCTGTGTTCCTTTTCTCCCCCCTCCATCCAGTAAGGGGATTAACCCACGAGGTCTTTTTCCCAATGACTTGTGGCAAATGGATGTTACTCACCTTGGCCGTGTCACTATCCATGTCTGCATTGATACTTTTTCCAAATTTATAACGGCCACCGTATCCAGTAAGGAGAACACCCCATCAGTTATTAAGCATCTGTACCATTGCTTCGCCTCTGTGGGGATCCCACAGGTCATTAAAACTGACAACGGGCCTGCCTATTTATCTACACAAATGGCTGCCTTTTTTACATCCTTTGGCATTAAGCATGTTACAGGGATCCCCTATAACCCCACAGGTCAGGCTATTGTTGAGTGAGCCCATCGTACCTTGAAAGCTACCCTCAGTAAACAAAAAGGGGGAGTAGGAGGTTGGGGCTCTGGGCGGTGGCCTACCCAAGCAGATGTGGATAAAGCTTTATATACATACAATTTTCTCTGTCTAGATAGAGACATGGGCCTATCCCCTAGCATGCTACAGCTAATAACACCACCCACTTGTAATTCAACTGGCCCCTTAAAAACAGCACTACATGTACCATCCCTTAACCAGAAAGTCCTCTGGAAGGACGATGAGGGAAACTGGCAAGGCCCATCTGTAGTGTTGTGGAGAGGGCCGGGGTATTTATGTCTTACAGATCCTGATGGCCAGAGCCGCTGGGTACCAGAAAGAAGAACAAAATGAGTTGAAGAAGCCCTGGGAGAGACAACAAGGATGGGAGAAGAAACACAGTCAACAGAAAATTCAGAGAGAGCAGAAAGAAAAGACAGTTAGGATGTCTAAACTGAGTAAACTGTTTTCACTTTTTGCGCGATCAGGACTTTGCCACAGATTGCATCAGCTCTAGTGCCCTGGGACACAAGAGAGAATGGCTGGGGGCACTTACATTGGCAGCATCCATCTTCGAGGAGTTCCAGATACAGGACTTATATAGTGGATAGCAATTGCTTGCCTCAAAAAATAGAGGAACTGGCCAATAAATTCGCCCAAGCCCTCCAAGTGCAGGCTGATATTGATCAGCAGCTGGAGGAGCAGATTCATAAAGTAGCATTGGCTACCCAGGACATTGGGAATGAATTTATGTGGCTGGAATTGAGACAGCAGTTGCCATGCGATGGCTGATATTGATCCATTTGTGTAACACCCTTAAACCATAACGCCACTTGAGACGCCCTTTTACAAAGCATAAATGACACTCTCCTTTCTTTTCTATTTGGTGTAATGATACCCGTGCCCTTTCCCAGATCCAGGCTACAAATCTTTCCTCTGTACTCCAGGCTTTACGGGTGTTAATTACACTGGCGCAGAACATATCTGACACTTGGCACCAGCACGAGACTGATGATATTGTTCATCACCTTAGCGATTGGATTAAGCATGCCTCCTTCCCCATCCCCTCCCTTGTAACCCATTGGGCATTTATTGTTACTACTCACTATATTAGGAGGTTTCCTTAGGATTCTTAGAGGTTCTATAGAGGCACTCAGAACCGAAGGCCTAGTATTGAGACCCTGTCTCCTCCCCCTCAATTAAACAAAAAGGGGGAATTGTGAGGGACTGTCTGATGTTGGCTACTGCCAAGTGGAGATTGTGGCAAGATGGGGTAGGAACTGGGTATTAGGAAGTAACCGGAGCTCACACTCCCGAGGCAGTGGGCAGTGCTATGTGGAGCTGTGATAAGCTGGGGAAGGAACAGAATACAAGGAAGTAGCTGGAGCATGTGCTCCTGAGGCAGGGGGCTGTGCCACGTGGGAGTGGGACGGCAGAGAACGAGTTCCTTTGTCTAGCCCCCTCCCTAAGTGCAACGTCAACCCCAGACACCTCCTTCCTGTGTCCTTCCTGACTTCCTGGGTCACGTACCTTCCCTTTGTGTAGCACTGACCCCAGACGCCTCCTCCCGGTATCTGGGCCTGACTTCCTAGGTCACGTGCTCTCTCTTTGTCTATGCACTAATCCCAGACGCCTCCTTCCTGTATCCGGTCCTAGCCTCCTGC
>NW_020951679.1:0-3672 GCF_900497805.2 Vombatus ursinus
CCTCTGGAGCATTAAAATCTAATCCCTCTTCTACCATGACAGCCCTTCAGAAGTTTAAAGACAGCTATTATGTCCTCCCTAAAATGACTTTTTCAGCTTATCCTCTTGGCCATGAGCTGTTAAAAATCACTGTAAATGGCTCCTTGAGAACACCTACAAAGTCTTCCATTTACCCTAGGATGTAACTTCTGTAGGCCTAGAGATATAATCTAATTCAAACAGTGTAGATATAGTACACCCTCTTCTTGCTGTTACTGTTGTTGTGTCTGACTCTTAATGAATCCACTTGGGGTTTTCTTGGCAAAGATACTAGAGTGGTTTGCCATTTCCTTCTCCAGCTCATTTTACAGATGAGGAAACTGAGGCAAACAGGGTTAAATGACAAATGACTTGCCCAGGGTCACAGAGCTAGTAAGTTCTGAGGCCAGATTTGTACTCAGGAAGATGAATCTTCCTGCCTCCAGGGCCCCCACTCTATCCACTGCACCACTTAGCTGCCCCAGTACACCCTTAATATTTACTCTGTGTAAAGTGCTTAGCACAGTGCCTGGCACCTAGTAGGTGCTACATACATGCTTATTCCCTTCCCTTCCCACTCCTTCCAGATGGAAAATCATTCTTGGTGGGGAAGAAAGTAAGAATCAATGGTTCTGTTTTCTCTTTGCAATCAGTTAGCATGATATGAATTCATCATTGAAGCATGGATTTGGAGCGAGAAAGGATCTCAGAGCCCATCTAATTCAAACCCCTGAGATGCAGTACTTTGTCCAAGATCATATGGGTAGTAAGCAGCAGAGCTGGAATTTTAAACAAGCCCTTTGATTCCAAATCCAGTGCTTTTCCCACTGCACCATACTATAGGAGAAAAATTGCCTGTCCAATAAAAAATCCAATCAGAAAACCCTGCTATCTAGTCATAGCCTGGGAAAGGGGAAACTATATTAATATAGATATCTCCTTTCCCTGTTAATCTTCTTATTCTGAACATTGCAAGAAAAGAAAGCCATTTTATTAACTGGGACTTTTTTCCCTAAGCTTCTCATGTCTTTTTTTTTTTTTTTTTGATCATCAGTTACGTATACCTCCTTCAGTCTTTTCTGTGTGTAGCTTTTTATGTTTGTATCTGAGCTCATAAGTGCATTCTGTATATAATCCCATTGGTTTACTTTGGTCATAGGACTTAGAACTGGAGGAAAACTTAGAGAGCATCTAGTCCAGTTTTGCATATAAGGAAACCGAGACTTGAGGAATTATACTTGGCCCAGTTGAATAAGCAATAATGCTTATTGAATGCCAATGAGATTTAAAACTAGATTCTCTGACTCCAAATTCAATGCTTTTTCTAGTATATCATCATTGTTATCCCCTTTTCTTCCTTGAGATTATTAGTGGTAGAGAATCAGAATTACACATTTTGGAGTCTTCTATCTCTCTATTTTCTCAGAGGCAGTTGGTGGCACAGTTGATAGAGTACTGGGCCAATATAGCAAACTTCAGATCAGGAAGATCTGAGTTCAAATCTAGCCTCAGACATTTACTAGCTCTATGATCCTGAATAAGTCACTTAACTGCTATTTGCCTCAGTTTCCACAACTGTAAAATGGGGATAATAATAGCATCTACCTTGTAGGATTTTTGTATCAAATGAGATAATATTTCATTTAAAAAAAATAAAAGAGAGTTTAACATAGTGCCTGGTACATAGTAGATAATATAATATAAATATATAATATATAAATACAATATAATATAAATATATATTCCCTTTCCTTTTCCCTCTTAGAGGCAGCCATGGTATCATTATACCATCATTATAGCATTATACCATTATACCATTATACCATGGCTGCCTCTAAGAGGGAAAAGGGAAGGGAATATGTATTTATATTATATTGTATTTATATATTATATATTTATATTATATTATCTACTATGTACCAGGCACTATGTTAAACTCTCTTTTATTTTTTTTAAATGAAATATTATCTCATTTGATACAAAAATCCTACAAGGTAGATGCTATTATTATCCCCATTTTACAGTTGTGGAAACTGAGGCAAATAGCAGTTAAGTGACTTATTCAGGATCATAGAGCTAGTAAATGTCTGAGGCTAGATTTGAACTCAGATCTTCCTGATCTGAAGTTTGCTATATTGGCCCAGTACTCTATCAACTGTGCCACCAACTGCCTCTGAGAAAATAGAGAGATAGAAGACTCCAAAATGTGTAATTCTGATTCTCTACCACTAATAATCTCAAGGAAGAAAAGGGGATAACAATGATGATATACTAGAAAAAGCATTGAATTTGGAGTCAGAGAATCTAGTTTTAAATCTCATTGGCATTCAATAAGCATTATTGCTTATTCAACTGGGCCAAGTATAATTCCTCAAGTCTCGGTTTCCTTATATGCAAAACTGGACTAGATGCTCTCTAAATTTTCCTCCAGTTCTAAGTCCTATGACCAAAGTAAACCAATGGGATTATATACAGAATGCACTTATGAGCTCAGATACAAACATAAAAAGCTACACACAGAAAAGACTGAAGGAGGTATACGTAACTGATGATCAAAAAAAAAAAAAAAAAGACATGAGAAGCTTAGGGAAAAAAGTCCCAGTTAATAAAATGGCTTTCTTTTCTTGCAATGTTCAGAATAAGAAGATTAACAGGGAAAGGAGATATCTATATTAATATAGTTTCCCCTTTCCCAGGCTATGACTAGATAGCAGGGTTTTCTGATTGGATTTTTTATTGGACAGGCAATTTTTCTCCTATAGTATGGTGCAGTGGGAAAAGCACTGGATTTGGAATCAAAGGGCTTGTTTAAAATTCCAGCTCTGCTGCTTACTACCCATATGATCTTGGACAAAGTACTGCATCTCAGGGGTTTGAATTAGATGGGCTCTGAGATCCTTTCTCGCTCCAAATCCATGCTTCAATGATGAATTCATATCATGCTAACTGATTGCAAAGAGAAAACAGAACCATTGATTCTTACTTTCTTCCCCACCAAGAATGATTTTCCATCTGGAAGGAGTGGGAAGGGAAGGGAATAAGCATGTATGTAGCACCTACTAGGTGCCAGGCACTGTGCTAAGCACTTTACACAGAGTAAATATTAAGGGTGTACTGGGGCAGCTAAGTGGTGCAGTGGATAGAGTGGGGGCCCTGGAGGCAGGAAGATTCATCTTCCTGAGTACAAATCTGGCCTCAGAACTTACTAGCTCTGTGACCCTGGGCAAGTCATTTGTCATTTAACCCTGTTTGCCTCAGTTTCCTCATCTGTAAAATGAGCTGGAGAAGGAAATGGCAAACCACTCTAGTATCTTTGCCAAGAAAACCCCAAGTGGATTCATTAAGAGTCAGACACAACAACAGTAACAGCAAGAAGAGGGTGTACTATATCTACACTGTTTGAATTAGATTATATCTCTAGGCCTACAGAAGTTACATCCTAGGGTAAATGGAAGACTTTGTAGGTGTTCTCAAGGAGCCATTTACAGTGATTTTTAACAGCTCATGGCCAAGAGGATAAGCTGAAAAAGTCATTTTAGGGAGGACATAATAGCTGTCTTTAAACTTCTGAAGGGCTGTCATGGTAGAAGAGGGATTAGATTTTAATGCTCCAGAGGGCTCCGGATGGAAGCCAAGGGGTGACATTTAAAGAAA
>NW_020951680.1:0-2205 GCF_900497805.2 Vombatus ursinus
TAAACAGTTACATTACTTCAGGGAGCCAAAGTCCCCTAACATACTGTAGATTTGGGAAGAGTTTTTAGGCCTGAGGCTATCTAAAGTTAATTCCTCTATAGTCCCCTGTTACCTCATGTTGACCACAATTCTCTAACCGATTCAGAGCAGTAGAAAGTCATGTGAAGTACTTGAAAATCATTTAGATAGTTGGAGAATTTGACTCAATAAAAGAGCCTTCTTCACTCTAGACCAAGGGTCTTTACCCTTTTTTGCACTGTGAACCCCTTTGGCAGTCTGGTGAAGCCTATGAACCCTTCTCAAATGATGTTTTTAAATGCAGAAAATAAAATACATAGGATTGCAAGGGAAAACAATTATATTAAAGTAGTTATTAATTTTTTTAAATGTTCAGAGACCTTGAGTTAAGAGCCCCTGCTCTAGAGTCAAAACACCTGAGCTTTAAAAAATATTTTATATGATATAGAGATAGAAGGATCTTCTGCTGGTCAGACCACAGGGGAAATTCCAGGGAGTCTGTTGTTGGTAGCCATACACAATAAAGGAAGAAACTTGACCCATGCAACCTTTGACAGTCTATGTCTAGTGCTGATTCTAAGTCTGTGTTTCCAGACAATTATCAGACTTAAGGTTAGAAAGTTGCTTATTACTCTCATTATATCCTTTGTGCTTTTAAAATTTATTTTGAGGGCTATTCACACCATCACCATCACCACCCCAAAAAAAGTCAAATCTGTGTGATGGATCGGCCAATGAAAATCTCACTACAAAGATTCTCTTTTATTGACATGCAAATTAAAGTCAGAACAAGAACTAAAAGGTAAATTGTAGCATCTAAGCCATATTCCTTCATTTATGGTGTATATTTATCAACAAACCCCATGACTTTTGTTTTACATTCTGACAAAGGCAAACGTTATCGTCCTCCTGCATTAGAATTATGGAATGTACTTCAAAGGTCATCTGATCCAGCCCTTACTGAGAACATGAATATTGTCTGCAACACACCCAAGGAGTTGTTACGTAACCCCCACTTAAACATCACCAGTGACGGAAAAATCACAGGGAAGGGAGTTCTGGCTTTGCATAAAGGGGAATACATTGAAAGCTGGCTAAAAATGAATGAGCTGTCTCTAGGAATAGTGATTTTTCTGTCACTGGTGATGTTTAAGTGGGGGTTACGTAACAACTCCTTGGGTGTGTTGCAGACAATATTCATGTTCTCAGTAAGGGCTGGATCAGATGACCTTTGAAGTACATTCCATAATTCTAATGCAGGAGGACGATAACGTTTGCCTTTGTCAGAATGTAAAACAAAAGTCATGGGGTTTGTTGATAAATATACACCATAAATGAAGGAATATGGCTTAGATGCTACAATTTACCTTTTAGTTCTTGTTCTGACTTTAATTTGCATGTCAATAAAAGAGAATCTTTGTAGTGAGATTTTCATTGGCCGATCCATCACACAGATTTGACTTTTTTTGGGGTGGTGATGGTGATGGTGTGAATAGCCCTCAAAATAAATTTTAAAAGCACAAAGGATATAATGAGAGTAATAAGCAACTTTCTAACCTTAAGTCTGATAATTGTCTGGAAACACAGACTTAGAATCAGCACTAGACATAGACTGTCAAAGGTTGCATGGGTCAAGTTTCTTCCTTTATTGTGTATGGCTACCAACAACAGACTCCCTGGAATTTCCCCTGTGGTCTGACCAGCAGAAGATCCTTCTATCTCTATATCATATAAAATATTTTTTAAAGCTCAGGTGTTTTGACTCTAGAGCAGGGGCTCTTAACTCAAGGTCTCTGAACATTTAAAAAAATTAATAACTACTTTAATATAATTGTTTTCCCTTGCAATCCTATGTATTTTATTTTCTGCATTTAAAAACATCATTTGAGAAGGGTTCATAGGCTTCACCAGACTGCCAAAGGGGTTCACAGTGCAAAAAAGGGTAAAGACCCTTGGTCTAGAGTGAAGAAGGCTCTTTTATTGAGTCAAATTCTCCAACTATCTAAATGATTTTCAAGTACTTCACATGACTTTCTACTGCTCTGAATCGGTTAGAGAATTGTGGTCAACATGAGGTAACAGGGGACTATAGAGGAATTAACTTTAGATAGCCTCAGGCCTAAAAACTCTTCCCAAATCTACAGTATGTTAGGGGACTTTGGCTCCCTGAAGTAATGTAACTGTTTA
>NW_020951681.1:0-1991 GCF_900497805.2 Vombatus ursinus
GAGAAAAAAAATAATAAGACCACGTTGAGAGATAGAGAAACTAAGTCCTAAAGAAATTCTCTAACAGTACTCATATCAAAAGAATAGCTTAGAATAGAAGGGATGATGAAAAACACATTTCCTACTGAAGAACTTAGCTCATCTCTAAAAGATAACATCATCATTACTAGCACTTTTATAAGTTCTCTTTGTTTATAAGCTATCTCTTTGACAGCCTTATTATACCTATTGACAGAGAGGAAAATTGAGGCACAGAATAGGGAAGATCATTAGGCCAAACAGTATCATAAGAATGCAATTTCGAAGTGGTTTGTGGTCAGAGTTCACTAAGTACTATCATTCACTCAGGGAAAATAAGTAGGGGACATTCAATTGAATTCTGTACCAAATACCTTTGCTTTTTATCACCAATAATTTTATTTGCTGAATGTGTGAAGGAAGAAAAATAGAAAACATATCTTTCAAGATACTAGAAAAAGTATTGACCTAATACAAAAATATTAGATCAGATAAGGGGGAAGAGAGTGATTTTTTTTCCTTTTTCGAAGTATTGATGTTTTGTTACCTTGAGCAGTGACCATTGCTCAAGGAACTAGTCAGGAACAAAGAAAATTCAACCTGATAAAAGACTACCCAGCCTCTTCTTTCAGAAAATACATCTTTAAGTATCTTAAGTTTAGCTACCAAGTATGTTTTCCATTTTTAGTTAAAATAGTAAAGGAGTGGTTACGTTAATAATTTGGCAGGTTATTTTCATTGAATACACTAGTTGGGTGACTTGAATTGGTTGAAGAGTCCATCAATTCAATTCCATCACAATGACATTTCTTTAAGTAACATGCATTAGTGCTTAGAAGAGTACCTTTACATTACTTATATTTCTTTAATTTAGATTGTCTACTCTTGAAAAAGACAAGGTTTTACAGAAGTGCTATCAGGTGCTCATAGGAAAGATTTAATCTCCCCTTTTCCTCTTGAATATTTGGGAAATAACAAGAATGATATTTTTCTCACATTTTATATCCAAGATAACTTAAAAGTTTCCATTCGAGTGCTTAAATGGACAGGGAGTGACTAATAAATTGTCTTTTAATGCTTCAATAAGGAGTTAGTAAGTACTCACACAGTTAATAGCAATTAATGCTTTGCTAGGCATTATGGATTACAAAGAAGCAATATAGATATGACCCTTGTCCTTAAAGTCTTAAAATGTTATTGTAAGGATAAGCTTTACACACAAGGTGTAATTAGAAAATAATAAATTCCTGATTATAAGCACTGTATTTATTCAAAGAAGGGAACATTCCATGTGAACTAGAATAGTGTAGAATTCCACAAAGGAGATAAAGACAGCTATAAGGGTGAACAGGTGAAGAAATTGGGGAAGGTATTTTATATGACTGAATAATAAAAAGAATGGAGAATTGTATGAACCTGGCATATAAAAGATGTGAAGAGAATATTCTGACTGGAGGATGCTGATTGAGAAAGATTGTGAAATAAGGTGGGAGAGATGAAGAGTAGAGGTAGATTAAATGCAGCCTTGATATTAGACAGATAAGATTGAAATTCGTGCAAGAAGGTAGAAAACAAATTCAGGGATGTGTGACAGAAGGTAAAGTTCAAGGAACAATGAATTGTCCAGGTGTCTTGAAATGTAAAGGAAATGAAAGGGTGTCATATAAAATAAGAAAAGAAAAGAAAGTTGGAACCACAGCATGGCAGATCTTACAGGCTAAGATATTTTTATTTTTCCTAGAGGCAATTTGGCACTGCTAGATTTATTTTATTTAATATTTTCCCAATTACATGTAAAAACAATTGTTAACATTTTTTTTTAAAATTTTGAGTTCCAAATTCTCTCCCCTTCCTCCCTTCCCAATCCTCTTCATTGAGAAGGCAAACATTCGATATAGGTTATACATGTGTAGTCATGTAAAACATTTCCATAATAGTCAGGTTGTGAAAGAAAACATAGACCAAAAAAAAAA
>NW_020951682.1:0-3019 GCF_900497805.2 Vombatus ursinus
TATGTATGTATAATGTGTATATATATGTATATCTTTCCAAAGATGTTTGTATATTATTTATGGAGTTAAACATAGTGTATAAAAATGTTCATACAAACTCCCCAAGAGGAAAGACCAACTCATTGTGCCAAAAGGAAGAAAGCCCTTTCAATTAAATATTATTTGAGCAGGGGAAAGATCCACTTAAGTTTTCCTGATATGAATCCAAGCAAAAGAACCAGAAATTTACCACTTGAGCCCTTACATAAGAAATGTGAAACCAGGTTAGGCTAAAGACAATAATAATTGACATTTTTATAGTGTTTTAGTTTGCAAAACACTTTGCATACATCATCCCTCATAAGCAGCACAACTATACTTGCAATAGATATTAAGGTGCTATTATTCCATCTTATAAATAAACTGAGGCTCAGAGAATAAAATGACAAGCTCATGATCATAGAGTTAAAAAGTGTCAGTGGGAGGATCTGATCCAAGATCTTCTTAAATTCAAATTCTGTATTCTATCTACTATACCACACTACCTATTAATAATGTAGCTAGCTTGGTATTCTATCTGTGACAGTGCTATCAAAGTCTGTTTTGCAAGAAAACACAGCAGTTCCTCTGGGTTCCATAAAGATTGCAGTTGTGTCTCAAACTGTTTTTCAGTCATTTTTCAGTTGTGTCCAGCTCTTTGTGACCTCATTTGGAGTCTTCCTGGCAGAGATACTGGAGTGGTTTGCCATTTTAGATGAGAAAACTGAGGCAAATAGGGTTAAGTGACTTGCCCAGGGTCACACAGTTAGTAAATATCTGAGACTGGATTTGAACTCATGAAGATGTATCTTTCTGACTGGCACTCTATCAGCTGCCCCATTTAGCTTCCCATTCAAATATAATAAACCTACTTTAACAACACATTATGGATCCACCATTCATGAATTTATTTAAAGCACACTAAATCTACCTGTTCTTATTAGCAACAGAAGACTCCATTCTTTTCAGGCTCATTGTCAGCAGAAGATTGGGTTTTTGTGGAGCACAGCTAGAATAAGTGGTTTAATATTTATTGATTGTCTACACCAGTGTTGTCAAACTCGAATAGAAATGAAGCCGCTAAACTTTAGTAAGGATCCTTATGGGCTGCATATTGACTCAGAAAACCACATGTTAATATTATCTATCTTCTGTTACATTTATATTTATTTTTTAAAATATTTCCCAATTATATTTTAATCTGGTTTGGCAAGACGTGGGAGTTTTGTGGCTACAATGCATCCTGAGCTAGTTTGACATCTATGATCTACAACATACATGTCTAGGCATAGACACACAAGTTTTACGGTGACAAAACTGGTTAACAGGTACATAGATTCTATTATGTCTGTAAACATGCAGGTAGGGATATGGGTAGCACCAGATTTGGAGCTGAGCCAGTAGAACGGGAGAGAGATATGCTGCAATGCAAATCAGTCTAATTCTCTATCCCTATTTGCAACTATCCAAAATCAGCAATACATGGGCTTTCTGCACTGGAATTCTATATTGGAACTGTATCATTAGTGACGCTAGTATTCTCCCATATGTCAAATTCTCTCTATTCACACAGCCACAACCTTACTACATAGATCCTCATTACCCCAACTACTGTGATGTCCTTCTAATTGGTCTCTCTGCCTCATGTATCTTCCCCCTCCAATCCACTCTACTCAGTTGCCAAAATGATTTTTATAAAGTATAGATCTGACCATATCACACTAAAACCTTCCACATGCATATACACATTTCATTAACTCCAGTGTCTTCCTATTATCTACAGGATAAAATATAAATTCCTCTGACATTTAAAACTCTTCATGATCTGATCCCTTTCACACTTCTCCAGTCTTATTCCAATTTACTCTCCTCTATACCCCTTGGTTCACTTACTGTTCATTACATGGGACAATCAATCTTCTAGACCTGTGTCTTTTCACTGGTTATCTCCAATGCCTAGAATACTCTTCCTACTCACCACTGACTTTTAGCTCCCCTGGCTTCCTTGGAGACTCAGCTCAAATCCTCCCTTCTGCAGGTTTTCCTTACTTGAGTTGTACAGCAAAATCACTTAAAATATCCCATAGAATGAAGACCTCCAAGCTGTGAAATAATTATGTCAAGACGATAGTGATATAATCATTTGTTTAAAATTGGGAGGAATTTTGAAAATAATGAATATATGATGGACACAACTTGGTGAGAAATTAGCAAAATAATAACATCATATTCCTGTGTAAAAATAATGATGATAATTTATATAAACTATTTTAAATCAATATGAAATTTGACATAAAATTAATCCTGTTCATCTATCCTAAACACAATGTTGAATTAAGCTTCCAAGATTAAATTTGCATCATTATAATAGAAGTTACTATATTCCTCATGCCCTTCAAGTTGCATATTTTTTATTAACTTATTCATTGTTATGTGCATAGCAGAACGTAAGAGAGGATTAAAAATACACAACAACAAATTTCCATTTCAAGAAAGCCTATATAATAAATATGCATTGTGTTCAGAGCTGTCCATCTTCTCTTTCTTCCTTGTAAGTTTTCTTTTGTTCTCTGCTGAATACTTTTTACTTTGTTCTTTTTCCCCCCTTCCTCCCCTCCCCAAAGAAGGCTATAATTAAGAGAGTATGTGTGTATATGTGTGTGTGCATGTGTGTATACACATATGCACATACATGCACACATATATGCATATATATGTAATACATACTCGTGTGTATATATACACACAAATATATATACATACATGCATATACTTACATATACATACATAGATATCTATAATCACATATATAAACATATACATTCATATGCATCTATGTAAGACCATACTATACTTATTTGTCCTCTTTCTCTGAGGATGGATAACCTCTTTTTCTAAGTCCACCAACTCACAATTTCCTACACCACAGCAGTATTCCAACCTTATACTGTCTAGTTATTTTAAATACTCTAAAACAATATTGATTAATATGGCTGACATA
>NW_020951683.1:0-3017 GCF_900497805.2 Vombatus ursinus
TATGTCAGCCATATTAATCAATATTGTTTTAGAGTATTTAAAATAACTAGACAGTATAAGGTTGGAATACTGCTGTGGTGTAGGAAATTGTGAGTTGGTGGACTTAGAAAAAGAGGTTATCCATCCTCAGAGAAAGAGGACAAATAAGTATAGTATGGTCTTACATAGATGCATATGAATGTATATGTTTATATATATGATTATAGATATCTATGTATGTATATGTAAGTATATGCATGTATGTATATATTTGTGTGTATATATACACACGAGTATGTATTACATATATATGCATATATGTGTGCATGTATGTGCATATGTGTATACACACATGCACACACACATATACACACATACTCTCTTAATTATAGCCTTCTTTGGGGAGGGGAGGAAGGGGGGAAAAAGAACAAAGTAAAAAGTATTCAGCAGAGAACAAAAGAAAACTTACAAGGAAGAAAGAGAAGATGGACAGCTCTGAACACAATGCATATTTATTATATAGGCTTTCTTGAAATGGAAATTTGTTGTTGTGTATTTTTAATCCTCTCTTACGTTCTGCTATGCACATAACAATGAATAAGTTAATAAAAAATATGCAACTTGAAGGGCATGAGGAATATAGTAACTTCTATTATAATGATGCAAATTTAATCTTGGAAGCTTAATTCAACATTGTGTTTAGGATAGATGAACAGGATTAATTTTATGTCAAATTTCATATTGATTTAAAATAGTTTATATAAATTATCATCATTATTTTTACACAGGAATATGATGTTATTATTTTGCTAATTTCTCACCAAGTTGTGTCCATCATATATTCATTATTTTCAAAATTCCTCCCAATTTTAAACAAATGATTATATCACTATCGTCTTGACATAATTATTTCACAGCTTGGAGGTCTTCATTCTATGGGATATTTTAAGTGATTTTGCTGTACAACTCAAGTAAGGAAAACCTGCAGAAGGGAGGATTTGAGCTGAGTCTCCAAGGAAGCCAGGGGAGCTAAAAGTCAGTGGTGAGTAGGAAGAGTATTCTAGGCATTGGAGATAACCAGTGAAAAGACACAGGTCTAGAAGATTGATTGTCCCATGTAATGAACAGTAAGTGAACCAAGGGGTATAGAGGAGAGTAAATTGGAATAAGACTGGAGAAGTGTGAAAGGGATCAGATCATGAAGAGTTTTAAATGTCAGAGGAATTTATATTTGATCCTGTAGATAATAGGAAGACACTGGAGTTAATGAAATGTGTATATGCATGTGGAAGGTTTTAGTGTGATATGGTCAGATCTATACTTTATAAAAATCATTTTGGCAACTGAGTAGAGTGGATTGGAGGGGGAAGATACATGAGGCAGAGAGACCAATTAGAAGGACATCACAGTAGTTGGGGTAATGAGGATCTATGTAGTAAGGTTGTGGCTGTGTGAATAGAGAGAATTTGACATATGGGAGAATACTAGCGTCACTAATGATACAGTTCCAATATAGAATTCCAGTGCAGAAAGCCCATGTATTGCTGATTTTGGATAGTTGCAAATAGGGATAGAGAATTAGACTGATTTGCATTGCAGCATATCTCTCTCCCGTTCTACTGGCTCAGCTCCAAATCTGGTGCTACCCATATCCCTACCTGCATGTTTACAGACATAATAGAATCTATGTACCTGTTAACCAGTTTTGTCACCGTAAAACTTGTGTGTCTATGCCTAGACATGTATGTTGTAGATCATAGATGTCAAACTAGCTCAGGATGCATTGTAGCCACAAAACTCCCACGTCTTGCCAAACCAGATTAAAATATAATTGGGAAATATTTTAAAAAATAAATATAAATGTAACAGAAGATAGATAATATTAACATGTGGTTTTCTGAGTCAATATGCAGCCCATAAGGATCCTTACTAAAGTTTAGCGGCTTCATTTCTATTCGAGTTTGACAACACTGGTGTAGACAATCAATAAATATTAAACCACTTATTCTAGCTGTGCTCCACAAAAACCCAATCTTCTGCTGACAATGAGCCTGAAAAGAATGGAGTCTTCTGTTGCTAATAAGAACAGGTAGATTTAGTGTGCTTTAAATAAATTCATGAATGGTGGATCCATAATGTGTTGTTAAAGTAGGTTTATTATATTTGAATGGGAAGCTAAATGGGGCAGCTGATAGAGTGCCAGTCAGAAAGATACATCTTCATGAGTTCAAATCCAGTCTCAGATATTTACTAACTGTGTGACCCTGGGCAAGTCACTTAACCCTGTTTGCCTCAGTTTTCTCATCTAAAATGGCAAACCACTCCAGTATCTCTGCCAGGAAGACTCCAAATGAGGTCACAAAGAGCTGGACACAACTGAAAAATGACTGAAAAACAGTTTGAGACACAACTGCAATCTTTATGGAACCCAGAGGAACTGCTGTGTTTTCTTGCAAAACAGACTTTGATAGCACTGTCACAGATAGAATACCAAGCTAGCTACATTATTAATAGGTAGTGTGGTATAGTAGATAGAATACAGAATTTGAATTTAAGAAGATCTTGGATCAGATCCTCCCACTGACACTTTTTAACTCTATGATCATGAGCTTGTCATTTTATTCTCTGAGCCTCAGTTTATTTATAAGATGGAATAATAGCACCTTAATATCTATTGCAAGTATAGTTGTGCTGCTTATGAGGGATGATGTATGCAAAGTGTTTTGCAAACTAAAACACTATAAAAATGTCAATTATTATTGTCTTTAGCCTAACCTGGTTTCACATTTCTTATGTAAGGGCTCAAGTGGTAAATTTCTGGTTCTTTTGCTTGGATTCATATCAGGAAAACTTAAGTGGATCTTTCCCCTGCTCAAATAATATTTAATTGAAAGGGCTTTCTTCCTTTTGGCACAATGAGTTGGTCTTTCCTCTTGGGGAGTTTGTATGAACATTTTTATACACTATGTTTAACTCCATAAATAATATACAAACATCTTTGGAAAGATATACATATATATACACATTATACATACATA
>NW_020951684.1:0-4134 GCF_900497805.2 Vombatus ursinus
TTTTTTTTTTCCAGCTAGGGGAGGAATACTTCAAACCTGTGGGATAGTAAGAGGATGAGGTGGGCCACTGCTGAATCTGAAACAGAGGGCCAGTCTGACCCAGAATTGGATTAAGAGCCTGTAGTAAGATTGGATGATAGCATAGGTAGCACTGTGAACAAAACCTCAAGGTCAGCCCTGAAACAAATTTTGTGTCCATGCCCCAAAGGATAGATGAGATAGCTGGGTTCCAGTGATGGAATTCTTTCCTACTTGTGAATTCTAAAGTAAAAATTCTATGACGGCAAGCACCATTTCTTATATTTAAACTTTCTATCTCTCCCAGCACCCAGCAGAGTTTTCTGTATACATTGGATGCTTAATAATTGTTGAGTGAATGGAAATTGAAACACTAGAAGTATCTAAAGGAAACCATTTTTTTGGAGAGTTCTTACTCTGATTTGATGGTCAAACCAGGACATTTCCCACCTCATAGTAGGTCTTTAGATGTCTTGTTGATATCTTTTGGACTTCGGTATTCAAAGACTGAATAGGGTTTTGAGGTACAAGCAGGCCAAGGAGTCTGGTGGTTTTCTACTAGCTTTATTCCTGTGGGGGATGGGAGTGGAGTGGAATGGTCAGAACTATTGTGAGCTTTTAGATCGGTGGTCAGATTACTCAAATGTTTAACCTCGTGAACTTCCAACTGCCTTATTCCCATGAAATCCAAAGAACATTTCTTGTTTTAGAAGCTTAGCTCAATTAATAAGGCATGCAAATCGGTCCCAAAATATGGAACTGCAGAAAGAATAGACAAAGATTTGGAAACACATTTCTACTTTTAGATGAAATGCAAGTTCTCAAACTATTTTCTCTTTCAGTTTTCATGGTCCGCTGCTTCTTTCACTTGAATAGATTTTGCTTTTCACTTGTGATAACATTTTTAAAGCAATTAAAAGACAAATGTAATTTCCAACCATTATAAATGATTGTTAATGCAGAAGGGTATTATTATAACTTTTTGTGCCAATGCCTGTATGTACAGTGTGGAGAAGGTGTCATTCTTTGATTTGGAGGGGTTTTCTGAGTTGCTCTGAGCTTTATTTTTTTTCTTTTAACCTCTTACTTTATTCCCCTGGTTTTCTTTGGAAAAGTGTAATGACTAGGTTCTTAAACAATCTCCTAGCAAGAAAGAACTAAAAGACAGACAAAGGAAATTTCTTTAGTAATAAAAATATATGGAAACTCTATAAAGCTTCAGGGATCTGCTTTTTACTTACCCAGGTAAACCTGCTTTCTAAAAAGATCTGAATTTATGAATCTGATTGACTGGGTCTGTGGCTAATTTAGTGTTGGATTTGCTTATTAATGAATCTCAAATATACTCTGCTGTGATTATGATAAGTGCTCAACAAATACTTGTTGGTTTATTGGTTACTGGATGGGATTATTAGATAGTGTGTGATAGCTGCGTGGTAGCTCACACATGTATATTTATGGCAATATGAGCCTGGTGACAAACTCCTCAGGTGCCTTTACAGTATACAGTATTAGTGGCCCCTGAACACTGACATGGTACTACCAGATTTTCTGACATGGTACTACCAGATTTTCAATAGGAAGCTAGGTTACACAGTGGTTAGAGTGCTGGTCCTGGAGTCAGGAAGTCCTGAGTTCAAATTCAGCCTTAGACAATTAGTAACTATGTTACCCTGGAAAAAGTCATTTAATTACTGTTTGCCTCAGTTTCCTCAATTGTAAAATGGGGATAATAACAGCACCTACTTCACAGGGTTGGTGTGAGAATCAAATGATATAATATTTACAAAAGCACTTAGCACAGTTTCTGACACAGTAGTGCAGCTATATAAATGTTTATCCTCCTCCCCTTTTCCTCCTTTATGCTCTTTCTCTTCCTGTAGGGGCCCAGTGCCTATGTACTCTTTAATTCCTTTTCCTATCATACCAGGAAATAATTTTATGTCATTCATTTTCACTTGCCACTGAGCCCAGCTGGCTCTGGAGGAGAAAGTGAGCCTGGTGACTTTACACAGCCCTCCCTCACTTAAAGCCAATTCACTTGCATGACATGGCATCACCTCCCTGATGTCATGGTCCTCTTTGAGAATGAAGAGAAACAACTGAAACTCCCATACTAATGTTACTTTTCTCTGAAGCATGTGTAATTTAAGATGGTTGTTTTTTTTTTTAAACTCTACTCATATAATTAAAATATTTATCTCATGTTTGAAGTTATAGATCTTTCCTGTTACTTTCATCTCAGTCTAGTCCTATCCTCCCTCTTGTCTCTACCTTCTTCTGACATGGACCAGCCGTAAAATTGTTGTTAACAAATGTCTTCTAGTCCTAACTGAAATCTAGATTTCTCTGAAGGCCTGTCATCTCTTGCCACTTTCACAAATGCTGATCACTTCTCCCCTTAAACTATAGAGGAAGAGTTGTAATTCTCCTTGCTTCACCACTATACAGGAAGAGTTGTAATTCTCCTTGATTCACAATGCCACTTAAAAACCCTCCTCCCAATGTTACAGGCACACCTCACTTTATTGTGCTTTACATTATTGAGTTGTGCAGATATAATGGGAGTTTTTTGTTTGTTTTTATAAATTGAAGGTTTGTGGCAACCCTGCATCAAACAAGTCTATGAGTGCCATTTTTCCAACAGCATGTGCTCATATCATGTCTCTGTCACATTTTGGTAATTCTCACAGAATTTCAACCTTTTTCGTTATTATTCTACCTGTTATGATGATCTGTGATCAGCGATCTTTGATGTTACTATTGTAATTGTTTTGGAGTGCCACAGACCTTGCTCATATAAGACATGGAACTTAATTGATAAATGTTGTCTGTGTTTTGACTGCTCCACTAACTGGCTGTTCTCCCCCCACCCCCTTCCCCACCTCAGGCCTCCCTATTCCCTGAGTCACAATATTGAAATTAGGCCAATTAATAGCTGTACAATGTCCTCTAAGTGTTCAAGTAAAAAGAAGAGTTACTTGATGCAGCAAACTTCATTGTTGTCTTATTTTAAGAAATTGTCACAGTCACTCCAACCTTCACCATACACCACCTGATCAGTCAGCAGCCATCAATATCAAGGTAAGACCCCCTCCATTAGCAAAAAGATCACAACTTTCTAAAGGCTCAGATGATGGTTAGCCTTTTTTAGAAATAGAATATGTTTAATTAAGGTATGTACATTGTTTTTTTAGGCATAATGCTATTGCACATTTAGTAGACTACAGTGTAGTGTTAAACATAACATATATGCAAGGAAAACCAAAAAAGTCATGTGACTCACTTTATTGTGATATTCGCTTTATTGTGGAGTCTGGAATTAAACCTGCAGTATTTCTGATTGGATTCAGCAATTTCTTCACCTTTGACTCATCATACAGCTATATTACCATGCCCATATCCTTGTGACTGTCACCTACTGGCCTCTAATCATTCACCCTCCTTCCTCAGTGAATTCACTAGATGGCTCAGTCTTCTTCTCCATTCCAATTCTGATGATGACATTTTGAACTCCTGGGCCTACCAACTCATCAATTTACTCACTTCCCATAACTTTGTCTTTACTATAAGGTAGTCATACAAAAGGATGGTAACAACTTAGCCTTACCATCATTCTAATCTCTTTTACCTCTAGGCTCTTAAACTCTGGAATTCCTTTCTCTGACTATAGTCTTTAGATATTCCATATCTTCTACTCCTCAGCCTGCTCTTTATTCTTATAATGACCTCCAATCCTAAATCCCTCTGAATCCTTTCAGTCTGTAACCCCTGTTTTAGCCTTACTGTCTTCTCTTCACAGCCTTGACCCTGTAGTCAACCAGTTCAACAATAAGCTGACCTCGCTCCTCGTTAACTTCTCTTTCCCATACACATATACAGCTAATCTTCAACCCTTGGTCACTTCCACCAGCTGCCTGCTTCCCTTCTCCTCTGGAGCCAATGAACAGTCTAGAGGAAATTACAAAGGCCTCTCCAAGTTCATCTTATCTAACCTAATCCTCATTGCTACCTCGTCATCCTTTTGAATGTCAAAAAGCATTCAAACAAGACAAGGAAAGGAACTAGGTTGACAAAAACATGACAGGGATATGCTAAGGTGTTGTTTTTTTTTTT
>NW_020951685.1:0-1581 GCF_900497805.2 Vombatus ursinus
TCCCAGTTTTTTCAGTCTTTTTTACATTTTAATCCTCTTCATTCCATGATCCAACTCCACTTGCCTACTTGTTTTTTTCCTCACACAAAACACTGCATCTATTGACTCCCTGCCTTTGGACTGACTTCTCACTTACCCTCCACCTCTTAGCTTCCTAAGTTTCCTTCAAGACTCACCTTAAGCTCAAGTCATAACTTAAGGCTTGCTACTAATGTTTTCCTTCTGAAATTACCTTCTGTCTACTGTGTCTATATCTTTTTTGTGCATAGTGATTAATATCACTTTAGGAATATGAAATAATTAATTTAAATGCCCCAATCACAGAAAGGACAGTGAAAAATCCATAAATGAATCCCAAAAGGAAAAACAAAACACAGGGCCCAGAAGTATTTGAATGTAAAATGTATTAAATGTTCAAGAACAATTAATTTCAATATTATATAAATTATTAAAAAAAAATAAAAATTATATGATCCTACCAAATTCCAACTAACAGATAAGTAAGATGTTGATTCCTAAACCAGGGAAAGTCAAAAGAGAGAAAAAATCTATTGATCACTATCTTGAATGTATATTGAATTGCAAAATATTGGCAAAGGAATAACAAGAACACATAAAAGCTTCACACTATATAGAAGTTAAATTTTTACATGGAATGAGTTTAGGAAAATTATAAACAAAATAAATTATATTAATAATGTGAACAACAAAAATCACATTATTTTATTAACGGATGAATAAACATACCTTGAAATACAATACCCATATCTTTTAAAAGAAGTAAATTAATAAAAAATCATAGAAATAATTGGACCTTTTAAAAATACGGTATTACTCATTTAAATCCAAGTGCCAGAGCTATGTGTAATTGGGATAAACTAAAAGACTTTCCTAGCTAGGTGGCACAGTGGATTGAGTGTTTGGCTTAGAATCAGGAAGCCCTAAGTTCAAATTCAGCCTTAGACATTTACCAGCTGTGTGATCCTATTAAATCACTTAATCCTATTTACCTCAGTTTCCTAATCTAAAATGAGCTGGAGAAGGAAATGGGCAAACCTCCAATATCTTTGCCAAGAAGACTATAAATGGGGTCACAAAGAGTGAGATACTCCTGAAACAACTAAACATATACAAGAACCAGAATTTCCAGTCAAAGTTAAAGCCGGGGGTCCATTATCACTACTCTGCAATCTAGTACTATAAATACTAGTTAAAGCAATAAGACAAAATAAAAAAGAGTAAGGGAATAAGCATAGGTAAGGAACAAATGAACTACCTCTTTTTGCAGATAATATTTTACTTAGGGAACAGTAAAATCAACTAAAATTTTTCAAAACACTAACTTCAACAAAAGCAAAATGTAATATCCAAACCAATAATTATTATTTCTGTATATCATTAATAAAAAACAATTATTATCCCCATTTTTTATAGATGGGAAAACTGAAGCCAACAAACAGTCAATTAATTGCTCACAGTCACACAGCTCATAAATGTCTGAGAAGGGATTTGAACTCAGTCCTTACTCTCTCTAGGCCTGGCACACTATCCACTGGGTCACATAGCTCCCCATAATCTATT
>NW_020951686.1:0-1445 GCF_900497805.2 Vombatus ursinus
AGAAAGTAAGTGATTTATTCAGTCATTCAGGTAGATAAAACCTGACACTGGAACCCAGAGTCTCTGTTTCCAGAGCCAGTGTTCTTGGGTGTGTTATATTTCTAGGTTTGTTCTAGGTTTGTCATCAAGCAAGATACTATTTTTTTTGGAGGGGGTTCAGTCATTTTTTTCAGTCGTGCCTGATTCTTCATGACTCCATTTGAGGTTTTCTTGGCAAAGATACTGGGGTGTTTTGTCACTTCCTCCTTCTCCAGCTCATTTTACAGATGGCAAGTGAGGCAAATAGGGTTAAGTGACTTTCTGAGGTCACACAGCCAGTAAGTGTTAGAGGCCAGATTTGAACTCAGATTTTCCTGACTTCAGCCCCAGTTGCATCCTCTCTACCACATAGCTACCCCTAGCGTGCTTCGAGCAAGGTAACATGTACATCAAAGGTCAGGGAGAAACTGATTTTTGGGTGAAGGTAAAAAGGACAGAACACTGGAATTTGAGTCAGAAAATGTAGATTTGAATGTTTGTTTCAAACCTAAAGGAAAATATCAACCCTAAAGATACGATTACTGGATAGTTGCCTAACCTCTCTGCTATTGTATCTATGAAATGGGGATAATACCAATGACTAGTGTTGACAATGTTGACAGAAAAAAATTGCAAATGGTAAAGTGCTAATTGTTTATATATTTATCTTTTAATATATCCTTTGTGAAAGATTTATGGAGACAAGAATTGTGCTGTAGTACCCTCCCCTCCTTTTTTTCCACCTTTCTTTCCTTGTCCTTTTTAAAGTAGCAACTAGTTTAACAGCCTGGAGACAGAGTCATCCCTGGATTACCTATGTATATATACATACATACATACATATATACATACCTACATATATATACATACCTACATATATATATATACCTACACACACACACACACATATTCTAGTATCTGCCTTCACTATTCCTCTACCTCAGAATCAAAGTAGAATTGAAGTCAAACACTGAATAAATAATTGAATGGAGGTCTGATCATTCTGAAATTAAATGTGTATTTTTGGCGTGCTTACTTGTTGGATTACTATGTGAGCTCATTCTAAGCAGGAATTGTTTCATTCTTTGTACAGTGGATAGAGTGTGGGACTTGGAAGACCTGAGTTCAAATCCTGTATCAGATTATTAGGTGTGTGACCCAGGGCAAGTCACTTAACTATTTTCTGCCTTAGTTTCTTCATCTTTAAAATTGAGATAATAACAGCATCTACATTCCAGGACTATTGTGTGGATAAAATGAGATAACATTGGGAAGGCACTTTGCAAACCTTAAAGTACTTTATAAGTATGAGTTATTACTATTGTTAGGTATTACAGCCCCTAATACAGTGCCTGGCACATGGCAGGTATACTGATTGATTTTTACCCTACAGTTTTCTAAGAGCTATTTGTTAGTCTGTAAATATC
>NW_020951687.1:0-1445 GCF_900497805.2 Vombatus ursinus
GATATTTACAGACTAACAAATAGCTCTTAGAAAACTGTAGGGTAAAAATCAATCAGTATACCTGCCATGTGCCAGGCACTGTATTAGGGGCTGTAATACCTAACAATAGTAATAACTCATACTTATAAAGTACTTTAAGGTTTGCAAAGTGCCTTCCCAATGTTATCTCATTTTATCCACACAATAGTCCTGGAATGTAGATGCTGTTATTATCTCAATTTTAAAGATGAAGAAACTAAGGCAGAAAATAGTTAAGTGACTTGCCCTGGGTCACACACCTAATAATCTGATACAGGATTTGAACTCAGGTCTTCCAAGTCCCACACTCTATCCACTGTACAAAGAATGAAACAATTCCTGCTTAGAATGAGCTCACATAGTAATCCAACAAGTAAGCACGCCAAAAATACACATTTAATTTCAGAATGATCAGACCTCCATTCAATTATTTATTCAGTGTTTGACTTCAATTCTACTTTGATTCTGAGGTAGAGGAATAGTGAAGGCAGATACTAGAATATGTGTGTGTGTGTGTGTAGGTATATATATATATGTAGGTATGTATATATATGTAGGTATGTATATATGTATGTATGTATGTATATATACATAGGTAATCCAGGGATGACTCTGTCTCCAGGCTGTTAAACTAGTTGCTACTTTAAAAAGGACAAGGAAAGAAAGGTGGAAAAAAAGGAGGGGAGGGTACTACAGCACAATTCTTGTCTCCATAAATCTTTCACAAAGGATATATTAAAAGATAAATATATAAACAATTAGCACTTTACCATTTGCAATTTTTTTCTGTCAACATTGTCAACACTAGTCATTGGTATTATCCCCATTTCATAGATACAATAGCAGAGAGGTTAGGCAACTATCCAGTAATCGTATCTTTAGGGTTGATATTTTCCTTTAGGTTTGAAACAAACATTCAAATCTACATTTTCTGACTCAAATTCCAGTGTTCTGTCCTTTTTACCTTCACCCAAAAATCAGTTTCTCCCTGACCTTTGATGTACATGTTACCTTGCTCGAAGCACGCTAGGGGTAGCTATGTGGTAGAGAGGATGCAACTGGGGCTGAAGTCAGGAAAATCTGAGTTCAAATCTGGCCTCTAACACTTACTGGCTGTGTGACCTCAGAAAGTCACTTAACCCTATTTGCCTCACTTGCCATCTGTAAAATGAGCTGGAGAAGGAGGAAGTGACAAAACACCCCAGTATCTTTGCCAAGAAAACCTCAAATGGAGTCATGAAGAATCAGGCACGACTGAAAAAAATGACTGAACCCCCTCCAAAAAAAATAGTATCTTGCTTGATGACAAACCTAGAACAAACCTAGAAATATAACACACCCAAGAACACTGGCTCTGGAAACAGAGACTCTGGGTTCCAGTGTCAGGTTTTATCTACCTGAATGACTGAATAAATCACTTACTTTCT
>NW_020951688.1:0-5068 GCF_900497805.2 Vombatus ursinus
CCAGAGCAACAGGGCAGGAGCCAGGAGAGCGCGCGTGATCTGACCACGCTTGTTCCTAAGTACCTACTTAGCCCCTCCTCCCCAGCCTGCTTACTAGCCAATGATTGTAGGGTCAGATACCGGAAGGGGCAGTCTGAGTTTAGCACACCAAGGGAGGGGGAGTGACGTAGGAGGCCAGGACCGGATATAGGAAGGAGGCATCAGGGAATGGCGCATAGACAAGAGTACGTGACCTAGGAAGTCAGGCTCAGACACTGGGAGGAGGGGTCTGGGTCAGTGCTGCACAAAGGGACCCAGGAAGTCAGGAAGGTCACAAGAGGCGTCTGGGGATGACATTGCATATAGGGAGGGGACTAAGCAAAGGGAACTCAGTCCTCTGCTGTCCCACTCCCACGTGGCACCACCCCTTGCCTCAGGAGCTCAAGCTCTGACTACTTCCTTGTACCCAGCTTATCTCACAAAGCACTGCCCATTGTCTCAGGGCTTCTCCGTATCCAGCCCATCCCAGTACACCACGACTCTGCCTACCACAGCCCCTGCCTCGACTTCCAAAATACCCAGATCTTACCCTACCCTTGCCACAGTGCCCAACCTGGTAGCTGCCAACATCAGACAGTCCCTCACAATTCCCCCTTTTTGTTTAATAGAGGGGTGGAGACGGGGTCTCCATACTAGGCCTTCGGTACTGAGTGCCTCTACAAAACCTCTAAAAATCCTAAGAAAACCTCCTAATATAGTGGGTAGTAACAATAACAGTATAAATGCAAAAAGAGTTATAAATGCCCAATGGGTTACAAAGGAGGGGATGGGGAAAGACGTATGCTTAATCCAATCACTAAGGTGATGAACAATATCATCAGTCTCGTGTTGGTGCCAAGTGTCAGATATGTACTGTGCCAGCCTAATTAACACCCGCAAAGCCTGGAGTACAGAGGAAAGATTTGTAGCCTAGATCTGGGAAAAGCACGGGTGACATTACATCAAATAGGAAAGAAAGGAGAGTGTCATTATACTTTGTGAAACAGTGTCGCAAGTGGTGTTATGGTTTAAGGGTGTAACACAAATGGATCAATATCAGCCATCGCATGGCAACTGCTGTCTCAATTCCAGCCACATAAGTTCATTCCCAATGTCCTGAGTAGCCAATGCTACTTTTTCAATCTGCTCCTTCAGCTGCTGATCAATATCAGCCTGCACTTGGAGGGCTTGGGAGAATTTATTGGCCAGTTCCTCTATTTTTGAGGCAAGCAATTGCTGTCCACTATATAAGTCCTGTATCTGGAACTCCTCGAAGATGGATGCTGCCAATGCCAAGTGCCCCCAGCCATTCTCTCGTGTCTCCCAGGGCACTGGAGCTGGTGCAACCTGTGGCAAAGTCCTGATCGCGCAAAAGGTGAAAACAGTTTTACTCAGATTAGACATCCTAACTGTCTTTTCTTTCTGCTCTCTCTGAATTTTCTGTTGACTGTGTTTCTTCTCCCGTCCTTGTTGTCTCTCCCGGGGCTTCTTCAACTCGTTTTGTTCTTCTTTCTGGTACCCAGCGGCTCTGGCCATCAGAATCTGTAAGACATAAATACCCCAGCCCTCTCCACAACACTACAGATGGGCCTTGCCAGTTTTCTTCATTGTCCTTCCAGAGGACTTTCTGGTTAAGGGATGGTGCATGTAGTGCTGTTTTTAAGGGGCCAGATGAATTACAAGTGGGTGGTGTTATTAGCTGTAGCATGCTAGGGGATAGGCCCGTGTCTCTATCTAGACAGAGAAAATTGTATGTATATAAAGCTTTGTCCACATCTGCTTGGGTAGGCCACCGCCCAGAGCCTCGACCTCCTACTCCTCCTTTTTGTTTACTGAGGGTAGCTTTCAAGGTACGATGGGCTCGCTCAACAATAGCCTGACCTGTGGGTTTATAGGGGATCCCTGTAACATGCTTAATGCCAAAGGATGTAAAAAAGGCAGTCATTTGTGTAGATAAATAGGCAGGCCCATTGTCAGTTTTAATGACATGAGGGATCCCCACAGAGGCAAAACAATGGTACAGATGCTTAATAACTGATGGGGTGTACTCCTTACTGGATACAGTGGCCATTATAAATTTGGAAAAAGTATCAATGCAGACATGGATAGTGACACGGCCAAGATGAGTGACATCCATTTGCCACAAGTCATTGGGAAAAAGACCTCGTGGGTTAATCCCCTTACTGGATGGAGGGGGCAGAAAAGGAACACAGCGCACACATCGCCTCACAATTTGTCGAGCCTGTTCACGAGTTAAACCATACAGGCGTCTCAGGGAGCTCGCTGGTAGGTGTAAAAAATCATGGGCTTGTTCAGGAGGGGTGAGCACTGGCAGTAGGGAGCACTGTAAAGCATGATCCGCTACATCATTGCCTTCAAAAATGCCTCCTGAGGTGGACTGATGAGAATAAACATGGAGAATGTAAAGGGGGTTTTTTCGCTGCAACAAAATTTGCTGTAATTCCCTCAGGAGAGAGGATATGGTGGACTTATGAGGTTGGAGGACAGCGTCCTCTATGCATTTAAAAACCTTTACTGCATATAGACTATCAGAGATTATGTTTATAGGCTCAGGATATTTACGGCAAGCCTGGAGGGTGGCAAAGAGCTCATTTTTCTGGGTAGAGTCATAGGGGGTTTCTAATACTGTTATTTCCTTGGAGGCCTCATGATAAATAGAGGCCTTTCGGTTTTTTGTAGCATCAGTGAAAACATTTGAGCCTTGAACAGGTTCCCCCATAACCTTTCGTTGGGGTGGTACTAAGGTTATTTGCTCTAGCATAGGGAGAAGCAGACAGGAGGAATGAGGACTTATCTCGGCCCATTGGGAGCAATGTGCCCAAGACCAATAGGTTTGCATAATGGCTTCTCGCTGTCCAGGTTCAAAATTCAAGTAAAGTAAAGGTCACTGTCCAGACAAGTGGACAGCCCTTTGTACTGCAGCTAAGGCTAGTTCCCCTAACATCTCATAATAATTTGGCAGTACCTTGTGAGCCTTCTTTGTGTATACAAATTCTAACAATTTGTGACCTTGTTGTATAACACAAAAAGGACTCTGTTGATTGACTAAGGAGACCTCTATTCTACCTTTGGGGTCCCATCTGGCAGTCTGGGCTTGGGCAGCAAGTGAGAATATTTGGGACACTGCTGCCTTAGCAGCAAGAGTTCATGCCCAAGGGGAGTTTAAATCTGAATTTCCTTTTAATATATCATATGAAGGCTGCATTACAGCAGGAGGAATGGGTGTGCGGGCCCTGAGCCATTGGATCTGTCCCACTAACTTTTGGAAGTGATTCAAGGTGGTTATCTTATCAAGCACTAGTTCAGGAATTTGATTGCTAATAGAGACAGCCTCCATACGAAGGCCTAGGTATATGAATGGGTAATTTTGTTGGACTTTGTCAGGGGCCACCACCAAACCATAATGAGCAAGTGCAGAGACGGTTTCTTTTACTAATCTTGCTAGTGTCTCATGACTGCTGGTGGCTAATAAAATATCGTCCATATAGTGAAGTATTGTGGCTTTAGGCCATTTGTCCCTGATAGGGTCCAGCACTCTTCCCACATAAGCCTGACATAAGGTGGGACTGCAGCACATTCCTTGGGGCAGGACCTTCCACTGATATCTTAAATCTGGTCCTGCACTATTGGTGGTGGGTATGGTAAAGGCAAATCTCTTTCTATCTTCTGGGGATAATGGGATAGAGAAAAAACAATCTTGGATGTCTATGACTGTCACAGGCCATCCAGAAGGCACTAAATTAGGGGTGGGAAGGCCAGGCTGTAGGGTTCCCATGGGCTCTAGGGTGGTGTTAACAGCCCTGAGATCTATTAACATTCGAAATTTCCCTGATTTCTTTTTTATTACAAACACTGGGCTGTTCCAGGGGCTGGACGTGGGTTCAATGTGCCCCACCTGTAACTGGTGCTGCACTATATCATGTAAAGCCTGGGCTTTCTCTGCAGGAAGGGGCCATTGGGGTACCCAGACTGGGTTATTAGATCTCCATGTTAAAGGAGTGGGTCTGATACAAGAAAATTTTTGCTGTTGCCCAACGGCCCCAATTAAAAATCCTGCGGGGGTGGTATATAAACAGATGCACCACAAGCCTTCAAAATATCTCTTCCCCATAAATTGTATCTCAAACCAGCAACCACCGGGGTCGATTTGGAAAATTCCCTTGCTGTAAAGGGGAAGTCCAAACCACCGTGTAAAAGTCGGAGATTTTCCTGATGCAGCCCCAAGGGCGCATTCTGAGGGGGTGGAGCTTCCATCTGGTAAGCTTGTTGAGGGGCCCTCCTTGCCCCGCCTCCCGACTGGCTTGCAGCATTCTTTAGCATAATGGCCGGATTTGTTACAATTGTAACAAATTGCCCTAGGGCAGGCTCCACCAGGTTTCTGGTGGCATTGTGCCTTGAACTGACCGGCTTTTCCGTATAGATAGTACAATTTAGTCTCTTTTGTTTTCAGCACTTCTGATAGTCCTCTCCAAGCTGCTGCCTGTAGGCGGGCCACGAAATCCAGGAAGGGTTTATCAGGACCTTTTTTAATCTTGGTCAGGGAGGGCTTTTGTTTCCCCAAAGCCTGAATCTTACTAAAAGCCCGTAGGGCACATTGGGAAACAGCTGCAAACGCTGTATTTAGTGCCTCTTTTAACTCCTTAAATTTCTTCCATTCTAAAGGGGCCCAGGTCCTCCCTCCTTTGGTTAAGTGTGGGGGAGGGGGCCGTCCCTCCAAGTGGCTTTCCTTGCTACAGTTTCCTGCTCTCTCCCGGCTACTGCTCTCCTGCTCCTGCCCTCCTGCCCGGCGTTGCTTTCTTTTCTCTTGCTTATTTTCCCGTTTCCTGTTTCCAGTGACCTCTGTCTCACTCCCTGAGTCTGTCTCACTCCTAGACTCTTCCTCACTACTGATTGCTGCTTCTTTCACTCTTTTAAACACTTCTTTCCCTTGCACCTCCCGATCCGGGACCTTACCAAACAATTGTCCCATCCTCCTTCCTTCACCCTATCGGCTAAGGGTCTCATCTCTCTTCCCGCAACCAGACCAGCT
>NW_020951689.1:0-1679 GCF_900497805.2 Vombatus ursinus
CACATACTCTATTTGATTCCTTCTCAAGGGATGGGTTTCTAGTCCACTTCTAGCTCTTAACATGGACCAACTGAAACTACCTACCAAACTTTGTTCTCCAGAACTTAGCTCTTTAAAACACCTCAAAGTTGCCACTTATTGTTTGTTCATTCTTTGACATTGCTCCCTTCTGATTCAATTAGAAAGGGTCCCATGCTTTATAAAGGGATAAAAGCATGTTAACACCTTGCTAATACAGTAAATCCTCATTATCCATTGCCATAGGAAATTCTTCCTCTACTTCACTCTCTGCTCAATTAAACATTTATCATTCCAGCAAATCAGCTGGGGTCTTTTTTGGCAAAATCCACATAGCAGAATTGACAAACCATCTGGAAATTAACATTATTTCACAAAATCCAGGCCTGCTATGCTGGTAGTCCAAGGGATTATATTTAATTCCGAATTCATGGATACACAATTTTAACAAGAAGAGATCATTTTACAAAATCTAAATACACTATTATCTGTCTGGGACTCTGAAAAGACTTTCTCTAACCCAAATGCAATAAAGAAAAGAAAAGGGAAAATCAAGTAAATCTGCCCATCACAGAGGGAAATTTTATACCAACAGAACTCCCAAAAGGGATAGAAAACATAGGGTTGGCTGGGAGTAATCATATATTGTCCTAAGTAGAAATTCTTATGGGTCCACAAAGCACCCCAAATTTACCCAGTGGACTTATGTAACACATAGAGCAGTTTAGCTAAAAAGGAAAATGAGCTCAGAAAGGCTAAGTAGAGGTATAGGCTCTCCAAAAAGGATAAAGAACTTGTTGCCTCTTTGGATCCATGATTTCCTTCAAAACCTAGCTCAAGTGCTTCTCCTTTTCCCCCAGCTGCTAGTGACCTCCCTTCCAAAACTATCTTGCTATTTATTTTATATATGTTTTGCTTCTAAATATACACATGTGTTGATTCCCCCAATGTTAACTCCTTGAGGTTGAGGAGTAGTTCTTTTTTGTCTTAATTCTGTCATAATTACTTTATTCCCATGTTCTTGAACAATGAAGCCATATTCACCATTTTTATCTAACCATGTTGTCTAAACTACTGCTTTGCAAAGTAGGATAAAGTGTTTGCTTTATGTTATGTTATGTTATTTTATTTTATTTTATTTTATTTTATTTTATTTTGTCTTTTTTTTCTTTGCTTTTACCCATGTTGGTTAATCAGCATTCGCTTAGCCCAAGCAGTTGTTCCACTGGTTCTTTCTCTCTCTGGACTCTTGGCTAATGGAGAGGGGATGCAAACACCAGCATATTTCTCCTACCTTATTGATTTTGCCCAGTGATATTCCCTGACCCAACTCTGTGCTGTTAATTCCTTATCTTGGTCTCTCAATGTTCTTATTCAATGCCCATTGACTACACAAACAGGATGGCACTACTCTACATAGCCTATCTGCAAATAGAAAAATGAGCATGGGAATTTCTAAATTATCCATGATTCAACTCTGCTTAAATGAAACTTTGCTCCTGGCTGATTACAGGCCTGTGAATCTTGTACTCCAGTGAATTACCATCACTCATTCAATTCCTTCCTTGATATGGATTCTTTTTCTAGATGAAAGCAATTAATCTGCAAGCAAGGTGGGATGCAATTCAAGGGATACTTTCCCATCTCTGCCTTTAAATATA
>NW_020951690.1:0-1677 GCF_900497805.2 Vombatus ursinus
TATATTTAAAGGCAGAGATGGGAAAGTATCCCTTGAATTGCATCCCACCTTGCTTGCAGATTAATTGCTTTCATCTAGAAAAAGAATCCATATCAAGGAAGGAATTGAATGAGTGATGGTAATTCACTGGAGTACAAGATTCACAGGCCTGTAATCAGCCAGGAGCAAAGTTTCATTTAAGCAGAGTTGAATCATGGATAATTTAGAAATTCCCATGCTCATTTTTCTATTTGCAGATAGGCTATGTAGAGTAGTGCCATCCTGTTTGTGTAGTCAATGGGCATTGAATAAGAACATTGAGAGACCAAGATAAGGAATTAACAGCACAGAGTTGGGTCAGGGAATATCACTGGGCAAAATCAATAAGGTAGGAGAAATATGCTGGTGTTTGCATCCCCTCTCCATTAGCCAAGAGTCCAGAGAGAGAAAGAACCAGTGGAACAACTGCTTGGGCTAAGCGAATGCTGATTAACCAACATGGGTAAAAGCAAAGAAAAAAAAGACAAAATAAAATAAAATAAAATAAAATAAAATAAAATAACATAACATAACATAAAGCAAACACTTTATCCTACTTTGCAAAGCAGTAGTTTAGACAACATGGTTAGATAAAAATGGTGAATATGGCTTCATTGTTCAAGAACATGGGAATAAAGTAATTATGACAGAATTAAGACAAAAAAGAACTACTCCTCAACCTCAAGGAGTTAACATTGGGGGAATCAACACGTGTATATTTAGAAGCAAAACATATATAAAATAAATAGCAAGATAGTTTTGGAAGGGAGGTCACTAGCAGCTGGGGGAAAAGGAGAAGCACTTGAGCTAGGTTTTGAAGGAAATCATGGATCCAAAGAGGCAACAAGTTCTTTATCCTTTTTGGAGAGCCTATACCTCTACTTAGCCTTTCTGAGCTCATTTTCCTTTTTAGCTAAACTGCTCTATGTGTTACATAAGTCCACTGGGTAAATTTGGGGTGCTTTGTGGACCCATAAGAATTTCTACTTAGGACAATATATGATTACTCCCAGCCAACCCTATGTTTTCTATCCCTTTTGGGAGTTCTGTTGGTATAAAATTTCCCTCTGTGATGGGCAGATTTACTTGATTTTCCCTTTTCTTTTCTTTATTGCATTTGGGTTAGAGAAAGTCTTTTCAGAGTCCCAGACAGATAATAGTGTATTTAGATTTTGTAAAATGATCTCTTCTTGTTAAAATTGTGTATCCATGAATTCGGAATTAAATATAATCCCTTGGACTACCAGCATAGCAGGCCTGGATTTTGTGAAATAATGTTAATTTCCAGATGGTTTGTCAATTCTGCTATGTGGATTTTGCCAAAAAAGACCCCAGCTGATTTGCTGGAATGATAAATGTTTAATTGAGCAGAGAGTGAAGTAGAGGAAGAATTTCCTATGGCAATGGATAATGAGGATTTACTGTATTAGCAAGGTGTTAACATGCTTTTATCCCTTTATAAAGCATGGGACCCTTTCTAATTGAATCAGAAGGGAGCAATGTCAAAGAATGAACAAACAATAAGTGGCAACTTTGAGGTGTTTTAAAGAGCTAAGTTCTGGAGAACAAAGTTTGGTAGGTAGTTTCAGTTGGTCCATGTTAAGAGCTAGAAGTGGACTAGAAACCCATCCCTTGAGAAGGAATCAAATAGAGTATGTG
>NW_020951691.1:0-5034 GCF_900497805.2 Vombatus ursinus
GGAGGTGGTAGATAAGTGCATCACTACAAGAACAGGAGTGGGGGTAGATCTGGTGGAGCCTTATAGCTACCCTAAAGGGAGGGAAGCCATATGGGCAGGGAAAAAGTATGCATTTAGGGATGGTTCTTGAAAGGTGCCAGGATCAGTAGCCTATATCCAAATATTTCCTTGGCCTGTCCCTGGTCAAGGACAGGCAAATCTAGGATAAACAAATCAAGACTGGGTTCAGTGAGTGATCTGTGTCAGATTTGCATCCATAAAGGTGCATCCATATTCTAATCCGCATTTGGCACACATAATGTCCTCCTGCTCCTCCACCTTCTCTTCCAGCTGGGCTCTTGCATAAAGTGAAGGGAGCTGCTGAATACTTGAAGAGTCTGGCCTGCTATCAGATATCTTCTGGGTAAGGTGTTTTGGAGCATCTGAGTCTCAGTAGATGTCCCAGTAGAATACCCCTGGGAAAGACACACTTTTTTTCTTCTAGCTACTCAAAAGTGAAAAGGAGAAGCAAGAAATGTACAAAGAGTCCATCAATTGCTACACAACAATACACTCTGAATTAGCCGCAGTCTACATTATGATTTTTATGCCTACCAGTCACACTGCAAATTTTGATAATGAGTTCTTGTTTTCCTAGTATTCTCTTTAATATTTGTGGGTCAGATAGCCTTAGAAACTGAATAGCTTATAGTGCCATAACTAGGCTTCACCCCCCCTCCCCGCCAACTCCCAAACCCTGCTCCTCTGTGGGCAAAAACAGTCACAGGGAAAGGGGAGGAAGTTGTGCAGAGGACAGTCCAGTCATGAAAGCAGCTGTACAAGGAGAGGGGAAAGGTTATTTTCCAGAGAGTCTGGCACAGCCTAACAGAAGTTGGGAGGGAAAGTGGGCTTGGGCAAAGGTGAGCTATGGTAACAGCAGAGTGCTAGTGGTGGCCTGGGAGTGGCCCCAGCAGCATAGGACAGCAGAGGACTTCAAGGGAATTCATGGGATGGGGAAGGTGAAAGGGGAAGAATTCTGTTCTCTGGAGGTAGCACACCTCACTGGATGTTGGCACACTAGGATAAAGCCCTCTTCATTCCATGCCAGTTGGAAACTGATAGCTTTCCATTTCCTATGGGATAAAATCTAAATGCCTTAGCTTAGCATTCATAGCCCTCCGTAATTGGTCCCTTCCAACCTCTTCAACCCCATCTCACCCTCCACAAATTATTCCATGTAGTGGTCAAAATGTCCTACTCTTTGTTCCTTGAACATGGTGGCCTATGTCTAGTTAGTTTTTCCCTCTGCCTTGCATGCCCTTCTCTCTTCTATCAACTTATCCAAATCCTATATTTCCTTCAAGTACAGTCTCTAAGTCCTGTATTCTCTATGAAAACTTTCTTGATTTCTCTAGTTTTCAGTGATTGCTCTCTCCTGGGAACTCCTGTAGGACTTATTGCCTATACCATTTACTTGCCACTTAAAATGTTCTATCTTATATTGTTAAATATTTTTGTCAGTCTATGCTATTGTCTGCAATGAGATTGTAGGCTCTTTGAAGGAAGATGACATATGGGAAGCCTCTTTTGAGTCTTTTGGACTTTACGTAATGTTCTCCCCACAGAGGATAGTTAGAAAAATATTAGATGGTGATTGAGAAGCAGAGTCTATGTTGAATTTGTTTTTCTATCCTCAGTAACTAGCATTGGAACTTGTCCAGAGTCAATGCTTAATAAATGCTTGTTGAATAAAACAGTGATGATGATGGGTGTTATTGACTGTACTAGAATTGGAATATGAGGAACATCAGAGATGGGACTAAATCTGGAGAGGGATTGGTGGAAAGAGAAACAGCAACATCCCTTTTACCCAGTCAAAAATGGAGGGCAAGAGGCTGACTGTATTTTATATTATCTTTGTGAGTCAGGCTTAGGTTGTTCAGATTGACTCTCCTTACCACTCAGGAGTGGTAAATAAGGTATACAAAGTTAAAGTGTATAGTGTAATCTGTGGCCCAGAGGCCCCTGACTCTGGGTGAAATAGAGTGAGATTGAGTTTGGAAGCTACACTCCAAAATTATTATTTTGTTTGCTCTTTATTATTTCCACATAGAATTTACCATGGGGAGCTTCCAAGTATAGTTTGTGTATAGCTTATGTCTAGGTTTGTATAAATGTGGGTAAAACTAGCTTTCGTGTAACTACTCAAGGTAACACGAGGTTTTGAGTATAAGACTGCCTACATTTCACCCTACTGAAAATGCAGAAGATGCAGGGGATTGGAAGGAATTCAAATGTAGAAATCACAAAGGGATTCTCCAGGACTCATCAACAATATACACAATTCTCTTCATTCTCCAGGTGGTTCTACTTCTCCACAGGGTGCTATAGACTCATTCAGCACTACCCTGTGATTTGGATTTCCCTACAAGATAGACAGAACTTGGGGTAACCATCAGGACAATACCCTGACATGCTAGTGAGTCCTCTCCTTGGGAGTCCTATACTCCTTCAAAGTTGCATTGCTATCCCATGAATTTTATTTCCCTGGAAGTGAAACATGCTCTGGGCAGAAAAACCCTTTCCTATTAGACCTACTTGGATAGTCTAAATCAAGCCAAAATATTTTGTTCTCCTCATGTCTTGGCTTTAGCTCCTAACTGCTCCTCCATTGAGTGCAGCAGGCACATGGATAATCCTGTTCTCTCTTCAAGAGATACACTGCACTGGAAGATTCTCTTCTCAGGGTAGGTCTTAAATGAAATATTAGCAAAGTGATTACAACCACTTATCTGGAGGATAATACACTTTGAGCAGGTAGGATTTATACCAGAAATGCAGGGCTGGTTCAATATTAGGAAACCTGTCAGCATAATTGACTGTATCAACAACAAAACTAACAGAAATCATATGATTATCTCAATAGATGGAGAAAAAGCATTTGATAAAATATGACACCCTTTCTTATTAAAAACACTAGAAAGCACAGGAATACATGGAGTCTTCTTTAAAATGATAGACAGAATCTATGAAAAATCATTAGGAAGCATTATATGTCATGGGATAAGCTAGAAATATTTCCAATAAGATGAAACAAGGATGTCCATTATCAACACTGTTATTCAGTATTGTGCTAGAAATAGCAATTAGAGAAGAAAAAGAAATTGAAGGAATTAGAATAGGCAAAGAAGAAACAAAGGTACCACTCTTTGTAGATGACATGATGTTATATTTAGAGAATCCTAGAGAATCAAGTGAAAAATTACTTGAAATAATAAATTTTGCAAAGGTGCAGGATATAAAATAAGCCTACACAAATCATTGGCATTTCTATGTATTACTAACAAGCCCAGCTGAAAGGAAACTTCTAAACTCAGATGAGATAGTAGTCTAGGTTCATGGAGTGGCAGGTGAGGAAGACATAGATTGATTTAAAAAAAAAAACAGGCTTAAATTCCTAAGGACTCCTATTGATAGCTGGCTAGATGTAACAGAGTAGGGAGTAAAGTCACAAAAGAGATGTAACAGTCCTGGGGCTATGAATTGAAGAATAGAGGTGAAGAAGTCCCATAGAAGCTGAATAGTAGATGGCAGCTCAGTGGCAGCCATTCAGTAGAGCCCCTTATTAGGGATCCAGATGGGAGTAATAATAGATGCATAATGAACCTCAGCTTTGTGAATTAAGCAGCTCCACTGATGATACCACCAAAGGATGTTGGTTGCTCTGTGGGGGAACAAGCATCAGCAGTGGAAATATGAGTTACCCTGATGATGCATCTTGTGCATCCTTCTCTCAGTGGAGATATGGCAGCCCTATATATAGCAGAATCTTTCTTGTCACTTATTTTGCCATGCTATCTAATGAAATGTCCTTTGCTTTGGATGAATGTAATCTCTGGTTGGTTTGTAACGTCATGAGATGTGATTTTGACTGGAGACTGACGCACAATGTGCCTAGAATCTACCTCAGTTGTCAGGACATATATATGTGAGTAGAGACACAAAACTGCTCCCATTTGTCTTCTTTTCCCTTAGTTCTCCTTTATCCTTGTTCTTTTTTTAATTTGTCCTTCATCTTCCCTTAACTCTCTTTCTTTGGCTTACATAGAGTGGGCTGTTTGTGCTGACAGACCCTCTTCCACTTTGCTTTCTTGATGTCCTTTCACTACTCCTGCTATACCAGGCCTTCCTCTGGCCCATCCATCCCTTCTCTCAATTCTTGAATTGGCTGTTATGAAGTATTATCATAGAACCCAAATGGGACAGAACCATTGATTTAAAGTTGGAAGTGCTCTCAGAAATCAGATAGTAGAACTCCCTCATTGTACAGATGAGAAAACTAAGGCCCAAAGATGTTGAGAAATGTAGTTTTTGGCAGTGCCAGGATTTGAATCCAGCCCTTCTGATTTCACACCCAATATGCTTTCCATTGTATTGCTTTGCTTCTCATTTTACTTATAGGGCAGAGTTGGCCCTGGGTAAAATGAAGTAGGACAATTCTGTGTGTTCATTCCATACCACCCCACTTCTCCTTCTCCCATCCAGTTACACAAAACCTTCACAGTTACTTATTCCCAGCTACTCAGAGTACCTCCTCTACCTACTCCTGTACTTAACCTCATGGGATACTTTTTTTCTGAGTAGAAATCTGTCCTATCGATTTCCTTTTCCCTTCATAGAAACTCACCTGTCCTGTTTTACACTCTCCCAGGGCCTTGCTACTGACTGGGATCAGGAACAAATTAATGCCAACTTGTTAATTAGTGCTATTCTTGTGGAAAAGATGGAGAGATGTGGGTCGAGTGATTGTGCAATTAGGCAGATTCAGAACTGGTTGAATGGTGGGATCCAAACAGATGTAATGAGTGGTTCAATGTCAACTTGACACCTCCAAAGTGGGACTTGAAACACTAGTCACAGAGAGCAAAATAGATGCGTGAATCCAGGGCATGAATGGACAACTAAGTGTTTACATTATAGACAGGAGGATACTTAATAGCTGGAGCTGGGAGGTGGTAGATAAGTGCATCACTACAAGAACAGGAGTGGGGGTAG
>NW_020951692.1:0-2418 GCF_900497805.2 Vombatus ursinus
ATAGATAGATAGATAGATAGATAGATAGATAGATAGATAGATAGATATGGATATAGATATTGAGAGACAGACAGACAGACAAACAGACAGACAGTCAGGCCTTCATAGATGAAAGAGCACTATATTCCTGGAGAAGGAAGTGGAAACCATCCCTGAAAGGGGAACGGGGGGGTGAGGGGGGGTGAGAGAGAAAGAGAGAGAGAAAGAGAGAGAAAGAGAGAGGGGGGGGACAGTATGGTGTAGTAGAAAGGGCAATAAACCAATAAACAAGCATTTATGAAGGTCCTATTTTGTGTCAAGCACTGGAGTTGGAGTCAGAGAATCTGGGTTTTGAATCCTGCCTCTGCCATTATCTGTGCGACCTTTTGGGAAGTCACTTAATATTTCTGGCCCTCACTTTGCTCATATCCAAGGTCCCTATATCCTATAATTGGCACTGACTAATTCCTATGGGAAACAGATCAGAACCTGTGAAAAGGGCTAGGAGAAGACAGTTGAAGAAAAAAAACAAACAAAATCAATTCAACCAAGCTAGGCCAATTTGGGGAGATAGGATTTGAAAGGGGAATGAATGGAGAAAATGGAAAACAGGGATGATGGAGCCTAGTTTTTGGAGCAGTGGGCAAGGAAGAGATCCACATGGGGGCGGGGGGAGAATGTCAGTGGGGAAAGCGGCAGGGGAGGCAGTGGGGAGGGGGTAGAGGGGGAGGAGCAGTTGGGGGGCTCTGCCCGTCCTTGACGGGCGGGGCCGGGGTTGGGGAAGTGGGGAAAGGGCCGAGGTCCTGAAAAGACCCCCTTGGCCAGGGAAGGCAAGGCGGCCCGAGGCTCGGCCGGGGCTGGGTCGGATGAGCCTCAGGGGCCCGGCGGGGGCGGCGCACGGTCAGGCCGGGCCGGACGGGAGGGCACGTACTTGAGGTCCCGATTGACGGAGTGCAGGTGGTCCTGGAAGTGGGCGATGAAGGCCTTCTCCCGGCCTTCCAGCGTCTCCTTGTTCCGCATGCCATCCTTCAGGCAGTCGAATACCCGGCTCACGCTGGAGCGCAGCGCCTGGATGGCGCCAATGGCCTGAGCGAAGGCCTCCAGATTCACCCCGACATTCAACACATCCGCCATAGCGAACACTACCAGCCTCGGCCTCCGCAAGCCCTGCCGGCTACCAGGGCGATACACAGCCCGCCGCGCGCTCTGATGGCGTCACTCACTGGGCGCGTCCCCCTGCGCTCCCGCGGGCCGCTGGGAAATGTAGTTCTCGGGCCGTAGTCAGAACGGGCTGTCGGATTCTACCTCCAAATGCAGGTGGAATACTCATTCATAAGACCGGAACTCTAGAGGACCTTTCAGATCATCTAGTTCAACCTTCTCGTTCTACAGATGGAAAAACTGAGGCCCAGGAAATGGGAAGTGATTCAACCCTATTTGAACTCAGATCTTCCTGACTCCAGTTCGGGTACTTGATCCACTGCACAACCTAGCTGCCCCTCTCGTCCGCTAGGCCTCGATAATAGTGGTCCAGAAAGAAAGATTAGGGCTGGCAATCAGCAAAATTTATTTGCTCTGAGAAGTTAGACTGTAGTCTGTTTGTACTCTGGTGTGAGGGGTTGTCTCCATGAATCACTTGAAGTTAAGTGATAAAATGCCCAATCAATTTCAAACAGAGATTAAGCATAAAAAGTCTTTGAAGCCGTTTGATGAAGTGAAATGAGCAGAAAGGAAGCCTGCTCCAATTAACTAGGGGATTTGGGCATGCTCTCTGAGTCCTATATAAAAGCATGGAGTTAGCTGGGTATAAATGTGGTGCTCCCCCCGGGGAAAAAAAAAGGAAATCTATATTACAATGTGGGGGAACAGCACAATGTAATTCAGATGTCTTTTTTTTTTTTTTCTGCTCATTGGTTTGGTCAGGCATATTGGCTCCGGAGTCAGCTAGGCTATAATCTTGACCTTGCCACTAACAAGCTCATTGACCTTGGACTAGTCATTTCCCTGCTACTCCCTCTTAGATTGCAAATTTGTGGGAGGAGGATTAATGTCCAGTAAGTCTGGAAAGACCAGTTCACAAGGATGTGAACGACTTTAAAAATTAAACAGAAGAGTTTACATTTGATTCTAGAGGAAATAGGAAACCATTGGAATTGAATGAGCCTGGGAGTGACATGGTCCTATCTGTGCTTACAATCACTCTGCCTAGGAATAGAATATGGATTGAAGTGGGGAGAGACTTGAGCCAAACTCCTAGAAAAAACTGTCAACACTACTGCCTCCACTTTCTTTCACTCATTCCTCAACCTTTCACAGGTTGACTTCCAGCCTCATCATTCAACTGAAACTGCTCTCTCCAAAGTTACCAATGAAATCATAGATAGAGGGATAAATAGATAGATAGATAGATAGATAGATAGATAGATAGATAGATAGATA
>NW_020951693.1:0-1306 GCF_900497805.2 Vombatus ursinus
GAATGATAGCCTGGTTAATATCTAGCAGGGCCTTTCCATCTGCTATGATCATTACTGTATCTGGGAAAGTCTGGCAGGAATGCTTAAATGCTAGTGAATTTAGTTCTGGAGATACTATTAATTTGATTATAAACACTGTTGGTAGGCTATAACTGCTAGATAGAACAAAATACGGCTACAGGCAAGTCCTGTCATTATAATAATGTTTAACATTTGAATGTTTCTCCTTCATGTTCTGGAACCACAGGAAACCAAGATACACTGAAATAAATCATAAATTCTAATATTTCATCTGCTAAAAATGCTCTTGTGCAGATGGCACTGACTTCTAACTGTAGGAAAGCCATGAGTGTTCATGAAACAGACTGAATATGTGAAGGTTTTTGAAGTGGGGCCAGTGTCACTTCATAACAATATTAGAAACAGATCTTACCAGTTAACAGCAAGAGCTCCATTCTTATTTTTGTCAACAATACCCTCAGCTCCAAATCATACAATAACGTATTAATTAAATGCAGAACAATAGTTAAGAAAGAATTTCACTAGTAAGCCCAGATGAGATAAATAAGAACAAATATTGAGGCATTGCTTAAATCTGAAGAGGCAAAAGTCATTGAACCTGACATCACTGAAAATCTTCCCTTAAAGATGAACTCCAGAAATTGCACCAAATAATAAAAACACTGATGTCTCAAAGGATTCTGAAGAAGAGCCATGCACTTTCAGATTTTTGAAAAGTCTCCTTTTTGGCATTTGATGGCATAAACTAAATCATACCAAGCACAACGATTTTTAAAAGATAGCATTCGTTGGAGCCTTCATGAATGAATTCATTTTCCCACAATATTTCAAAGAAAATGTAAAAACATTTCAGATGTGAGCATAGCTGTAACTATTGCTGCGGTAAAGACCATGGGAGGAAAGGTGGAGCCATTAAGGAAGATGTCCAAGGGAAAGCATTAAACATCAAAATAACAGAAGTGACGTAAGGAAGCTATCACTGACTTTCAGAAATGTTCGAGGATGATTTCACTCTCTAGTCAGTTTACACAATACAAAGTTTTAATGCCATAATGTTGTGCAGTCATGTCTGACTCTTTGTGACCCTATTGTTAGGTTTACCATGAATTGCACGAAGCTGCTGTTGAACCAGGAATAAACTTTATTAATGGTCTGGGAAGGCCAGGCATCCCAGTCGACGAATACACACCTTTTTATTCCCTATTCCCATTTGGAATTTCCCTCCAGTGTCGCCCTTGGCTGGGTACTACAGAGGTTACAGCTTATCCTAAGAGCCTAATTTCCC
>NW_020951694.1:0-49296 GCF_900497805.2 Vombatus ursinus
CCTTCCAGTTCTCAGATTCTGTCATTCCAAGACTACCTCTGCAAAGTTGGGAAACAACCCACAGAGTTATCTGCACTCTTATTCCATCCCACTTAATGATGGAGAGAGGAGCTATAGTTTCAGAAGGCGTTATGGAACCAGAGACAGTGGGGTTTGGGAGCACCTGAAGATTATCACTATTCAAAGCTGCCTGCTAAACTCATGAAGAAGAGAACCTGCCCCTTCTGCATTGTTAGTGAGAAGTATGGAAGTGTTTTTATAAACCAATTTACAAATCTTATGTTGAGTCACTCCTCTTGGAGGCTAAGGGCATCTGATAGATAAGTCATCAAAGACAGCTGGGAGGTAGCATGGTACAACAGGTACCTAAGCTTGGGGTCCAGCTGGAGAAGGTAGCAAAGGGGGTTCTCCAGCACTAGATGGAACTGGTTACAGGAACCATGATCATTTACTGAGCTTAGGACCTGTCTATCATTAAGAATTTTGGAAATTTCTCAGATAGGAAATAGGCCTAAGAAATATGTAGCAGCTTGATGGTAATAGAGCTCTGGACCTGGAGTCAGAAAAACTGAGTTCAAATCTGGCCTCAAAGACTAGCTTTTGGACCCTGGGCAAGTCATTTAACCTCCGTCTTCCTCAGTTTCTTCATCTGTAAAATACGGATAATAATAGCACCTTCTTCCCAGGGCTATTATGGAGATAGCATGAAATAACATTTGTGAAGCTAGAGGTACAAGGAGGGAACATGATTTTTTTTTTTTTTTGCATTTTGGTGAGGCAATTGGGGTTAAGTGACTTGCCAGGGGTCACACAGCTAGTAAGCATCAAGTGTTTGGTCTGAGGCCGGATTTGAACTCAGGTCCTCCTGACTCCAGGGCCAGTGCTCTACCCACTGTGCCACCTAGTTGCCCCAGAGAACACAATTTTGAAACAGGAAAAGAAGCCTGCCTGTTCCTGGCCATGAAGGAGAGAATCTCTAGGGAATGCTGGCAACTTACCACTAAAGCTACATACCTTCATCTGAAGCCTCCTGATGCTAGCTAGCTACAAGAGGTAGAGGGGAAAGTAGCTGAGCTTTATCAGAGAGGTAGTGATTATGCTTTAAGCAAAATTATCGAGACAGCATGAAGTGGGTTGGGTTGCAAGTAGGATTCCCAGAGGGACAGCATCCATTGACATCTGGGGGAGATGGTAGTGACCTCCAGGTCAGACTGTCTGGGACCGCCATGCTGAAGTACTGCTCCCAGCCAGCCTTCCTCAGGAGGGACTCAGAAAACAATGGGACCAGGACAATGTGCCCCTTAATCTGTCAGCCTTTGCCTGTGTTTTAGCTAAATAAAGGTAAAAATTTCTGTGATTTTGGGGCTTGTCAGTTTCCATGTTTCTTTAAAAAGTTTTTTCCCCCTTGGTTTTGTTTAACTTTACCCTTTGTTACTGGGTAAAACGTCTTTAAAAAAAAAAAATCTACCTTTGGCTCAGCAGCACCCCCTTGAGGCTAGATGTTAAAGTTGGAATGGCAGTTTCTGCAACAGCTGTAGAGTCAAAAAAAAAAAAAAGCCTCAGGCTAGGGAGAGCCTGGGACCAACATTTCAGTTGCTTATTCCTTTCTGGGGGAATTGCCTCACAAAACTACTTTTCTAAGTCCTCTCCCACCCTCCCACCCCACCCCTAGAGTTCTCTTTATCTGATTCATATTTAAACTTGAATAGAAAAAGGTAACTCCACCCAAACTAGGAGACCTTATAAACAGAATCCAGTCTAAGGGTGTACTTAAGAAATAAGCCCCAGTCAGTCCTCAGAATCTTCTATTAGAATTTAAGGTGACCAGCTGAAGAGGGAAAACCAACCAGTAAGGTCTGGGTAGAGATGGATTCTTTTGCCCAGAGTACTAAAGGCAGCTGTCTCATAATTAGGTCATATTCTCTGCGGGAGATTTTTCCCGCCTCCTAGTTAATATGTCCACCCCCTCATTAATTGTTAACCAATCAGAGCTCATTTCCACCCTCAGGTACAACCCCTTTTCCAAAGGCTTTTTAATTCAGAGGCCCCCCCAAGCAGAATCTTTGGTTTACCAGAAAAAGCCAAATGATCATCCTTTTATTAATTATTTGCTAGCCATAATTAATAAAAATGATTGTTAATTACCCAGTGTGAGAGATGATCTCTGAGGATCTCTCAGGAGTGAAGCCTCCTCAAAGAGTAAATTGTTTGACCTTGTAAAGAGACATGCTTTTCAACACATCCTGTACTTTACCAGACCCCTCCCCCTTCCCAAACTTATTTTTAGGCATGAAGCAGGGAGGAATAACACCCCCCCTTCTAAAACTGTTTACTCACTCTTGCAAAAACTTCCCACCTTTTTCTTGTCTCTAGACAACTGTCTTTGTTCTCTGTTGCTGGGGTTGAATTTTCGAGAATAGATTGTGCCCTCAAGGCTTGCACCAATGAGCTGAGAAGAAGGGGGTTAGGGAGGAGGAGTTGTAGTTAGGAATCTATATAATCTTTCTTTGCTGAGTACACCCTTACATTCGTCCACCAGAGCCATCTTAGGGAGACGGAGGGTGCCCTTTCTCTCGAGAAAGTTAATAAAGAAAACTTTCTTTTTGCTAATATCTCTGAGTCTTCGATTTATTGGTAAGGGTCTCTGTACCCCACACACCCAGAAAAAAAAAAAGAAAATGGGAGCTACCTTTAGAGACCTTACTTCTGGTTCAAGGCTTAGCAATATCAATCAATCAATCAATCAATAAACATGTACTAAATGCCTACTATCTGCTGGAGATACAGAAAGTTGCAAAAGACAGTCCCTGCCCCCAGAGTTTACTAATCTCCTTTCTTGGCATTTAGCATTAGGTATTCTGTCTCCTCAAATTCTAGCTCCAAGGCCTCCGTAGAGCAGGGGTTCTTTACCTGAGATCCATGAACTTATTTTTTAAAAATATATTGATAATGATTTCAATCTATTCAGTTTCCTGTGCATTTTGTTTTATGCAGTTGAAAACATAATTCTTAGAAAGGGTCCACGGGTTTCACCAGACTGACAAAAGTTAAGAATCCCTGAGCCAGAGAATGTAAGGGAGAGTCAAAGATCACGCACTCCCAGTCTCCTCATTCCTACTCTCAAATGAGCAGACCAGCTGGCCAGCTGGCCAGAGGTAGGAGTGAATGGTTGTGAGGGGTTAAGGTTGTTGTAAGGAGATATTCTGAATAACCGAGGAAGAGGGTGGGGGGACTTTCTATGGCCTCCCTAGCTTCACTGACAGACTGGACAAGAATGTGTCCATTTCTAGATTGTGCTGTGACTCAGCAGCCCTGCTGTTTTTGTGCAGGATCCCAGGCCTGAGGAAGCATGACTCAGAAGCTGAGGGAGGGAGTAGTTATAAGCAGAAATTGCTGCAGTCCATGTGAGGTTTTGTTGTGGGGAGAACGCGTTGTTCTTTATCCTGGAACCCCAGGGTGAAGTGATGGTTTTTGTGGTCTGACACATGTGACACCATCAGACTCCTAGCCATGTGGCCCCGTAAAAGGTCTAGGTCCTCAGATTTCCCTTGCATCATGGTTCCAAAAGCCACACCCATCTCCATTCCTTGAAGATTTCATCTCCGGCAGAGATTTTCCTTTCATCCTCTTTGCTCCCCAAATGTTCACCCCCCCCAGTCCTGCTTTCCTACAGAAAATATACCATGTGCTAAATGAGAAAGGGGTAAGCAGCAATCCTCCAGGCAGACAGATTGTGGAATAGACAAAGTCATCCTTCCTTGCTTCTCCTGAGGGATAAAAAAGGAGGGAGAAAACTGTTGCTGTTCAACTGAATCTTAGTGTCTTGAATCTCCCTCACACTTGTTAGTATTTATCTTTTTCCCCCATACTAGCTTGACACAGCCTAGCAGAATGCCCCATACAGGAAAAAGCTGGTAAGCACCAGGCTCTCTTTGTATCTCCAGCACATGGAAAACAACATGAGAGCTAGGGAAAAAAACGAAAAGGAGGTTACCCATCAAGGTGTCTGTACCATTGACAGCGCAGGGCCTGAATGTCCAATCTATAACGTACAATGGCTAAAAATATGGCTGGAAGAGTGCCATTTTATTGAGGGGGGGAACAGTAGAGTTTATCTCTTGACTTAGATGAAAAGATCAAGAAGAGCTAGCAGAACTTTGTGGCCCAGAGAATACTCTCCCTCAAGAATATACTCTTGGGCCCTGCCAATGGATTTGAATTTCCTTCCTGAGGCACTGTTTCCCTCTCCCACCATACTCCTTTTTCCATTCCACTCTGCTCTGAGTTCTTAGCCTCTCCAAGGCTGGCCAGAGTTTCCTAGGAAGTTTTCTTAGAGAAGTCAGGAAATTGAGGAGACCAGAGAAGAAGACAGGGCCAGGGAAAGGAGTCAATGAGTCAGGAAAGGGCTGCATGATACTGCTCAAAACAGCCTGAAGCTGTAGGGCCTAGTATGTCTCACACCCTTATGTCTAAGTCAGGCTAGCTTCCCAGGGACATCAGCCAACTAGCAAAAGACTCCAGGGGGCAGAGAAGGAAAAGAGGGGTATGCAGGAGGCCAATTCAAGATTCAATCAACAAGCATTTATATTAAGCACCTACTATGCATCAGGAACTGAGCTGAGGGAACAAAAATAAAGGAAAATAAAGGGAATACAAAGGGGAAAAAATCCCTCCCCTCAAAAAGTTTGTGTTCTATCTGGGGACACATGTACATATAGAAATACATACATATGTATATATGTGTATATATACATACATACATATATACATGTGTGTGTACGTATATACATACATACATACACACAAAATAAATGCAAAGTCATTTAAAGGGGGAGAGAGGATGGTACTAGTAGCTGAAGGTATCAAGAAAGGCTTCATGCAGAAGAAGGTGGCCTTTTAACTAAATTCTGAAGTTGTAACACTAAACCAGAAGAAGATTATTCTCCCCTCTGGGAACCTGACTTACCAGTTGAGTTGGGAGAGTAAGGCTAGAGGGACTGTTATAAATTTTGAAATGTTTTAAACAATCTGCTATGTAGGAAGAAAAAGACAAAACCAAAATAATTCCTATCTTTAAGGAGCTAGCTTGTTAAGGCTTTGGCTCTGGGATTCTTCCAGTTGTGCTAAGGAACAGAGCAGGACCTCGAGACTGTAGAAAGGTCATCTCTAGACCCAAGGGTCACTGAGTGAGGATGCTACCCTACCTCCTCCACAAATAGGGAGAGGGTACAAATATTTATTGAAGTATTCATAGGTCAACAAGAAGTGAGAATGGTGAGGGAAGAAGCAGGAGCCCATATGTCTGTCTGTCTGTCAGGATAAGAGGAGGGCAAGATATGTGTCTAAGTCAATGTGATAGCAGGCGAAGGTTGGTGTGCATATTTGAATAATGCGCCTTTATCTAGATAGTAGCACAGGACACAATGGGTTGGGGTGGGGGTTGGGGGAGCGGCCGTGTATGTTTGAGACAGGACATATGTGTGACAGTGCAACAAATCTAAGTGTGTATATGGGCAGTGGGTACATGGAAAGGAAAGCTATGTATGTCTCTGAAAGTAGCTGGGGAGAGACATGTGTCTGTGTCTATGTGTGAGACAATGTATGTTTATTTGACTGTGTTGTTAAGTGTGGGGGAGTTGAAGTGGGGAAGTGTATGAATAATCAGTGAGTTTGTGGAGAGGAGAATTATATGTCTCTGCATGTAATTGGGGAGAGAGACATCTGTATGTATTTATGTGAGAATAGAATATTTTTATTTGTATGTGTTGTTAAGTGGGGGTGGGGAAGGAAGAGTGAGAAGAGGGGAGTGTTGGTCAGAGGGTGTGCTCAGGCAGCTGGCCAACCCAGGACTGGAATTTCCCCAAAGCTCATTTCCTATGTTTAATTCTCAAATGGGGATTTTATCCATGGCTGTCAATCTCCTTAACTATCATTTGGAGAAGCTCCATATACCCCACTCTCTGGCCCTGATAGATGGCAGACAGCTTCCAGTCTAGAAGTCCCTTCCAACAATACTAATACAATCAAATTCCCCATGAGATAGAAATCTGCAGTAAGAAGAGAGATGAGGAAACATAGTTACTTCCCTCTCTCCCCATAAACCCTGTTCCCACTCCTCCTATCACCACCATTTGAACCTCAGGGGTTAAAGCTGAGGAAGAGCCTTGAGAGATACAGAAGGTAGTCAGTCCCCCTGTCTTCAGCTACCACCTACATGGGCTTCAGGAAACTTCCCTAGAAGCAGAATTGGTCCCAGTTTCCAAGCTAAAGCTCTCAGCTTTTTCATCCCTTCATCCATTAGGGAGCTCCTTGAACTTGCACCAAATTCTTTCCTTCTCCCCTCACTTTCCTAAGTGAGAATCAACTACTCTGGGTCATCCTTTTTGTATTCTGCACAAATTCAACTCTTTTCTATCTACCCTGTTCACCAATCAATAAATCAGAAGCCATGCTGTGTTAGAAAGAATATCACTTGACTGGGAACTGAAAGTCCTGGATTCTAGTTCTCACTGTGCCATTAAACTATGTGACCTTAAGCAGGTCAGTCACTTGAGTTCCATGAGTTTCACTTTCCTTGTGTGCCAAATAAAGAGTTTGATTTCTAAGGTCCTATCCCTTTTATCTCTAATAATTCAGTAATTTTAATTATTTCTTGAAGACTACAGCAATGGATTCAATAAATTACTCACTGTGATCAAGTTGGCTTGTTATAAACAAGAATAATTCGATTTTAGGGAAAAACTAACCTAATTAATTATATTCAGAATACAAACATCAAAAACCACACAATTATATCAGTAGATGCAGAAAAATCCTTTCAAAAATTACAACACTTATTTATGCTAAAAAAAAACAAAAAACCCAACAACCTACCCTACAAAGTATAGGCATAGAAGAGTCATTTTTTAATATGACAAAAAAGAATATATCTAAAACCAAAAGCTAGCATTATATATAGTAGGGGAAGTAGAAGTTTTCCCAATTATTTCTTGAACTCCTTTGATGTGTCTAGAAATGTGCTAAGTGCTGAACAAAAATCAAATATAAAATATAATCCCTGCCCTTAATGAGCTTATGTTCCAGTTATGAAACAAAACATACATGAAACAATTAAGTGTTAAACTTTGTCAGTTATCTGTGGGCACCATAGTAATTCAGAGAAGTGAGAACTTGATATTGGCTAAAATAGTTTTGAAAGTCTTATCTACCTTGTATAATCAGAACCACTGGACTCTGAGAGCCTCCATCTGTGAGATACATGTGACAGATGTTATCCTACTCTCCCTGTAACCACGTACACACAAACATACTCTCCCATCTAGCTGGCAATCAGAGACCTATACTGTCAGGAAGTCCACATTAAGATGGAACAGGAAATGATATCTCCCAGTTTTGGATCAAGGGGGAGTAAGAGAGGAAGCATGTTGGATTCTCTGCTCCTGAACCTATGTCAGGAACAGGTGACACAAAGTTATCTTTGATTCAGCCCGGAAACCTAGCTAAGCTTCCTAGACACAACATGACCCTTCTTCCCCTCACCCCTATGCCTCATACTCCCCTTGGGATTCTCAGAATACTTAGGGAATTCCCAAGTCAGGGGCTTTCCATTTCAGCTGAACCCCCACAACAACCATAGACACATGCCCTTAACACTTCCTTGTCCCCCTGGCCCAGACTCAAAAACACAGTTTGGAGAAGGCAGAATCTGTGGGAGCCTTGTTTGAAGACTGCAAGAGTTGGGAAAAGGGCAGGGGGAGAATAAGACATCCTTGGCATACTCTGGCTAGTCTCAGACTGTTTTGTGAGGGCTGGAACATTTGGTTTGAAGGACTAGCAGCTCTGGGATTCTGTATGTGAGAGACAGTCTTACTGGCTGCTTTGTCATGAACTAGGCCACTCCTACCCCAGACACCTTAGTTTCACTGTCCCCAACACATTCTCTCAAAAATGGCTGGGGAGGACAAGGAGTGAATGCTTGGATGGTGCTTTGGGAAGAGAACAATTACAGTGCACTTATTCCATCAGTGAGATAGGAGATAGGTAATCCTCCAAGTTTCCCAAGGAAAGAAGCCTCAATTGATTCCTCTCTTCAGAGTTGCCATCCACAAAACTGGGAAATGTCAAAACAAAACAAAACAAAACAAAAACAAAACCCTACCTCAGAAAGGAAGAGGACCAGCTCTCACTGCTACATCCTACAGCTCCTTCCACATGTAAAGAAACATACATGAGTGGTGAAAAAAAAAAAAGAACCTGAAGGTCATAGGATCAATCAATCAGTCAACAACTAGAAGTCAACAACTAGAAGGACTAGGAAAGTTTGGGGGGCAATTTATACCTGAACTGAGTCTTAAAAGAAGCTGGAGATTCTCTAGGCCTGGCCTCCCTGACCATGGCCAGCCAAGCTGCCTCCAGAGAAAAATCAAGTGACTGTCTCTGTCTCCAACCCACTGACATTGTCCGAGTGATGCCCCCTATAGCTGCTTCTCACCCTGATCTCGATCATTTTTGCTAGCTTGATGACCATTTGAGTAAGCATTGTTCTATCACCTCTTGTTCTAGCTAACAAAACCACCTCTCCCCAAACATATCCCTCTATTTTCCAGCTTCGAGGCTCAAGCCTCCTAGTGTGCACCTTCCACAAAGTTCCAGCTTCAAAGGAGGTGCTAGCATCCCACTTGTTGACAGAGCCTTGATTGGAGCTACTCCCTGGTACTAGATGCCGTGCCTACCTTTCCTGGTCCCCAGGTTACCATAAGTTCTCAGGTACCTCCTCCTCCTCTCTCTTCACCCTTAAAATGTTTGTGGTCCCTTTCTAGAAGGGACCTTACTTAACTATTTAAAACCAAGAATAATTAGCTTAGACCATCATAATGGCGTGATTTCTACCCACAAGGGGTGATTTTATCACATTCCCCAGGTGGGAGACTTTTCACCTCTATAAAGTGCGGTCCATTATTTTCACAAAGTATGCCAAACCAAGCTGTTCACACATTCTGAAAGAAAGGAGCCTCTCCACATCTTGAGGTAACACAGCTCTTAAAATCTCTAACAGAGTTGGAACTGTCTGGATTTGAAGCCAGAACCCCCTTAGGGTAGTGAGTTGACAGCCAGGCTGCATGGAGGAATAGGACAAAGAGAGAAAACGAGCAGCTAAGTATTTATGAACACCTCATAACTCACTCCAGGGGCCCAGGAGAGGCAAGGAAGAAGAGCAGGTGATGACTAAGGGAACAGGTCTAAGTGGGAAAGGCTTAGCACAGAAGAGAGTAGCTTCCCACTGCCCACAGGAATAAGCCCAGGCTCCTAATCCTGACATTCAAAGCTCCCCACAATGTTTCCAACATCTGGCCTTTAGCTTCCTTTGCTCATCAACATGAACCTTAGACTCCAGACAGAGTGGCCGCTGTAATAGAGCAACATGCTCTGCTTGCTTCCAGTCACTTTGGGGTGACAAAGCAATCTTCTTATTGGCCACTAAAAAGGAAAAACCAGTGACCCTGTGGACCTTTAAAGGTGGAGTGACTCTGCTTGCCAGCAGCCAATTCTGACCAACGAACCCAAGATTTTCAGCTCCTTGAATTCATGAGGTTGCCTCCAAGACTTGGAGATGCCTGTCTCAGGATCACTATTCAGTAACCAATACTCTGGAAAGATCAAATACAGAAGAGTCAGTCCAGAATCCAGGTTCAGCCTTCCCTAGACAGGACATGTGCTCTGGCTGCCATGTGCTCACAGTCTGGTATTTCTCCTGGGGCAAGCTCTGCGGCACCTCTTCCCACCCTTTATATTAACATTACTCGTCACAAAGACAGTAGAAGAGAAACAGGCAAAATCATCCTCAGAGTGGTTCAAGACTCTAATAGGTGACCTTTCACCTTATCTTGCCCATAACCAGGCTTCCCTGCCACTTCCTGGCCATTTCCACACCATGTTCCCTCCCATTTCCAGTTTCCCTTTATCTTCCTCCATTAGAATATAAACTCCTCAAGGGTAAGAACTGTTTTGTGCTGTACTTATAATCCCAACTTAGTCTGTACTTCACACATGAAAAATGCGTAAGCATTAAAAATGCTTTATCTCTCTTTCTTTATCTATCTATGAGTCACCAGATATTTCTGTTCAGTAGCCAATAAGGGTATTGCTTCATCATACCCCAAGCCCACAAGCCTCTGAGTCATACTTGGCCAGTTGGAAGCAGCCAGAGGTTTTGTCATCCTCAAATCATTCAAGCATTGAGCTAGAAAATATGGTCTGACTTCCTTACTATGCCCATCATGCATTTTTCCATTCCCATCCACTTTTCTATTTCCCCTCCTGGAATAGCCGCTTTTAAAAATGCCCCAGGCAAAAAAAGGGACAATCTTGACAGATGGACCCCAGGACTACTTACTCATCAAAGCTTTCCTTTCTTTCTAATAGACTCATATCCCCAACTGGTTAGGGTAATATTTCCGAGTCCTAGTCAGGCCTCTGGGAAAATCCTGTTCTCCTAGATCTACTGGCTTAGGCTTGAACATATATCCTTCAACCCCTTACCTTCCCCCCAAAAAAGGCAGAACTTTTCAAAAAAGACTTTATCAACATCTAAGGGAAAAGGCCAAAATAAAACAAAATGACTAAGTTAGCAAGGTTAGCAGGGAAGTTTTGTTCATAGCGAGCCATGACATCAACACTGAGGCTTATTGCTTCCAGGGAAATTTAGTCCTATCTCCACCTAAAAATGCTTCATCTCTCTTGCTTTATTTATGAGTCTCTCTTGATCCTTGACCCTAGTCTGTTATTAAAATTGATGCTATTCATATACCAACTGTTCCTCCATCAATCAACACAATTTTAAGCATCTACTATGTGCCTTTAGAAGGTGAGATTTGAACTGCTTCTTGAAGTCTTTGGAAGACATGAAATCAAAAAGTGAAGGTGAAAAGGTAGAACATTCCAGGTGTGAGAGGATAGCCAGTGCAAAGGCACTGAGACAGGAGATGGGGTATGCTGTTTAAGGAACTACAAGTAAGCCTGGGTAGCTCGATCACAAAAGGGAGTAAAGTGTGAGATGCCTGGAAAACTAAAAAGGGTCCAAGTTATAAAGAGCTTTAAATGCCAAGCAGAGGAGTTTACATTTGATCCTGAAGTTAATAGAGAGCTATTGGAATTCAAGAAGCAGGAAGTAGGGGGTGTGTAGGGGGCAGAGAGGGTTGAGATTTTAGAAAAGTTCCTTTGTAGCTCAGTAGAGAAAGGACTGGAAAATGGGATAGACTTAAGGTAGGGAGATGAGGTAGAAGGCTACTGCAATAATCCAGGCAAATGATGATGAGGACCTTAACCAAAGCTATGATTGCATGAGTGGAAAGAAAGGGATGTATATAAGAGATGTCGTGAATGTAGAAATGACAAGATTTGGCAACAAACTGAATATGTAGGGTGAGTGAAGACAATACCAAGGTTGTGAATGGGGTGACTGGAAGGATGCCAGTGCCCTGAACAGGAATAAATTTAGAAGCTGAAAGGGTCTGGGGGCAGGGGGGGAAATAATGAGTTCCAGAGTAGCCCGGAGTTACACTATCTCATAAGTATCAAAATCAGGTTTGGAGCCCAGGTCATCTGACCCTGAGTCCAAGGCTCTTTCCACTTAGATCCCAATCCTTCCCTTATTCATTCAGAAACCATTTTTTGTACATGTCCTATATCTACAATTAGACTATAATCCTTTCAAGGGCAAAGATCTATGCTATACCTCTTTGTATCTTCCATAGTGTTTAGGATATACCTTTTATATAGTAGGCACTCAAAATATGCTTGCCAATGGTGATGATGTTTGGTTTTCTTTGTGAATAAATATAGATTGTAGGGGAAATTAGGAGTTCAGAATTATATTCTAGAAGGGAGAAATAAGAAAGATGATGTTTCTTCTCCCCTAAATGTTTTGGTAAAAGAGAGCCTTGCCTGAATTGGTTAGAAAAGATGTTGCTTGACCTAAAGAGAGAAAATGGGTTAGGATAACATCAGGAGACAGAAGTGGCCTCACAAATAGTCCCAAATGTGATACCTATAACTTTATTAATCAGTACATTAGAGGAGATTAATAGACAGTTAGGAGCAATGCCATGTGGGAATAAAACTCAGAATAGTCTCTAGATTGACAGAAAAGGACACTGAAAGGATAGTGGGTCATGGGGTAAGAAGGAAAGGTGGTTGTGTTAGAAACAAACTACACGTAGCACAAAACTTCACCTGAAGCCAGGTCTATCAAGTAATCATGCTACATCATCTAACTCATAAGCCCAAACTCTTTTATACTGGCCTCCCAACTTCCAGGTTTAAGAAACTCAACTATATGAAATCTTTGAAGCCTAAAGGTGAACAGGAACTTTCATTTTTTGGGGCTTCCCAGACTAGATACAACAATAGCAACTCATTTGCCACATGGTCTTTCTTCATTAGCAAAGCCAGATCCCTCATGGGAGCTCAAAACATCTAGGGCACTGGATCTCAAGCCAGGGGGCATAGGGTGTGTTCAGGGAAGACCATCTGATGTGAAGGCTGCTGAGCCCTTTTCAGGTATGCTTTCAACCTTTGGTGACCACCTGATTCACCCAACTCTCACCTGTGGCTCCAAGAAACTATAGCATGTGCAGTAGCCATACTCCAGTAAACCATTTTGGCAGAGAGGCTAAACCAGGTTGAGGGTAACCAAAGAGTCTCAAGCCCTTAGGTTAGTTGGGGTTGGGGGGGAGGCAGTGTCTACCTCAAACACGTGAAGAATTCACCAGACAAAACAGGTGGATGAGAGCAATTTGTTCCAACAGCCATGAAGGTGGCTGAAGCAAGCACTGAGGAGTGCTTAGAGCTTTGTTGGACATCAAAGAGGCTACTGCATCCCAAGCCATTACCAATCATCTTGACTTTTGTCTTGCCACTGGACTCTGAGGACCCTGAAAGAGAGAGTGAGGCTGAGGGCTTCAAGCAACCCTGCCTCATTTAAATCCAAATTACGTGCAAATCAAAAGACATCATCCATACCATTTTACCATTTTTATCTACTTCAAAAGCCCTGTGGCAATCGTCAAGTGATGAAGCAACAGGTGTGGATAACAGTGGGAGCTATAGTCACAACCCTGCCCAAGCCATAGGATCATTGATCGCCCCCTATGTCTGAGCAGCCTTTTTGGAAGACCGAACTATTCATCCCCTGGCATGAGGAAGGGGCTAGAAAAGGTGCCCTAAAAACTGTCTGCTTCACACAACCCTGGCCTGAGTACTGCAGCAGGTGGAGATCCTATCCTGTGGTCAAAACTACAAAAAAAATCTACAAAAACTTTTGCAAAGATGATTCCACTCACCATCAGCACATGGAATATGTGCACACTTATGGACAACACAAAATCCAGTAGACCTAAAAATGAACTCAGCAGGTATATGAAAAAAATGAACTTAGCACTCAGGGTATAGCAGCCTTGAGTCAAATAAGGCTGGAAAATGAAGGCCAGATTACTGAAATCGGAGCTAGATACACATTTTTTCTGTGGCTGCAGTGATGGGGAACACTGTGAAGCTGGCACAGGTTTCACAGTCAAAACCAATCTAGTCAACAAGTTTGTATCTCTTCCAAAAGGAATGAATGACAGGCTCATGACAATGTGATTGCCACTTGTAAGAAAGCAATATGCCACCATCATTCAGTGTGTATATTCCTACCATGATGAACCCCGATGAGATAAAAAAAAAAATTTTGTGAAGACCTGGAGAACCTCATTATCAATGTCCTGAAAGGAGACAAGCTTATAATTCTGGGTGACTTTAATGCAAGAGTATATAGAAACTACCAGACATGGCAAGGAGTCCGTGGAAGGAATGGATTCAGAAAGAGGAACAGCAATGGTCATTTACTACTGAAGACTTATGCATTTCATGACCTTCTCACTGCCAACACTGTCCTCTGTTTACCTAAACACAATAAAACTTCATGGATACACCATCACAGTAAACATGACAAGATGGATAGGATATGACAATGATTAAGGCAATGTGTAGTGCAGAGTACTAGACCTATCATAGACTTATCCTCTCCAAGCTAAATATTCATATTCAACAAAAGCAGTGACCCCAAGGCAAGAGGACTACCAGAAGACTTAATGTCAACAGATTAGAGTGCTTTTCCTAGCATGAACAGTTTGTGGCTAACTTGGAAGGAAAGCTGAGCCAACACACAGTTGTCAACAGTGGAGCAGAAAAGGAGTGGACAGCTTTCAGAGATCTGGTGTATTACACTGCATTTACTCATCTAGACCAGAACACTTGCAAACATCAAGTTTGGTTTGATGAAAATCATGGGGAAATTCAGAAGCTGCTAGGTGAAAAACGAGAATTCCACGGGGTTTACCAGAAAGATAGTTCATCTGCCTTTAAGTCCTTCTGTTCTAAGGGAAAAACTAGACACTGAAAGTTTGTTTTAAATGAAGTTTCAGATTATGTAAAATTATATTTGTGATGGATGTATAGAGTGTAAAACAAGGATCACAAATAAACCATTTTTGTTGTTAAAAAAAAAAGGCTTCCTCCTCTTAGCAAGCTGGGCTCTAAGATAAACATTACTTGTTACAAAAAGAGTAGAAGAGAAAGAGGGGCAAAATCATCCTCAGAGTGGTGCAAGACTCTAATATGTGAACTTTCACCTTATCTTGCCCAAAACCAGAGCAATTAACTCCATCAAAAGTAAAGTGCAAGCAAAGCTCACAGAGATGCAGGATTCTTGGCTCAGTAAGAAGGCAGATAAAATCCAATTTTACAGTGATGGTAACAATCTAAAGCACTTTTATGATGCCCTGAAGGCTATTTATGGGCCAAAGATCTATGATGCATCTCAGCTACTCAGTGCTGATGGAGCCGCATTGATTAGTAATAAGGACATGATCCTATAGGGATAGGCTGAACACTTCCATAGTGTTCTCAACAGACCATAATCAATGCTGAAGACACTGATTGTATACCTCAAGTTGAAGTTAGTCTCTCTCTAGCTGAACCTCCAATTGAATGCCATCAGGTCCCTATCATGTGGCAAAGTGCCTGGTGCTGATGCTATTCCAGTTGAGATTTACAAGGCAGGGGGTCCACTGTTCATACAAAAGCTGACAGAAATTTTCCAGGTTACATGGCAAAAGGAGGTTATCCCTAAGGAGTTCAAGGATGCCTCCATTGTCCATCTCTATAAAGGTAAAGGAAATAGGTTGTTGTCCTGTGACAATCATGGTGGGGGGGGGGAGGTGAGAGTGTCTCTCTCTCTCTCTTAGTCATTGCCACCAAGACTCTTGCCAGAGTCCTCCTTAATAGGATGATCCTTCACCTGGAAGATAGTCGTCTATCTACCTGAGAGCCAGTGTGGCTTCAGAAAGGGCTGAGGAATAGTCAATATGGTGTTTGCACCTCCAGGAGAAATGGCAGGACCAGAACAGAGGTCTGTATACAATGTCTGTCAATCTGACTAAGGCCTTTGATACTGTCAGTAGTGAGGGCTTGTGGAAACTTGTAGCAAAATCTAGGTGCTCAGAGAAGTTCATCAGTATTGTATGTCTGTTCCATGATGGCATGCCTGCACAGGTTCTGGATAGTGGATGATGCTCTCAAACTTTCCCAGTTACCAGTGAAATGAAACAGAACTGTATACTTGCTCCCAAGCTTTTTGGCATGATATTTTCAGCAATGATGTTAGACACCTTCAATGAGGATGAAAACAGCTTCAAGGTCAGTTACCACACTGATGGCAAATTATCTAACTTGGAAAGGCTACAAGCCTATACTAAAGTGGAGGGAGAGTTGGTACATGATTTTTTTGTTCACAAATGATTGGGCACTCAACGCAGTCTCATTCTCACTCAATGCAGATGCAACAAAGTATGGATCAATTCTCTGCTGCTTGTGCTAATTTTGGCCTGACAATTAACACCAAGAAAACAAAGGTTCTCCACCAGCCAGCACCATACCATCCACTTGTGGAACCATCAGTTACAGAAAATGGAGAAATTTTGAATGCTGTGGATAAGTTCATTTACCTTGGCAGTATACTTTTCAAGGAAGTACACATAAATGATGAGGTTGACTCACACACTGCCAGTGCTAGCTCAGTCTTTGGGAGGCTCTGAAAGAAAGTATGGGAGAGAAGAGATATTAGACTGACTACCAAACTAAACATCTACAGAGTCATTGTGCTGACCTCATTGCTGTATGCCTGTGAAACCTGGAAAGTATACCAGTGCCATGACAGGAAACTGAATTGTTTCCATTTAAATTATCTTAGGAATATTCTGAAGATCACTGCCAAGCACTCAAACTCTACTACAGAGAGTGCAACTCTGATGAGCTGGCCATGTTATTCAAATGTCAAACATACATTTGCCTAAAACACTATTTTATGGAGAACTCACACAAGACAAATGCTCACATGGAGGTCAGAAGAAGCAACAAAAGGACACTTTCAAGGTCTCTCTGAAGAACTCTGGAATTGACCGTGTGAAGTGGGAGACACTGGCCCAGGACCACCCAGCATGGAATGCCGGAATCAAAGGAGGTGCTGTGCTCTATGAATAAAGCAGAATTGCAGTAGCTCAAAAGAAAGTGCCCAGCCCAGTAGGTGATACATAATCAAGATATGTAGAGAGTAAAGTGTTCCATCATGCCTGTGAATTTCTCTTCTATGATCATAGCTGGGTTTAAATCCCCCAATTCTGTCTGTAAGAGGGTAAACTTTAGCCTGGAACTGTCTCTTCTATTTGTTCCCAGTTTCTCACTCTCCAGTATTGTTTAAAATGATACCTTTTCACTATAAACTTAATAAACAATAACAAACACAACTTCAATATTCAAATAACAAAAAAGATTATAAGTGCACCTGTGAATTTCTGTTACAAAGTTTATTTACAATGAAAGTAAATGTAACAAGATAATAATACAATTGCCCTATACCTTCATGCCTCCCTTATGAATTTCTTTTTTGTTTCTTCTATGTACTTTTTAAATGTTTATGTAGCAAGTGTGGAATAAAACATATATCCAACAGAAAATACCACGCCCAGTTCTATAAGTCCTCTAACCTACCCTTGAAACACTTTGGTCCTTCCTTCCTTCCCTCTTTTCTTTCCTTCCTTCTTTCTTTCTTTCTTTCTTTCCTTTTCTCCTTCTTTCCTTCTTTCTTTCTTTCTTCCTTTCTTCCTTTCTTTCTTTCTTCCTTTCTTTCTTTCTTTCTTTCTTTCTTTCTTTCTTTCTACATACTTACTTACCCTTACCCCTTTGTCACACATAAGCATACAAAGCAAAACAAATCAACATACTGGCCAAGTCTCTGCCAAGATACAAGAGACATGCTTTATCGACAGTCTTCAGAAACCAAAATGGACCCCTTTAGCATTTTTACTTCGCCTTCAGCTCTGGATACTCTGGCTCTCTTTCTGAGAACAGGGCTGGGACATGAGTTGTCAACTACCACCCTGGCCCTTGAGGTTATTCTGATCCCTTCAGCTATCTTGTCTTGGTAGCACACCAATCTCTTTCCCCCTTTAATTCAGATTAAAAAAAAAAATTAGAATTTTTCAAAAGGGACATTTACTATTTATTAAGTGCTTAGTATAGTGCCTGTACATAGTAGGTACTTAATAAATGTTTATTGATTTATTGAAATACCAAGAGAAAAGGAAACAGGGGCAGCTAGGTGGCACAGTGGATAGAGTACCAGTCCTGGAGTCAGGAAGACCTGAGTTCAAATACTTACTTACTAGCCATATGATTCTGGGCAAGTCACTTAACCCCAATCGCCTAAAAAAAAGAGAGAGAGAAAAGTAAAAAAAACTATAAAAACACCATAGTCACATTTTCAGAGCATGGATTTTTTTTTAGCTTAATTTATTGACTTAACTGTCACAGTCCATGCAAACCTAGTTCATTTTCCTCACCTGACACTGTCTATAGTAGATATCTGACTACCCACAAGAGTCAGTATGGTAAAGTGCAAAGATCTCTGGCCTTCAACACATTTTGACATTTTCTGACTTGAATTTGATTTGATAATACGTGATAACTATGTGGTTCTGGGCAAGTCTCTTGACCTCGATGAGCCTTGATGTTTTCTTCTATAAAATGGAGGTAATGCTTGCCCTGCCTACTTTATAGTGTGGTTAAGAGAAAAACACTATGAGCTTCATTTATATAAATGGGAGTTACCAACCTCGTCCCAAAAAGCCAAACTAGGAGCTAGCGATGAGTGTAAATTGCAGAGGGAGCTTTGGGCTGTATATAAAGTAAAACCTCCTAAACTGTCCAAATTAGATGAGAGCTGTCCAAAAGTGAAATAGGCTGCTCTAGGTGGTAGAGTTCTTTGAATAGAGGCTGAATGGCCATTTACTAGAGATGTGAAAGAGGGGGTTCCTCCCTGGGTCTAGGTTGGACTAGTTATTTTGGGATTCCATCATTACTCAAACTACTCTGGTGTAGTAGAGGGTGATGGACTTGGTAATGAGAGGACCTGAGTTCAATTCTTGCCTCAGACATTTACTGGTTGTATGTGTCATCCAGGGCAAATCACTTGACTTCGGTCAACCTCGATTTCCTCATTTGTAAAATGAGGATAATAATAGCATGTACTACACAGGGTTGTTGTGAGGATTAAATGAGATATCTGTAAGCCTTAAAACATCATATTGATGAAGATGGGATCCAGAACCCAAAAAGGAAAAACCCTGGACTTTCCCACATGGCCAAATCTCTGGAGTTCCCTTGAGGTAGAATCAACTGGCCTTTCTTTGTGGCTACACAATCTCCCAATTCTCTGTACCCTTAACCTAGCCTATACCTCCCTATGTCCCCCAGCCATTTCCCACCCTTAATCCTATCTAGGCTCCATTCTCCCTTGGCCACCCCTGGAGTTCTATTACCTCACAGACTACTTGGCCACTCCTAGATTCCTCCCATAGTCTTTCTGTATATAAGGTCCATCTTGTCTCCATTAAGATGCTCTGATTCTTCTAATCTAGACACTGCTTAGATTCTTAAAATCTAGTCAATAGCTTACTAATGTTCAGACTCCTTAAGAATCTGCCCAATATGATGGATGTTCTAATAAACCTTATCTTTGGCTGAAAGAAGGCTTGGGTCGAATTCTTTCAGGCAGGACCCACATGTTGTGATCTCAGGGGTCCCAGCACCCCTAAACCTCAACAATACTATATAAGTATTATTTATTGTCATTTGGCTTCACATACTGTCATGTCTGATGGAATCCTCAGTCGATCCCAGAATCTGCTTCAAGTCCTTGACTTATAACATTAATAGCTGACATTTACATAGTGCTTTAAGCTTTGCAAAGCAATTTACATACATTATCTTATTCAATCCTCCAACCCACAGCAACCTCTGAAGGTAGATACTATTATTAGCCCCATTTTGTACATAAAGTATGGCTGAGAAAGGTTAGGGAACTTACCCTGGGTCACACAGATAAGGAGGCTTCTGAGGCAAGATTCACACCCAAATCCTCCTGTTACCAAGGCTAGCACTCTCTCCACTGCACCACATTATCTTACATTGACAATGGTTAGCCAGAAACACTCACTCTAGCCAGAGAGCCATCGGAACTTCTAGTCCCTCCCAGCTACCATTGCTTAGGATTTCCCCAGCCCTGTACCCTTCCCCTTCCTCCCACCTTATAAATGCAGAACCTACTGCTGCCTAGTACTTCTCCCCTTATCCCCAATCCTGACCCCTGCTTTTCACCTCATCCTAGTTCCTCTCTAAGGTAGGGTCTGTGGTAGAAGATTAGCATCCCCATCTAGAGGGAACTCAAATCTACCCCCAATTAAAACCCCATAGCTCCTGAATCCTCCCCAGCCACTGCTGTTCCACTAGCTCCATGGCTTTCATAGGCAACATACTCAACCCCTCTCCCATCTGAGAGTTCCTTTGAAATGTAGATGAATCTTGCCCAAAGACCCATCATTGACACATAGGGGTATCTTATCTAATTCTGCAGAGCTTAACTGCAGGGGGAAAAATAGGGAAGCAGTTGGTTACTTGTTGCTATTAGCTGTCTTCTTGCTTTAGGGACAGAAGGAGAGAATCTGAGATATGACATCCCGTTCCACAGAGAACAGTCCAGTTTGGATGGACTATAGTATACTTGGTGAGGAGTGTGATGTGAGGTACTAAAATGTGATGAGTGAGAGTATAATAGGTGATACCAAGTTGTGGAAGGCCTCTGAAGGCCAGGTTGAAAAGTTCTAACTCTAACAACAATACCCAAGGGAATCACTCATTTCCTTGCAGTCAGTTCCTCTTTCAACATAACAAACAGACCAGCAGAGGAATCAGGCCCTTGTGGATTACCTACCCTTTGTGTGAATACCACCTATGCCTGGAAAGGGTGCCTGAGTGGAAAGAACTTTTTGGAGTAATCTGCTGGGGGAATGTCCCTTCCAAGGCTGCTTCCTGTCAAGGGAACCCATCTGGCCTCCATTGTTTGGACTTTGTTTATGGTGCCTAGTGCATGCGTATTTCTTTCCTTTCCCATTCTTCATTTCCCTGGAGAAATAACAGTGCTCTCCCATTACTACTACCACTACTATCACTACCATAGTAGTGTTATTTTTGGCCCTGACAGCTTAATGTTTTGGAGCTTTCCTAAAGTCACTGACATCCCTGGTTTCTTCCTGTTCCACCACTTTTGGCTGCCAAGACTTCTGATCCTAGGAAAAGGCAACTGTGGCTAAGGACACCCATGTATGGAAACAGAAAGGGGAAAGCCCAGGACTTCCCTTCATCAGAGAATTCCCAGAGCCACCAGGATTCCTCTAACAGGGACAGATAGCAGCCCTTCCTTAGGTCAGCCAAGCCTGCTGCTTTAAGATGGGGCGAGAGCTAAAAATGAAGATGTGTAAATTCTGACCAGAATCTGCATGACCTTGGACAACTCCCTCCCCAACTCTGGACCTCCATTATTCCATCTGCATGACCCGAGTCTTTCTAGGTTCTGCAGGCAGGCAGGGTAGACAGAGTAAGATATGTAGGAAAGGGACCTAGAACTAATATTTCATAAACCCAAGAATTTTTTTAAACCAGAGGCAAAGAGTAGAAGTGGATGAAAAGTCATCCCATGTCCTAAGTACCCCCCCATCACACACACATACCCACAAGCCTGGGGAGAAACAAACATCACGGCCATGTATATCCCTGCCCCCAGTCTTAGATCACGCAAGCATCTTTTTCTCCCCAAGCCTTCCAGAAGACCCCCTAATACCACCCATTTCACCTCCTTTTTAGGTTGAGACCCCAGGTCTGCATGACCATCTAGCCATGGGGCAGAAGGACCTATGGAGAGCTTTACTGACTGTGCAATCTCTTCTCAGCTACCTCTGCATCCCAGCCCCTCCACAGACAGGATGCTGCTGTGTATGAATAAGTTACCCAATCTCTGTGTCAGCTCTGACTCATCCAGCCCCTTTGGTGACTTATACAAGACAACTGAGTAGGAAGAGGAGAGGGAAAGTATGCCCCCAGAACCTTTGGTCAAGAGATGCTGTCTCACTGAGAGGTCCTCTGGGAGAGAGCCCCCATCCCCAATGTGAGGCATGAGTGAAGAAGATCAGGGGTATGAAGGGTTATGATCTCCCGCAATGGGACTCCTGTCTACAGAGTGGCTGAGATTCCTTGTCACAAGCATCTGCTTTAGATCCTTACTTTTGACGTGACAGTGATGTTCTTTCTCCTCCCTGCTCCACCTACACAGCTTGCATCATAATGATAACCAAAGATCCTGAATGGCTGTCTCTGGGAAAGATGCAGCAGTGCCAACAGCAGCTCCTGTTTCTACTTAATAGAACAAAGAAGCAGCAGGTGTGATTGTTAATTTACACCGTCAGAGATGACTGAATAATTATGGAAAATGGGGGAGGTACCGCAGGACTAGATGAGAATAAACGCTCCGATTAAAAAAAAAAAAGAAGAAGAAGAAGAACAGAACAGAATCTGCAAACTATATGTCAGGGAGCTTGCCTTTCATTTCCTGAGAAATTCTAGAATATCTTTAAAGAGAGGATTAGTGAACAACCTAGCAAAAGAAGCAGTAAGTGATGACAAAGAGCCAGCATGACTTTATCAAAGACAAGTCACATTAGGCTGAACCTAATAAGACACTATTCAATAGGGATAAAAAGTCTTACAGTTGGGTTTAAAAATACAGGATGTGGAAGGCATGGCTAGACAGCAGTTTTTTTCTGAAAAAGATCTGGGGGTTTTAGCACACTGCAAAATCAATAGGTTAGCAGTGGGATGTGGCAGCCAAAAGAGCTAATGTGATCTTAGAACATATTAAGAAAGACATAGTTTTCAGGAATAAAAAAAGTAACAGTCCTGTCTTACTTTGCCTTAGTTAGATGACATCTGGCATCATGTATTTCGTCCTGGGTGCCACAATGTAAGCAGCGTACCAATAATCTGAAGAGAATCCACAGGAGGATAACCATAATGGTGAAGGGCCTTAAGTCCATCTCACAAGAGGACAGGTTAAGAGAACAAGGGGTGTTGAAGATGGAGAAGAGAAGGCTCTAGAAGGACATGACAGCACTCTTCAAATAGTTTAGGGCTGTCACACAGAAAGAGGGATTAGACTAGTTCTGTCTGGCCCCAAAGAGTCGCACTAGGAGCTTTGGGCGACAGTTGCAAAGAAACGGTTTTAAAATCGATGTCCTAACAATTACAGCTAAAAATAACAATAGCTAACATCTATATAGCACTTACTATGTGTCAGGCACTGTGCTAAGTGCTTTATAATTATTATCACATATGATCCTCACAACAACTCTGGCTAGCAAGTGCTATAATGACCTCCATTTTACAGATGAGGAAACTGAGGCAGACAGAGGTTAAGTAGCTGAGAGGTTAAGCCCAGGGTCCCACAGCTAGTGTCTGAGGCTGGATTTTAACTCAAGTCTTCCCGACTCCAGGCACAGTACTCTACCCACTGTACCACCTAACTACCCCAAAGCAGAACAGATTGCTTTGAGAGGGGAAGACCTCTTCAAGCAGTAAATAGCTATTATTTGTTGGGTTCATTGTCCTTTCAGTACGGATTGAACTTGATGACAATGAGGTCTCTTCTAATTCTAAAATTCTGTGGCACTTAGCTTACTCCACCTTCCAGGGTCTCACTTTTCCTTATTTAGAAATCTGCAAAGTTTTTCTATTGATTTGAACTTATCCTCCCCTGGACACTGCTCAGTACTCATAGCCAAGAACCACAAGTCATAGAATTACCACCCAGGGTCACATAGCTAATAAATGGAAGAATTCAAACCCGTCTTCTTCTCACTAAATCTAGTACTCTAGCACCTATGCTAAGAAACTCAAGAGATTAAAAAAAATGAAGATTTATATATATACAAGATATCTTCAAGGTCATCTAGTCTAAGGCTATTTAATCTTTTTTTGTATCCTGGACTCCTTTGCCAATCTGCTAAAGCCCAGAAACCTCTGCTAAGAATAAAGTTTTTAAATGTATAAAATAAAATAATTACATTGAAACGGATGTGATTTTCTTTTCTGTCCAAGTTCATGGGCCCTCTGAAATCAATCCATAGAACCCTTGGGGAATCTATCAGTTCTGGGTTAGTACCTCTGATACAATCCAACCCCTTCATTTTACAGGGAAGAGATCAAAATATGGGCCAGAGAAGGGAAGTGTTTTGTCCACAACCACACAGATAGCTAGAGGCAAAGCCAGTCAGGATTAGAGCCAGTTTCTCCTGACTCTCCCAGTTCTTTGCATTACACTATGTTGGGAGCCACTGTTATACCCCACACAATTGGCAATTATCTATTCACAGATCTGACTTAGTGAATAGGTTGGGATTTTTTTCCCCTTAAACATTATGTTTAGGGAGGGAAGATAGGGAATTGGTCAGATAATTCCAAGCTCTCCAGATTTCTCCCACAAACAAGGTAAAATTGTGCCCCAGGGTGAACATGGAACAGTAAAAATAAACAAGAGTTGGGGCACAGCAGGGGTCCTCCTGGGACAATTGTAGAAGATCAAAGAAAAATCCTAGGACTGAAGTTTGGTCCCAGTGAAGAGTAAACACCTCCAGGCTAGCTTCACTGAAACAGCCCTGGGGCTAGCTGGGTTGAGAGGTAACCTCCGCCCCAGCCACAAGAACTTTCACCTCTCAGACAGTGTGAGGGAGTCCAGCATCTGAGCCCAGGAAGACTGAGGGAACCTCTGTTAATAAGGGACACCAGATTCAGTAGTGCTGTACCCTAGGAAAGAAGGAACCAGAAGCAGTAGGGCGGGAATACCAGTGGCTATGAGCACTTACAGGAGGGCAGAGTTCTTGGTTTCAGTTCCAGGCCAGTGGGAAGAATTGAAGGAGGACCTGAGGCCAAAGGCACCATTCCCCCACACCCCAGGGCTAGAGGTGATTACAAAAAATAAGCTCCTATAAATTAAAAAAAAAAAAAAGAACAGGCAAAGGAGAAAGAATCCAACCATAGAAAGTTACTATGGGAATAGAGAAGACCAGGGTTCATTTTCAGAGGAGTATAATGAAACAAAAAAAGCCTCTCCTATCCCAAAGAGTCACATCAAATGGTCGCCTGCTTAAAAAGAATTCATAGAAGAACTTAAAAAAAAAACTTTAAAAATCACATGAGAGAGATTGAGGAAATTTTTTTTTAAAATAAGGATAATTCAAGAAAAATAAGAAGATTATGAAAAGAAAGTCAACCAATTAGAAAAGAAGATCCAGAATCTTAAGGAAATAAACAACTCCTTGAAAGTTAGAATTGGGCAAGGAGAAGCCAGTGAAGTTATAAGAGACCAAGAAATAATAAAATAAAATATAAAGAATTTAAAAATAGAAGAAAATGTAGCTTTCAGACTACCTGAAAGCTACAATAAAAAAAAAAAAGAATCTTGATACAATAATATAAGAAAAAATTAAAGAAAATTGTCCTGAAATGTTAGAACAAGAGTGGAAAGTAGAAACAGAAAAAATCCACCAATATTACCTGAAAGAGATGCTATGAGAAAAACCTACAGAAATATTATAGTCAAATTCTGAAGCCCCTCAGCTCAAGGATAAACTATTACAAGCAACAAAAAAAAAACAATATACATATGACGGTACCACAATTAGAATCACATAAGACCTAGCAGCGGTAACACTAAAAGACCACAGGTCTTGGAACACTATAAATCAAAGAGCAAAATAACTGGAGTTGCAGTCGAAAATATCATACTCGCCAAAGTTAAACATAATCTTGAATGAAAAAAATGGATATTTAATAAATTGTCAGACTTTCAGGATTTGTTCAAAAAAAAAAACACCTGAACTTACTAGAAGATTTGACATAAAAGATCCAAGAGAAATATAAATTAAAAACTAATTACAAGGGACTCAATAAGGACAGAACATTTACTCTTTATATGAGGAAATGTAAATGTCTAAGATTGTTATTAGTAATTGGGTAGTTCATAAGAAAGATTGGAGTAGACCTGAGTATGATATGATTTTAAAATGTAAAACCATTTAGGAACAGGTAAAAAGAGTAATTATTTTATACAAATGAGGTGTGAAAGGAAGAACTGATACAGAGGAATCAGATGGGGGAGGAGGGCTGGTAGTGCTGGAATCCTACTTTCATCAGGAATGGGTTTAAGAGAGAACAATACATATAAACCTAGAAGTGTATGAAAGTCTTCTAAATTCAGAAAGAAATAAAAAGCTAACAGGATAGGTGAGGAGAGAGAATAAGGGAGGGATTTTTAGAGGGAAGGGTGAAGGAATAGGATAAAATGGGAGGAGTAGTTAATAGAAAGGTATTTAGATTAACAGGAATGGGAGGATAAGAGAGGGATCCTTGGAGGAGGGGTAGGTTAAGAAATGGGAGAGCAGGGTAGTAGCTTGAGGTGGAGTGGAGATAGGAAATAAGAGATAGACACAAACATAAAATAAAAATCAGGAGTAGAATTTATTAGAGAAAAAGGCAGGAGTGATAATCATGATCTTAGACAAAGTTAAAGCTAAAATAGATCTAATCAACAGAGAAAAATAGGAAAACTACACTATATGTCAGCCATATTAATCAATATTGTTTTAGGTTAGAATATTGTTGTGGTGTAGGAAATGATGAGTTGGTAGACTTAGAAAAATATGGAAAGACTCAGACTTATGAAAGAAGAGGTTATCTACCCTCAGAGAAACAGAGGACAAATAAGAATAGTACAGTCTTACATAGATGCATATGAATGCATGTGAGGGGTAAGGGCCCATCATTCAGTTTCAGAAGCCAAGACCTTTGCCCCTTTTCACCAAAAGGAATTTGGCTCCCATTTGTTTACAAACTCCAGAAAACCCTTAAACTTTTTTTAGTCTGGTCTCAGGTTCCTTATCGACTCCCCTTATCTCCCTTTGAAAGCCCTGGCCCCACCTTTTGATCTTATGCAGATGCCTTTCAAACTTCTTCCTTCCAGTCCCTCTCATTATCTATTCCCATTGTCTATTCAATTTCTCAGACCTTCCAATTGGAATTCTCATCTGGACCCTTTTCCCAGGCCCCTCCTCTGGCCACCCAAAGTTACTTTGGATATAAGATCCACCCTGGCCCCTATCCAAATGCTGAGACTCTCTCATGCCTGCTAGCCCCTATGGGCAATACTAATATTCAGATTTCTTAAGAGACTGGCCTATATGATTTATCTCTAATAAACTTTTTCTCTGGCTGGAAGAAGATTTGAGTTGAATTCATTCAGGCAGGGCCCACGTCGCAATCTTGGGGTTCTGAGCACCCCAAACCTCTAGACCTCTTCACATGCATATGAGTATCTATATATAAGCAGAGTTATAGATATCCAAGTATATGTAGGTGTATGTAAGTATACGTATGTATGTGTATGTGCATATATATCTTTGTGTGTATATGTACATTATATGTATGTATGCTTGTGTGCGCATATATGTGCATGTATGTGTATATGTATGTGTGTGTGCACATCTCCACTTAATTATAGCCTTCCTGGGGCAGAGGGGAAAAAAAGAACAAAGTAAAAAGTGCACAGCAGAGAACAAAAGAAAATTTACAAGGTCTCAAAGATAGACAGTTCTAAACACAGTAAGTAGTATTTATTATATATAGGCTTTCTTGAAATGGAAATTTATTGTTGTATATTTTGAATCCTCTTACATTCTGCTGTACACATGGCAATGCTTTTTCTTCCCTTTTCTTATTTTCTATTTAAGATTTAACATTTAAGTTTATAATGTTTCTTTTTCCTTTCTTATTGTGTATTTAAATTTTAGTATTTATGTCTAAAATAAATAAATTATGTTAAACACAGATTACAGGTGGAACAATAATCTTTAGTGGTATTGATGGGGTTGGAATCTGGGCCCCAGAGAGGAAAAACCCTGGACTTTCCCACATGGCTAAATCTCTGGCAGTAGCATGAGGCTATAATCCCATCAACTGGCCTTTTCATTGTGGCTACACCCTATCTCCCCTCCATTGTCTTATTTCCCTAAGGCCCCTGGCCATTTCCCACCCTTAATCCTAGCTAGACTCCATTCTCCCTTGGCCATGAGGTCCAGGTCCCAGGAGTTCTGTTCACCCCAGCTTATTTACTGGCCACTCCTAGATCCCTCCCATAGTCTTTCTGTATATAAGGTCCATCTTGTCTCCATTAAAAGGCTTAGATTCTTATAATCTAGCCACAGCTTAGATTCCTAAAATCTAGCCACTGCTTAGGTTCTCATAATCGAGCCACTGCTTACTCATGTTCAGACTCCTTAAGAGTCTGCCCAATATGATAGATGTTCTAATAAACCTTGTCTTTGGCTGAAAGAAGGCTTGGGTAGAATTCTTTTGGGCAGGACCCGCATGTTGTGATTTTGGGGTCCCAGCACCCCTGGACCCCTAAACCGCATCATTTTTTGCTAGATAATAAGAATCTAAGCCTCTTAATGGAGACAAGAGGGACCTTATATACAGAAAGACTATGGGAGGGATCTAGGAGTGGCCAGTAAGTAAGCTGGGGTGAACAGAACTCCTGGGACCTGGACCTCGTGGCCAAGGGAGAATGGAGTCTAGCTAGGATTAAGGGTGGGAAATGGCCGGGGGCCATACATAGGGAGGTAAAACAATGGAGGAGAGATTGGGTGTAGCTACAGTGAAAAGGCCAGTTGATGGGATTATAGCCTCAGACGAACACCAGAGATTTAGCCATGTGGGAAAGTCCAGAGATTTTCCCATCTGGGGCCCAGATCCCAACCCCAACAGTACTATTGGTGTAAAGGAAGGAGTGTCAGAGGATCATAGATTTGGAGCTAGAAATCACCTTGGAGGCCATCCATTCTAAGTCCCTCATTTGACACATAAGATAACTGAGACTGAGCAAGGTTAAGTAACTTACCCAAGGACACACAAGTAATATGAGTCAGAAGTGGGTTTCAAATGCAGGTCCTTTGTCTTCAAATCCAGCAGTCTTTTCACTGTACCATTCTGCCGTTAAATGGTTGATGGGGTCTCTTCTACCCACATTATCTAGTTAGAAAGGAAACAAGCATTTATTAAGCACCTATTATGTGCCAGACACATTACAAATACTATCTTATTTGATCTTCACCACGACTCTGGGAGGTAGGTGCTATTATGATCCTCTTTTACAGTTGAGGAAACAGGTAAACAGAGATTAAGTGACTTGCACAGGGTCATACAGCTAGTAAGGGTCTGAAGTTGGATCTGAACTCAGGTCTTCCTGACTCCAGGCCCAGAATTCTATCCATAATACTACCTAGCTGTCTCAGGGCAGCTTCCTGAAAGAGGTAGACTCTGGAGAAAATTGGGAATGATGTACATGAGGGAGAGGAGTATGGGTATTGGTCAGGCTTGGGGAAAATGCTAAGAAACAAGGGGAGGGACCAGAGAAGACAATACAAGGGATCATGGAGTCAGTGGAAGCCATTATACTTTAGAGAAGGAAGTGAACTCAGGGTTATGTGGAAGCCGGAGAGGCTGAGTCTGATGGACATCCAGAAATTCTTCCCATCGAGTCTGGAGTTGGTGGTAATGGGCTATTTGCAAAGAACAAATAAACTGCAAGCTTCTCGAGGGCAAGGTTTACAGTTTACATTTCTTCTGTGTCTCCTACAATATCCAGCACCATATCACATCAAACATATTCACTGACTGACTGAGAAGCATGAGGTCGAAGCTCTAGGAAGCCAAGGGGGAGAGTGAGCAGTTAACTAAAGTATCTCCTTCCCTTATGGAAGGCAATGGAATGTGGACACAGTCAGTTTGAGGTCCCTTCTACTCCCTGTCCCCTCACCACCACAGTACAGTCAGCTCCTCTGGCTGCTTGGCCTCCAGGGCTGCTTATCAAAATGAGCAGAGTCTGACTAATGACAGCAGCCTTCCCAAGACAGACTAAGGGGGGAAAGCACAGCTACTGAGGGAATTTTTCTTATATGGGAAGGGGAAGACGGTCAGCAAATCTGTATAGTCTCTTACCCCCACCGGAAAATTCCATTTGTGCTAGCTCACCCTCTGGTGTTTGGATCCAAGGACTGACTTGCAGCTACCTCACACGTCCCCCACTGACTCTGGTCTCAGGGCCCATGTGTCCATCTATCCAACTCAGTGGGATCTCAGTAATATAATTAGGCCAGACCTAAGCCCTAGATCTAGGTTCTGGACTGAAATGAGAATACGGTATTTCAATGAACTGGCTTGGGGGAGCCAAAAAGGGCAAAACAGAAGCACGAAGAGGTGACAAAAATGGACTGCTTCAGAGCCAGGGAGGGAGAGGAAGGCAGATGAATTTAGGATTCTACTAGATTATAAATTCTACAAGGATGGCAACTATGTTCTGTGTCTCTGAAAGCCTAGTTAGGTGATGAACAAAGTTTTGTTTAATTTTATTAATTGTCTCTTATTAAATGACCTTCCCAAGAAAGCCATCCAGCCCACCCTGGCATGGGAGGGAGGGGGTCAGGAGGGAGAGGGGCTGAAGCTAGTAGTTCAGGAGTTCTGAGCTTCAATAAGGCTAAAGTGGATCAGGTCTGGCATCACTGTCTGGCATCGATGTGGTTACAACACCAAAGCCACAGTCTGAGGTTTGATTATAGACTATCTTATAAGAACATCTTATTGCTTCTTGGGTGTTAATCTTATTTCATGCAAGGTCCTAGAGGGCAGGGACCACAATTCTTTTGGAATTAAATAATCAAAAAATACTTGACCATAACAGAGATCTAGGGTTCACTTGGCAGCCAAGGTGTTTGGGGACAAAAATTAAGAAATGTCCTGGATGGTTAAAAAATTAGATTCAGGAGCCATTTCTATGTGCAGAAGATAAGCAATTTGTTCTAGAAGCGATGAAAAAGTCAGAGTAAGATGAATGGATGGATGGACAAACAAGGATTTATTAAGCATTGACTATGTGCCACATACAGTGTTAAATAGATAGATAACCAACTAATAGTAAGAGAGACTGGAGGAGGTGAGGAAGCCTAAATAATGTCAGAGGTCCCTAAAAGTCTCTCAAGTACTGCACTCCCAGACTTTGTCCCACAGTGCTGGGACAACACAGTCCTTTCTCGCAGAAAGATTTCCTCTCTGTGGCCAGCTAGAATACGAGGGCCAAATATTTCTACTTGCACTTACTTCTCCCTCCTCTCTCTTCTAAAAAATAAGGCCTAAGTTACCATCCATACAAAGAAGCAGCATATATGTGTTTTTAGAGGTTTTTAGAAGGCTTGAGGTTTTTAGAAGGAGGAGACAGATTGAGAAAACTTAGACCTAGAAAAGTGTTCAGAATCCAGTTCTCTGCCTCTGTATCTCTTTCTGCAAAACTAAACTGAAAGGTCTACATTTTACTGCTTAGGGATTTCTTAAGGCATGTGCTGGGTGCTAGGGTTACAAAGACAAAACCAAAATGCTTTCCAGGAGTTGGGGGGTTACAATAATAGTAACAATAACAATAATAATAGCAGCTAGCATTTATATAGAGGTCTAAGGCTGGCAAAGGGTTTTTCATATATTATCTCATTTGATCCTCACAACAACCTTGGTTCACACAGCCAGAAATGAACTCAGGCCTCTCTGACAACAGATACACAAATAAATATTTTGAACTAGAGCTATAATTTCATCAGTGTGGTAAACTCCCAGGGTGGAAATTCCCTTTGCTGATATAGATGCAACTCATCTACAACTTACATATTGTGTTTAGATAGTTACCTACAACATTGAGAAGTTGTGACTTACCCTAATCTTATAGCTAGTATGTGTCAAGGGAAAAGACTAATGTCATTCTCCCTGCCAAAGCCAGCCCTCTACCACTCCACACTGGTAAGCTGAATAGGAAGAAAACAATAAAAACACTAACAATTAGGAGAAGAGGACTTCTAGGAGAAGATATTCCCTTATCTGAAAAGAGTCTTCCTTTATGGAAGATAAAAATTCTGACAAAGATGAGAATACAATGCAATGTAGACATAGTGTCGTAGTGTGTGTGTGTGTGTGTGTGTGTATGTGTGTGTGTGTTCAGAAAGCACCAAGTTCAGGGAACATTCAGTTTCAGTGTAATATGAACTGTATGAAGGAAAATAACATGAAGTAAGGATGGAAAAGTAGCTTGGAGACAGCCTGTAGAAAGCCTTAAATGCTGAGTATGAGAAGTATGGGTATATACTTTATCCCAGACGTAATAGAGAACCAACAAAATTTTTGAGCAAGGTAAGCATAGGCATGCTTAGACCTGTGCCTTAAGAGGATTATTTATTTATTTTTTACTTGGCAATCAGGGTTAAGTGACTTGCCCAGGGTCACCCAGCTAGTAAGTGTCAAGTATTTGGTCTGAGGCTGGATTTGAACTCAGGTCCTCCTGACTCCAAGGCTGGAGTTCTATCCACTGCACCACCTAGCTACCCCTAAAAGGATTACTTATTGACATTTAATTTCTGCTTAAAGAGGCAGCCTATCATAATGATAGGAGTTTGGAGTCTGGAAGACTTGGGTTCAAATCCCACCTCTGACACTAACAAGATATGTGACCCTGGGCAAGTCACTTAAGCTCTATTTATCTCAGGCAACTCCCTAGGACTTTTCTATTAAAAATATCCATCACACAGGATTTACCACCCTGATGGTGGTAGTGATAAATGTTGAGGGGGATCTAAGAGAAATATAATCAATCAACAAGCATTTATCAAGGACCTAATATATAACACTGCCTTAGGCACTGGGGATACAAAGATAAAAATGAAAAAGACCTCTGCCCTCAAGTCCTTACACTCAGTTGGAGGACTATGTATTAGACACAGTCTCTCTCCCCACTCCCCACCCCTATTTCTTCAAGGAACTTACAGTCTAAGTGTATGGCTACCAATGACCTTGGATGTACCATTGAACATTTCTATACCTTGGTTTAAGATATCTGACTAGCAGGAGTTTCTGAAGATTACATTCTCTGGATAAAAATCATAGTTGTAACTACAAACATAACAAAAATGGGAATTCATCATAACAGAAGCAGAGTTGACAAACGAGGACTGCAGAAAAGGGAAAGGAGAATAAGAACAGAGGGGAGAGCAGGATGATAGGATAAGCTGGGGGAGTATACAGTATATTAGTGGAGGGTGGGAGAAGAACTCAATTTTATTTAACCAATTTTTTATTTTGCTCTTTAAAATAGGCTTTCATTTATGTTTGTTTTTTTTTAGGCAATTGGGGTTAAGTGACTTGCCCAGGGTCATACAGTTAGTGTCAAGTGCTTGGTCTGAGGTTGGATTAGAACTCAGGTCCTCCTGACTTCAGAGCCAGTGCTCTATCCACTGCGCCACCTAGCTGCCCCATGTCTTTTTTTTTTAACATCACCATAGTATTCCTTTCCCTAACCTTTCCAAAGAGCCATACCATATAATAAACAATATTTTTTAAAGACAAAAAGAAAAAATGAACAAAATTGATCAATTCATCAAAAATATGTACAACATATAACACTTGTGGTCCTTCCACCTCTGCAAAAGGGTGGGTTGGGAATATCTTCTCTCTCTTCCTTCCAGCCATACTTTCAACCAGTATTTCTTAGCAACCTGATGGGTCTTGTGAAAATGCCAATGTGAATGGTACAAAGATAACTGGGCTGGAGTCAGGGAGCCTGGGCTTGAGTACCAGTTCTGCCACTCACTATCGGCATGGCCTCAGGCAAGCTTCAGTTTCCTCTGCTAGCTGCTAAGGATACAGAGATAGAGGACACAGATCTTGCTTTCAAAGAATTTATAATCTAATAAAAGGAAAATCAAGGGCACCAGGAGTGTCAGAGAAGAGCAGAGAATTTTCCATCCAAGCTCTTTGAGATGATCTTTTAGGTCCCCTCCAGCTCAAATCTCCGATGAGTCTGCAATGCTAATTATCAAAGAAACACGACAGTCTATTATCAAGTGCTACATCATGGTGCAGACTCTATTGCAGGAGTTGAAGTGAAAGGAGAAGCTTCCTAAAAGTGTTCAGGGAAGGTGTTAAGGACAAAGAAATAAGGCAGGAAAAACGTCACTCAGGTGGGGGTCATGGGGAGGCTACTGTTGGATCTTCCCTTTGCAGAGGTGACCTAGGCCCATGAGGTTGAATGGAAGGAACTAAGGCCAAAAAGAAAGCTTTTCTTCCCTTCCTCTGAACAGAGGAAAAGAAAAACCACAACAGGGTCTATTTTGGGTGATGTGTAGTTTGGAGAGTAACCAAGGCCAAAAATAGATGCACTGAGTTGTTAGCGCACCCTCCTCCCCCACCCCTTGTCGAGTGAAGTGAAATCACTGGAAATCTGGAGGTCTTTCCCAACATTCTTCAGAAGCTATGTAACAGGCTGGAGGTCTCAGATCTCTCATCTCCCTCCCTTCCCCCTCCCAAGGGCTGGAATGCTTTTACATTTTGACTGTAAAAGGGAGGTGGAGGAATTATAGGAAGAGGAGATGAGAGAGAATGGGATTCAGACTGAAGTGAGAGTTAGGAGAAAGTGATTAGAGGGAAAAGAATCTCACTAGAAAGAGGGAGAAAGCTGGAAAGGGAGGCTAGTGGTCAGAGTGGGCCACAAATGGGGAGAATCAGACACTTGTATACAGCAATATAAGGCCATCTAGAAAGAGAGGGAGGAGGAGCAGGAAAATAACAAGAAGAAATAGGAAAGAGGAAAAGTTCAGAAGGAACATAAGGGGAACTTGAGGGCTGAAAGTGAAAGGACAGCTGGAGATAGAGAAGATGAGTGCTTATTCACTGGCCCCTGCTTAATGGGTAGGGGGAGGGAAGGGATCCTAGAGAGTCAGACTCAGCACTGAGATGAGACCAGTTGGTGGCACCATTACATATCACCTTCTGAGAGGCCTAATGGAGACTTTTCCTGGTAGGCTGAATCTGGAAGTTCCCCAGAAAGCTAGTCTCTGTAACCCACCCTCTTATCTCCTGTACTCTGAAACACCAAGATTTCAACAAGTGGATCTTTTTCTTTCCCCTCCCACTGACCCCTTGCTGAGGTGAGAGGGCTTAAGAGGCCATTTTCTATACAGCTGAAAGGGGAGAAATCAGTGACACAGACCCTTGAGTCAGGGCCTAACTTCTGAGAAGGGATGTTGAAGTGTTCCCTACTGGGGACCAATGAGAGGCTGTGATGAGTAACAAAGGTCCCATATCTCCAGATAGTCCAGTGATTTACGGAAAGGTTTCTGCTATGGGGAAAGGGAAGAGAATGCATCAGGGCCACAGAGAAGAATAGGGGAGGATTCTGGGGGACCTCTACTGTCTCCTGTCACTAGGCAGGAAAAGGCAAAGTCAGTGACCCCAGCCATGGGCCCTCAGCCAAGCACCTCCCTTTGGCCTCAATTCCTACTCCTTCCCATATAACGCGCAAACTTTCTGGGCTTCCTACTTCTTTGTGAGAGTGACACCACAGCAAGGGGTCAAGAAGAAGAAGGCCAGAGTTCTGTGGAGTTGTTGCCATTCTCTTTCCAGTCTTTATCTCATTTTATTCTCCTCCATGCTTCGGTCAAACTGAACCCCCCTTGTCTCCAGTACACTCTGAGATCTTACTCCTGTCATGCCTTTCCTCAGATAGCCTTCCTTGTCAAGCCTGCCTACCTATTTTCATCTTTTAAAAACCAGGGACTGTGTCTTATCTAAATTTTCTGTTGAAGGAAACAAGCATTTTATTAAGTGCCTACTATGTGTCAGGCACTGTGCTTTACAAATATTATCTCATTTAATCCTTATAACAATCCAGAGAGATAGGTGCGATTATCTGTTTTACAGTTGACAAAACTGAAGCAGGCAGAGGTTAACTGACTTGCCCAGGATCACACAGCTAGTAAGTGTCTGAGGCCAGATTTGAACTCATCTTCTTGATTCCAGGCTTAGCATTCTGTCTACTGTACCACCTAACTGCCCCTAAATGTTTTAAAACATGTGTATTATTTTTATTATGTTAATATATTATTATATCAATATATTCTAATTCTATTGTTATATAAATATTATACTTACATATTATATAAGTTACTATTATTTATTATGTTATATACTATACTATTATATTCTAAATATACTCTTATAGATAATAACATACTATTATTATATTCCTAGAGGTCTGGGCTCCTACACCTTGTTTATAGTGGTAATAAACATCTACTCAGAGTCAAAATCAATCAACAAGAATTTATCCATCTCCTACTATGTGCTAGGTGCTAGGGATACAATTACAAAGAATGAAACAATCTCTACTCATAATGAACCACTACCATGACCAGGCCTATCATGCCTAGAGGTGATACCAGGGGTACTATGTAGCTAGAAACTTTTAAGACTTTACCTCCCTAAATGGCACACCTCAAGTCCTAGCCAGACACAGCTGCTGACACAAGACCAAGCCTGAAAGGGCCCCACCAAAGTCTGAACATACCAGCTTTCTGAGAATGGGCCCCTGGAGGGCAGAGGAGTCAGCCCTGCATCATCAAGGACTGGCAGATGAGCAGACAGACGAGCAAAAGAGAGAGTAGCAGAGGTTAGTGGGAAAGCTGCTACCAGCACTACTTCCCTAAAACAGTGGTTCTCGGATCTTTTGGTTTAAGTACTCCTATAGACTCTTAAAAATGCTTGAGGACCCCAAAAAGCTTTTGTTTATGTGAGTTATGACATATCTATCAATATGTACCATATAAGAAACTAAAACTAATTAACTTTTAAAAATATTTATTAATTCATTTTGAATAATAATAAACATGTTACATATTAACATAAATGACATTTTTATGAAAAATATTTCCCCCAAAAAAAATCAGTGAGATAAAGTGGCATTGTTTTACATATTTTTACAAAGTTCTGTCATGTCTGGCTTAACAAGAGACAGCTAGATTCTCACATCTGCTTCTGTACTCAACTTATTGTGTTATATTGCTTTAGTTGAAGTATATGAACGAAATCTGGTCTCACACAGATATGTAGTTGGAAAAGGTAGGAGTATTTAAATAAACAAATGATATATTAGCATTATGAAAATTATTTTGACATAAAGGACCCCATGAAAGGCTTTCAGAGACTTCCAAGGTTTCAGAAACCATTGCCCTAAATAGGAGTAGGGTCTTGAGGCCACATGTGGCCTTCTAGGTCCTTGGGTACAGCCTTTTGACTGAGTCTAAGTTTTACAGAACAAATCCTTTTATTAAGGGTATTTGTTCTGTGAAGTTTGGATTCAGTCAAAGGGCCACGCTTGAGGACTTAGAGGGCCTCCTAGAAGACATGTGGCCTGGAGGCCACAGGTTCTCCATCCCTGCCCTAAGAAAATGTTGATGACCATCTGACTATATGGCATCCTACAAGCCCTCTGACAGTGGGGATACCTTTAAGACACAAGTGTTGTTTAGTCATGTCTGACTCTTTGTGACCTTATCTGGGGTTTTCTCAGCAAAGATTCTAGAGTGGTTTACCATTCCTTTCTCCAGTTCAATTTACAGATAAGGAAACTGAGGCAGAGTTAAGTGACTTGCCCAATGTCATATAGCGAGTAAGTGTCTGAGACTGGATTTGAACTCAAGTCTTCCTGACTCCAGGCCTGGCATTCTATACACTGCATCACCTAGCTGCCCACAAGTACAAAGGATGAAAGCCTTCCCTGAAGGCTGATTGAGGGGGAGAGTAGCTGGAATATATCAGGGCCTCCAATTATAGTGGAAAGCCTTTAGGATTTGGAGTTAGAAGAACTATAATCATTTCTCAGCTCTCTACCACTTATTTCCCCTGTGCAGGGCAAGTCTCTCTGATCCCATTTCGTCATCTGTAAAATGAGGGAGTTGGACCAAATGACCTTCCAACGCTAAATCTATAGTCCAATGACCCTTCTTTTGCAACTTCACCGCCAGCCCTCTCCGACTTGGGAAAAGCAAAAAAGGCTGAAGTGGATACTGGATACTGAGTAAGGTCACCAAGAATGCCAGGCATCTCTAACCAGCTGAACTGCCGAGGGCAGAGTGGCATGGGGCCAAAGAAGAGAGGACTGAAAAGAAGAGACAAAATGTGGGGTTTGGGTCTGGGAGGTGGCATTCTATTAAGCTAGAGAGAGCATTTCCTCCTTACAGCCTCACAAACACATGAATTTACACATAGACTGAGACACACACGTGCCCATAAGCACACAAACTCGCACGCATGCACACACACGCACGTACGTGCACGCACGCACACGCACGCGCACGCACACACACATGCACACACACACACACGCACGCACACACACACACACGCACACACTCCCCCTCAGTCTGGAGTGGGGAAGTGCCTCTTGGTGCCTGGGCAGATTTCCAGAACCTTTGGAAAGTGGGTGGGGAGGCCCTTGGATGAGTTCATCAGACTTCCTGCCTGGAGGGGTTATAAAGGGAAGAGTCCACAAGTCGAGGAGAGCAGCCGCATCTCCTGAACAACTGCTCCACTCAGAGCTTCACTCCAGCTCCTGTTCTTCACAGGCTTCCACCCCCACAGCTGGACAAGAAGTTGAGGGAGTCAACAACAGCAGCCACCACCAATTCCTCTAAGAGATTTTTGAAAACTTTCAGGTAAGGGAGAGTCCGTGTCCTTCCCTTTCTCTTTTTTAAGCCAGAGTAGAAACTGCCCTCCCTGTCTCCTTGTCCCAGGCACCAAAACCATTAGCTGCTTCCCCCCTTAGCTTCATGGGCTGAGGAGCAGATAACGCCATCCAGTAGAATGACCTGGGCAGTACTGATGGGGAAGAAAGGCCAGAATCAGGAGCAGGGAGCCGGGCACTGAACCATATGAGCCAATCTTTTCTGCGTCCCACCTCCTGAGTTCCCTACCACTTCCCTCGAATGTTTGTTTTCTCTCTTGGCCAAAAAGAAGGAAAAAAAAGTCTTTTTCCCCAACTTCTCATGAAAGTTACTTTGAGAAAGTGAAATTCACTACAAAAAAGATACTCCTGTAATTTATTCTCTGGGTATACAGAACAGAGGGAAGAAGTGTTGGGAGCAGAAGCCCTTCTCCAAGTTTCTCAAAAAATCAAGGCCCACCAAGAACAGTAGAACTAGGAACAATTTCGGACCTTAGAAGGGATCAAGAATCAGTCAGAGTCAGAAGTGCCTAGGTGTCCAACCCTTGAATTTCTCAGATGGCTCAGGCATCACCCTCCTCTCTGCCCTTATGTTAGAAACAAAGGAAAGACACTTTTCCTTTCCCCCATCTCTGGCCTCAGGGATCTATAATTCTGTCAAGTCTCTTCTCCCTCTCCAGAGAGTTCATTACATTTTTCATCTTGTCTTTTCCCTTTCTAGGATGCTGTTCTCCGGGGCCTTTGCCTGCCTCTCCTTGGTCCTCATACTTGGTGTAGGGGATTCTTTGCCTCAACACAACCCCCAGGTAGCCCAAATGGTCACAGACTTTGGGATGAAGGTATTTCGGGAAGTGGTCCAAACCTCTGGGGATGGCAATGTGGTCTTCTCACCCTATGGAGTAGCCTCAGTGCTGGCTATGCTGCAAGTGACAAGTGGAGGGAACACCAGGGAGCAGATCCAAGCTGCAATGGAATACAGCATTGAAGGTGAGAGACCTTCCTGGGAGGGAATGGGAGGGAAAGGGGGTGACTTGTGTGTCCTTGAGCAAGTGACTTAATGTCTCTAAATTTCTGTTTTCTCATCAATAAAATGATCTGGCTGAATCAGGCAATGTATAAGGTACCCTGGATGCTATTATATAATATTATTCACCTAGACTGAGGGAAGGCTCACACAGCAGGTGGCCAGGATAAACTCATGTGTTGCTAAGATACAGGGACTACAGCTGGTTTCTCTGACAACATCCACCAGAACTTAAACTTTGATCAGTCTCAGGGCAAGTTTGGGGCTTCCAAACACAAGCAGAAAAAAAAAAAAAGAACCCCCAGAGGTTATCTGATGAAGTGAGGCAGGAATAGTGATGGAGAAGGGATTAAGGGAGGGTATGAAATCTCCTTCTGTGGAGATGTATGAGAAGAGAGATGCTTGATCTGAAATGGGTTGGAGGTCATTCTGTCTGTGGCAGGATCCAACCATCCTAAGGAACCTCTGATTCTATAAGCTTGATGTGTCTCCTCTTTCCTGCCACTGTCTAGAGAAAGGTCTGGCCCCTGGTCTCCGAAAGCTCTACAAGGAGCTCATGGCACCTTGGAACAAAGACGAATTCAGTACAGCCAATGCCATCTTCATCCAGCGTGATTTGGAACTTGTCCAGGGCTTTATGCCCTACTTCTTCAAAGTATTCCGGAGCATGGTCAAGCAGGTGGACTTCACTGAGGGGGAAAGGGCCCGGTTCATTGTGAATGACTGGGTACAGAAGCACACAAAAGGTAAGAAGACCAGGAAAAGTAGAAATCTTATTTAAAACTTTGTCTCCTCATGCACTGACTCTAAGAACAGCTACAAAATGGTGTCTGGGGTAGTCCTTTATAGCCCCAGTGCAGAACATAAAGTAGGTGCTTAATGAAAGCTTGCTGGATGAATGAATGAACAAATGAATGAAATAGAAATCAGAATTAAGTATGACAAAACACAAAACAGCATACAAGGCAATAGTCGTGAGGTCTACCCAACAGCAGTGACCCTTATGAAACAGCCTGATCTTTACAAGGGCAGAAGACTGTATGATGGGTTTGAGAGCTTTTCTCACTATTTTTTGTAATGCTGAAGATAAAAGATTACATAGTAGAAGACAGAGGTGGAGGATAAATTGATCCACTTCAGACTCCCAGACAGACAATTGCAATCTAGTCTGACAAACAAAAAGGCTAATGTAATTTGAAACTACATCATAAGAGGAACAGCATTTTTCAAAGAAAAAAATAATACTCAGAATGTACTCTGCAGTTTAAAGTCAAATCTGCTGGAAATAATTTTTATTTAATTTAACATTAATCTCTATCCAAGTCATTTCTAGTTTAGAAAAAGGGATATCCAAAATGGTATAGACATGACTCTCTGCCCCAAAATGATCTGAAGTAACATATATAGAAATCTTGAACAAGGAAAAAATCACATATTAAAATCAAGTTTGGAGTTAACATTTCAGAATAGTCACCACTCAGTTCCAACCTAGACCACTCCCCTTAAATATTGAAAAGAAGTCAATGTCTTAACCTTGATTCCTGAGGTCAGTATCTTAACCTTGAATGAAAAAGAGAACACTGTCCTTAGGTGGATCATTGAGACAAGCACATCAAGTGGAGAGAAAGACAAAAATTAAATTTGATTATCATCCTTTTTCCATTTCCTAGGAAAGTCTAGCTTTTGTTTTTTCTACTTTGCTAAAGGGAAAAGTCTGGAAAGGGGATAGGCTAGCTAGAGAAATATCATTTCTTAATATTCCTAGAGAAACTAAAAAGAAGGTTTTTAATATGTATAATTTGAAGCATATCCTAAATTTACTAATTCTAGGGTCTCAATTTTGAACATGCTAATCAATAACAAAACACATACTTTAGTTGTCCAAATTGTGTTCTCTGTGTTTTGTTTTGTTTTGTTCAAATTCAGCATGACAGTAATACAACAAAGACTTTTCTCAATGCTATAATAGTATGCCAACTGATATATAATAGTATGCCAACTAGTTCCACCTTGAAATAGGCTACAGAAAACAATGTGAGTAGAGATAAAACCTAGTGTTTTAACATACTTCATTCTCTATTTATTAGCCAAGCAGTAGCCAGAAAGGAATGCAGATTAACAATGCTATCTGGGATATAAGTGTTCCAAATTTAAAGGCAAGTAGAACTTTATTCTACTGGTCAGTTGGCAAGTAGCTAGTCTGATTGCCTTAGCCATAGCTATTATAGAATAAATATTCTAAATCCAAAACTCATTCTTCCAATATAGCTATTAACTTCATTTGGAAAGTGTATTTGTTGAGCCCAACAAATATTATCAAATATTACAATTATATCCTCATCTCAAAATTTTCTGCATACTGCATACTGGTTGTAAAGGTCAGGAAGTCCACCTAATTCCCTATTCTATACCAAATACCTGGCAGGAGCTCTTATTTATGCTAGGATACCCTGGGAGGAGTTTGAGCTCTCACATATCACAAAAGACTACTCAGTCCCATAATGCATCCTTTCCAGGGTTCCTGAGTCAGGGCCCACACTCCCTTCATGGGGCCATAAGCATGTGAGTGGCTGCACTGTACTGCACTCTTAGCCTGACAATGTCCACACATAACTTCATGGTCGGAGATCAGTAAACATTCTTGATCTTTGAACTGTCCAGCTAACCTTGATGAGTGAAATCACTACATATGGCCCCATAGTTGGTCATCCAAAAAATCCAGAATCTCAGAGCATTGCTCTATCTCATTAGAGTTTCTCAACCCATTGCATTTATTCACTCAGTGAGGAAAGGATAGTATTCATGTGGTTTGCCTAGTGTAGAAATCACGTAGAGCATACCCCAAATCACCTAGAACTGATTCGACAGGCTCTTCTCAAAAAAAAAAAAAAAAATGGTTTTTCTAGTGGCCTCTTTCTAGGTCTTTATGTACATTTCAGACTGAAATTGAAGGGTTGGCTTTATCCAGAAGTATCCAATTAAAACTTACTAACATCTCCTAAATAGAAAGGATGCTCAAGTACTAGTCAGGTCTAGTTAAGTTGTATAAGAGAGCTGTAGTCTTAGAGCAATGAAAGCACTGAGAAGCAACATGTTTTGAAAAAGATAATTTTCTATCCTGATTTTAGATCCTGTAGTTAGTAATATTCTCCCATTCTCAGATCACCAATACCAAGAAAGAATGTATATGGTCACCAAGGATAACAATTTATTCATAACACTTTATAGAAATTTTGCACACTCAATGGATACTTAATAAGTACTTCCTTAAAGAATTCATTTATAGCCAGCAAGGTAAGAAGGTTCATAACAATAAATAAAGATAAAGTTCATAACAATAAATAAAGATAAAGTTCATAACAGTAAATGCAGCTGGCTTCCCTAATATGGCAATACAGCTCACATCTTCAGTTAAACCTTTTACAATTCCTTCCAGAAAGGCATTCATTGGAATTTGCCCTGGAGATGACAGGCACACTGTAACTCTAGACTCTGGACACAGGAGAAGTTCCAAGCACGGTCTCTTGCTACTTTTTGCCTCAAGCTGTCTTAGAAGCAAAGGTTCATTTAGACCGGAATACATTAACTAAGTGTTGAAGACTAGCTTTCAGCAGTTTGGTATTAACAGTAATTTGGTTACAAAAGTCTTTCAGTAGTTCCCCGTATGCCCGCTTTGAAGGCTACTTTAGTGGCAAAGTAAACTTTCATTCATGGTCAACCCACACACACACACACAAACACACACACACAATAACAAGAATAGGTTGATCATTACAGCACTTAGTTACTTGGAATGAATCAACTTGTAAGATAACAAAAGAAAAAAAAAGATCCAACAGGTATGCTGCTCTTCTCTTTATTTTAATAGCTAGCAATTATATAGCACAAAAATTAATAAAGCACCTGACACTCATTAGAAGCTTATAAAGTAAGTACTATCATTATCCATATTTCACAGATAAGAAAATCAAGACCAAAAGCAATCAGAGAACTTGGACAGGGTCACACAGCTAGTGTGTCTGGCAGAATCTAAAATCAGGTTTCTTTGACTCCAAGGCCACTCTTCTATTCACTGAGCCAATTAGTTAAACTTTGTCTTGGCCTGGTTTCTCCATTTTATATGCTTGTTTGGATGAGGTAGGTACAATAATACTGAAATATAGTGTTACTGTTGGTTTAGTAAAGATAAATTTTCAACCAAATTTTTATACTGCAACTGCACCAATTAACACTAATTTTCCCCTTTTCTCAATCATATTATACCAAACACTGGGGCCAGGTAAGGAAGAATTGGTGACAAAAAACAAGCCTTGTAGAAGATCAAGATCTTATAGAATGTCTAATAGAGGCTATAAAGAAGTAAAATTAAGTCTTAATTGCTATGTCTAGAGGGTGAAAAAGGCTACAGATCTTGACTAAGGAGTTTGCACAGATATCTTTTTTCTATATTGCCTGGCTGTTTCCAGGATGGCCTTAGACTACTCTTCTGAAATATCCCTCTAAATAGACTTCATGCAGCCTATGATGGTTTAGGCACAGATTAATTTTATATTAAGTAAAATTGTTTCTGGCAAACTAAAACAGAGTACTTTTTAAAAATATTTTTAATCAAGATATTCAAAATGAGGGAGGTGATGGTTCTCTTGTACTCTACCTTGATAAGACTATATCTGAGGTATCATATTCAGTTCAGGGGGCCAATCTGAGGAAAGAATTTGAAGATCCGTGTCCAAACGAAGGTGAAAAGAATGGCAAAAGGCCTCAACATCATGCCATATGAGGATCCACTGAAGGAACTCGGGATGTTCCTGGAGAAGAAAAGATACAGGAGGAAAATGAAAACTGTCTTCAAATGTAGAAGATAGATTAGATCTGTACTACTTGGCCCCAGAGAATAGAATGACAGGAGGAACGATGAGTAGAATTGTATGAATTTTATTAGGTTTATTGAAAAGTAAAACTTGCTAATTATTAGAGCTTGCCAAAAATGTCATCATTTGTGCAAGAGGTAATGACTTCACTAGCAGTGTTCAACAAAAGCCTGGAAGACCACTTGTGGAGGAAGTTATAAAGAGGATCCTTGGATAGGTATAGGTTAGCCTGGATAACCTCTGAGAGGCCTTCCAACTCTGAGTTTCTGTAGTTCTGGTGCCTCTCCAAATACATCCAGCAGAGAACCTAAGACTGGGGAGGAACAATAAATACAGAGAAATGAAATCTTAGCCTCCTGACTATCAAATTTTCTCTTGCCTTTCCACTTAGGCATGATCAGCAACCTGCTGGGAGAGGGAGCTGTGGACCAGTTGACCAAAATGGTGTTGGTCAATGCACTCTACTTCAAAGGCCAGTGGAAGCTACCTTTTCCAACCAAGGGCATCCACCATCGCCTCTTCCACAAATCTGATGGAAGTACTGCCTCCGTGCTCATGATGGCCCAGACCAACAAGTTCAGTTGCAGTAAGTGCAAGTGCTCCTCTTTTTTCCTCCAGGACTGAATAATTCCATTATTCAGAATTGGGATCTAATCTGACAAACTCAGAAGTTCTGAGTTCTCAATCAGAGCTTTCTCCACTCTCTCTCTAGCTCAAAAAGAGTTTTTTTGCACCCAGAAAATCTTGCTGCAATGGTGGTGGAGGATGGGAAAGCCTGGATAGATAGTACTTAAAGAGTAAATTCTCAGGTTATAATTAGGTGGGGAGGTAGGAAGGGAGGGAAAAATAAAAAGGCTAAGAGAGTGCTGAAATCTAAAGATATGTGATGGTACTAAGACACCCTTGTGATAGACAAAAGAATAGGAGGAAGGAAGGGAATGGAAAATGAAAGAAACTTAAAAGTGAATTCCAGGAATGTATATGAGAAATTTTAAGAATGGGAAAAGTGGAGAGATTCTCCCCTAGGGTGGGGTTGAGTTGTAATGACTATTTTCATCATCAGTAGACCTTTTTCCCATGTAATTTTCTTTTTCTTTCTAGCTGAGTTCTTGACCCCCAGTGGGCACTACTATGACATTGTGGAACTGCCCTATCATGGTGACACCCTCAGTATGTTCATTGCTGCTCCCTATGAAAAAGAGGTACCCCTCTCTGCCCTCACCAGCATCTTAGACGCCCAGCTCATCAGTCAATGGAAGGGCAATATGACCAAACTGCCCCGTCTCCTGGTTCTGCCCAAGTAAGTCCTACCAACTTTGGCCCCTCACATGTTTACCATCTGTATCAGTTCTTGGTAAATGCTCCCTGTCCCCGATATAAATTCAGGATTATCTCGTGACTTCCTAATCTACTAGTGCTTCCCCAGGCTCTGAGACTCCAATAAAAATTTCTGGTGGTCTGGAATGGATTAAAAACAGTTCCTCCCCTTTGCTTTTGGTGAGGTGTAGAGAGAAAAGAGGCTATTGGAGCCTGCCTCTGGTTTCTTGCCCCCTAACGCCCAAAGTAAGAGCCAGTCACAAGAAAAGAGAAATCTGTAGTGGGAGACTGAGGGTGGGGTAAGTCTGGGCCATCAAATTTTTTTTTTAATATTTTTCCAACTCTTGAAAATTTTAAAAGAAAAGGGTGTGTGAGTATGTGTGTGTGTGTGTGTGTGTGTGTGTGTGTGTGTGTGTGAGAAACATCATCTTTTCTATCAAATTAGTAAACCTAACCTATAGTTCTTAGGTAAAGCCTCAGTTAATAAAGCAAATTTATAAAAATCCTTCTAAAGAGGGAAGAGGGGGTGATTAAGGCTGATGTTAGGTAATTTCAGAACTCCAGGGAAACCTCTCCCTGTGTCTGTCCCACTTTTTCAGATGATTTCAATAGCTGACGGACTTTTTTGTGCTTTTCTTTTTTTCCTTCTTTTTTTTAAAAAACAAAAATTGTGGCAATCAGTCATGTCCTGGTGAGAACTGAAGAGCTCAAAAGCCTCCCTGCTTGAGCTCTCTTCATGACTGACTCTAGAAAACAAAATCTACAAACGAAATTTTTTTTCTGAGATGTCCTTTCACAAGAATTTGCCCTTGACTCCCAACCAGACTGGGTAAAACAATGCCAACATTTCTGGCTTATTTAAGAAAAGGGATCAAACATTGGCCATGATTTCCAGACCTATATATTTATCCCTAATTCATCTCCAGAACTCCAGTCCTATATTTTCCGAATGCCTGCTAGACATCTTCTACTTGGATGTCCAATCAGCATCTCAAATTCAACATATACAAACCAGATCTAATTCTCATTTCCTCTAAAGTTATCCCTCCTCCAAACTCTTGTTTGTGTTCAGGGCACCAACAGGTATCTAGTGGAGGTACCTTGGTGTTAAACCTGACCCATCTTTGTAAACTTGGGAGATTTCTGACTTTTACCTTTCCCTCACTCTAGTCACAAAGTCACGCTAATTCTACCTCCACAGCATCTCCCACATATACCACCCCACCAGCAAGGCTTTCATCACCCTTCTTCAAGACTATTATCATAGTCTCCTAATTAATCTGTCTCCCCAACTTCAATTCTCAATCCTTCACACAGATGTCAAAATAATATAACGAAAGCACTGGTAGGAAAGTGTCACCTTCCTGATAAAAAATGTTCAGTGGTTCCCTTCCATAATCTGGCTCCCACCTATTTCCCATCTTTGTCTCACATTGCTCTTCTTCATGCTTTCTTATTCTAACCAAATAGGTCTGCCAGTTGTTCCCCAAACTCAGCAGTCTATCTCCTTCCAGTATCTGTGCATTCCTACAAGCTATCCATTACATTTGGAATGCATTCCTTCTTCATCTCTCCCTTTCAGACTACCTATATCCCTTCAAGATTTAGCTCATATAATTGTCAGTGCCCTCTCCTACCTCAAACTTTTCTTCTAACACTTTTTATCATCTCTCCACTGCCTCCTTTAACCTTTACTTCTCTAATACAATATAATATGCCCCATGTTGCTTCCTCCTAGCGAAATATAGGTTCCCTGAAGGCAAGGACTGTTTTGTTTTTGTCCTCATGTTCCCAGTACCTAGCACAGTGACTTGCTTTAAAAATGCTTATTGAGTGAAGAGACTCATCAATACTAGAAATCTACCTCTAACTTGGATAAACAGATAAATATCTCACTCTCCAATCTTTCAACAAGTTCTATATTCTATATTATCTCTTGGCAATGAGGACAATAGATTAAGAACAAGGCTTTTGGAAAGAGTACCAACTTAGAACCTTGGGTTCTGCTAATGATGTGTGTCCTGAACTTGAGCTAAGTCCTCTGATTTTGCAGGTTTTCTCTGGAGAGTGAAGTTGACCTGAAAAGGCCTCTGGAGAACTTGGGGATGAAGGACATGTTCAGGCCAGGGATAGCAGATTTCACAAGACTTTCTGGTAAGGAATCCTCTATGCCTTGTCTTGGTTCTCCTCCCTACCTCTAGGAACTTAAATCATCTGTGAATACGAAGAGGGGGTAGGGGAAAGTATCATCCAGAAAACGGGCTGACTGGCCCTTGTATCTATTTCTGTCTCAGACCAAGAAATACTCTATGTGTCCCAGGCCTTACAAAAGGTGAAGATTGAGGTGAATGAGAGTGGTACTGTGGCATCCTCAACCACTGGTAAGTCTGGCTCAGCCAGAAATGAGGGCAGGGACAAGTGGGGCAGTTCTTGAAATAAACTCCAGGCACTGAGGAGGTTTACTCCAAGATATAGGAAACAGTTAACCAATCCCTTGTACCCCTAGGATGAGTTAGGGGGTGGCCTACTCTCCCAAGTCCATCTCAGTGTGGACTAAACTTACTTCCCAGGTCAAAGTAGTCCTCTCTTCACAAATCAGTTCCTTCTCTGATCAAGGAAGGAAACAGCTCTCATTCACACATTCAATCACATTTCTCTGTCTAAAAGAGAGGGTCCTGCTTTCCCCAGGATCTGACTTCGTACCTCTCTAACTCCTGTAGGACCCTGGTTATTGAAAAGTCTCCAAAAGACTAGCTTTTAAACAGTGAGTAATAAGTATGTGGAGGAAAAAAAGGAAAAGAAAGACAGTTCTTTGGTCAGAAGACCTGGATTCAAATCCCACTTCAGATGCTGACTGCCTGTGTGACCCTGGGCAAGTCACTTAATCACCTTTAGTTCTCTCCCCTATAAAATGAAAGAGTTGGACTAGATAACCTCTAATATACCTTCTCGCTCTAGATCTATGATCCTATGAACCCCAAGACATGGTACAGATTGATAATACGTATAATTTCAAAAAGAGTCTTTAGATAAAGTCACAGGTAATAATAGGTTAAGAGAAGCCAGGGTATTTCAGGGAATATACCTAATTGTTCAAGGTTATTGGGTTTGGGTTTTTTTGGGAGGGAGGAAAACCTAGACCTTCTCCCAAACCATTCTTCAGTCCTATTATCAAGGCAGAGTAATAAGCCAGACAGACCAATTATCTGGCATGGTTGCAACTCTTATGTTCTTATACTTTAAGAGGTTTGTTTTTGTTTTTGTTTTTCTCTTCCAGCCATTGTTGTCTCTGCTCGAATGGCTCCCCAGGAGATCATCATGGACAGGCCCTTCCTCTTTGTAGTCAGGCACAATCCCACAGGTGAGGGATTAAAAAAATACTGCAACACTCTGAAGGTTGTTCCATTCTGCCTTGGACAAGGCAGACTCAAAAAGACCACCACTGTTCTTAGAGAGTATCTAAGGAAAGTTATCCTTAGTTACACTTATCTTCCTACTAGGTGAGGCATTATGATGAAGTAGAAGAGTGCTAGATTGGTAATCAGGGTCTGAGCTCTGCTCTCAGTTCCGCCATCAACTAGATATCAGCCAACAGACAAGTTATTCATTCTAAGCTTTATTTTATTCATCAATTAAAGCACAAAGTTGGACTAAATGACCCATACAGTCCCTTTTGGTTCTAAAATTCTACAATTCTTTTTATCTCCTCTAGGAACAATCCTTTTCATGGGACAAGTGATGGAACCCTAAGAGATCAAGTCTTCCGTTTGGGAAAAGGAACGCTCATTTGGAACAAACTAAAAAGTGACACACACACAAAAAAGACCCTCTGAAGAAATAACTTTTTTTTTTTTTTTGCTTTTCTCTTTCTAGAAAAAGACCAAACAAAACAAAACAACCACTGTTCCCTTTTAAAATCTCACCCTCAGGTCTTGGCCTCTCACACCCAGGCTTTA